>NW_008237436.1:5526360-5551980 GCF_000691975.1 Corvus brachyrhynchos | reverse complement strand
AAGCAGCTCTCAAGTGAATAATATCCCACATATTCATTCATTAACCTCTCTCATTGATTGACTGATCCATCAGAAAGCTTCTCCCTAAGTCCCCATATTGCAAACTGGGCTGCCTTGCCTCCCAGGGGAACCATGAGTACAACCTGCTCACTGCTCCCTGCCTATTGGAAGCTGGGCATCAGTTGTTCCCCTTAATGTCCTCTTTTCCACATTTAGCCCTGAGTGCTAAACAGAGGGTAAATGAGCTCCTGCTAGTCCTGAACTGAAATTTCTCCTGACAGTAGATGCCTTCCAGGGAGAGGCCTGATTTCTGCTGGTTGAACTCATCGTGCCCCTGCAGTGGGAGCAAAGTGTGTGCCTGTCATCAGCTGTAGTTCAGGTGTGCAGTCCAAGGATCAACCTAATGGAGGCCATGACACTAAAATACTAGACTGGGTATTAAAGCCTGTGGGTTGACTTGTTCCACTTAACATTCCACTGGGATACCAGTTTTCTCTCTCTGTCAAACAAAGCTATAAAAAAAATTCAAATTTCATGAACTCATTTATGAGTGACCACCATCAGGATCCTGTTTCATATGTAAGAGTGTGTGGTGCCAGATTCTGATCACAATTAAGAACATGTTGACTGGAAGTGCTATTGAGATGAAACATCTTCATACATAGAATACCTTATATTTAGCCTCAGCTGCCAAAATCTAAACATCTACTTGAATATAGATGTTCTGTGTTCTGTATGTGGGCAAAAGTTTATAGCCGATGGGGTGACACAGCCTTCTCCAGAGGGCAGTGCAAACCATCCCTTTCAGATGGGTCAAATTCTGGAGATCCTGGTCCCTCATGCTTAATTATAAAGAGATCCTACATGATCAGCTTAGGCTGAGATACTTAACTTTAAGATTTAAGTTAGAAGAAGTGAATCCTACACTTGATTTTGTTAAAAAGCATTTAATTCAGATACACTTAGAACCAATCAAATGGCCAACATTTTGAATATGGGTAAGTACTTGAAAGAAAGGAATTGCTGCATCTTACTCACAGTACATTTCAAATTCTTCTGATGTGTGTTGGGAAAGCCAGGTTAGAAATAGTGGTAATTTTTGCTTCTGAAGATGCCAGTACTCAGTAAAAGCTAAGAAGAGCCAAGCAAAACTCTCAAGATGAAACCAAAGATCCCTGGGGACTGAGGCAAATGAACTATTTTTAGCCTAAAGGGAGAGCATGCCAACAGAATCATACAGTTACACTACTTTCATGTTGTCAAATCTGGAACTCTTCCTCAATGTGCCTTCTGTGAAGACTATTTTCTGAATAAATCTAGGGACAAAAGAAAAATGCACAGGATTCCAAAAGAATCACTTGTTTAAAGGCTACGAGCCTCCTAATATATGACACCTCTCACCAATTGTTACAGGCTCAGGCTAGCTAAATAACATGGCTGGGAATAATGTAAAAGGGTTTTATTTACTTTAGTGATTTGAAGCTTCCTGTGGAAATAGCTCCCAGGTTTCCTGATGGAAGATTTTGTTTATCTTTGCCAAGCACCATCAGGAATCTCAAAATAAAATGCGCTTAGTGACATTGGGAAACCAGGGAGATAAGGCAGAGCTGTTCCTGTTTCACCCTCTGTAATTGCAAACACACCCATAGGCCTGCTGTGTGCCAGCAAAACAGGCCAAAATGTAGTGAAAGGGGCAGGCTGGAGGAAAGGGGGCTAATAGAATTAAATTTGGCATAAAGGTGTTGTTATAGAGACTGTTTCCATACCAGTGAGCAGGAGAGCTTTCAGAAATCACCTTTCTACACTGCTTTTATATAAGCTTCACAGCTACTTTCGAGTCTTGAACGATAATTTGCTTTCAGAGCTAAGTCAGTGACAATACACCAAAAATGTTCTTCTTCTAACAGAAGTCATAGGAAAGCTACTCCAATGCCCATGGTCTTCATGTCATACACAGTGTATAAAATGATGTATATCACTCTCAAACATCCTAGGAAAAGATAGGCAGGTTTCAATTTAAGCCCAGAAATATATTTACAGTAACTAAAGAAAGTGCTTGTTCTTCCTAGGTTCTCTCTCCTGGCACTAATCTCCTTATGTTTACCTTTCCCTGAAGGAGTGGAACTTGTCAGCTCCAAACTAGGGTTCCTGGGACACGTTCTGCCTCCACCACCTTCCTAATGGTTTCTGCCTACAAAAAAGAGACTCCTCACAGCACTGCAGCCACGCCACCGGAGTACGTGCATTTTCTCACCCTCAGGACAAGGGCTGAGGGAGGTTGCCTTCAAGGAAAGGGATCTTCCTGTTAAGAACAGGCTTTGTCTCCATCTGCTCTTTGGAATAATTTCTGGCTTGTCACTTTTACAGAGGGCAGCAGCTCCCTTTCCTAAAAGGAATCATCCCCTCCTGCTTAGACACTTCTCTTACTTGTAGACACTTTTGTGTGGCTCAGACTGACTTCAAATGGCGCCAGCAGACTCAACAACATAAGATAAACTAGCCCTAAGCTGTCACACAAAACCTGAAGTATTGGTTTTGGACTCATCAGAAGGAAATACTTTGCAGTGTCCTGTTCACATCCATCAGCATTTAAGGCTCTCAGGTTTTTACTCCCTCAGTGCATTTTCCAGCACATTCTGGATGTGTTTGTTTCTTGATGTGAAACACAGGCTGTACCCAGCCACGGCAGTTTGGTCTCAGCCCAATGGAGGAGAATTATGGTAAGCCTAACTGGATTTTTGTAGGGACCAAACTGCAGTATCATTTACACTGCCTTTGATCGATGCAAGTGAGTGTCAGAGGATGATCAGGACTTTCCATGTCACACAACTGAAGTGCTCAGCTCCAGGAGCTCAAAGTACAAATGCATTTCAACTTCACCACCCTATAAAGAATGCTTGCCACCAGTCAAGAAGTTAAGAAATTCCAAGCCATAACAAATCTGGCACTCCTCTTTCTGAACACCAGTCAATATAAGATTCTTCAAAGGAAAGTCACAATATTCTGCATGTTCTCATGCAAGCTTTAGTATCAAGGAGAAGGATTTCCTTCCATCCTTGGTTAAGATTTGAGAATGTTAGATCTAAGCAGGAAAACTAACTCCTTCATGTCACTGCACCAAACTACTCAAAATCACCATCAAAACTTTGAAAGGGAGATTTGGATACAGTGAATGGGGTCCATCAAAGTACAGCTTCATTTGGTTTCAGGATCTTCCATGACATATTTTGAAAACTGAGGAGTAAGAGTTAGAGAAGGCCAAATTCAGCATCTTGCACATTGAAAGAGCAGCATTCTCAGTGAATGACTCTCAGTGACTTCTCCAGGTTTCATGTGAAGTACCCACACAAAGATGAGACTATCATTGGCATGTTAATTTATGCAAACCTATGTGCTGTTCAGCTTTATGTCCAAACAGACACAATGTGAGGATAGGGATGAAAGCAAAACTGAGAGTGGGGACAGGAGTCATCTTCAAGGTGGCAAATGTTCTTGTCAGTTCCATTAATAGAACATGGAGACATTCTGCTTGTTTCTGTACTTTAACAAACAACCTGCCTATGTGTCACTTATCTGCTTATACTTCTCATGCTCCTTACCAATTTTCTATATTTATAGATAACTGGCACTTTCTAAATGTGGAAGTGTGCTATGACATGGAGCTTTAACAGCTGTAGACACCCACAAACGAAGCCTGCCAGGTGAAACTGTACCAGCAGCACAACAGTGGATACCGAAAAAAGAGATGACGAGTGCTTGCAGTGGGTGATGCTCTGTTTAGGGGCACTAAGGTGCCCATCTGCTGGCATGACAGGGACTTATGCTGCCTTCTGGTAGCTAAGGCCGGAGATGTTACTGAGAAGGTGCCACAACTTGTCAGGAGCACTGACTATTATTCTTTGCTGCTCTTTTGTGTGAGCAAGAGTGATACCTCAAGCTGGAATCTGGGCAGATTCAAGGAAGACTACAAAATCCTGGAGGTGCCAGAGAAAAGTATAGGTGTCCAAACTATCTTTTCTTCTATTTTACCAGTTAGAGGAAAGGGTGCTCTCCTGGAAGCACAAAACCAGATCATCTGGGTCAACAGATCTACTCAGATGGGCAGCAGCTCTGTGGAAAGGAACCTGTGGTGGACAACAAGCTCAGGATGAACGGTGTGTTGCTGTGGCAAAAAAAGCCAACAGGCTGCTGGGTTGCACCAGCAAGGTCATCACCAGCAGAGACAAAGAAGTCGTGACACTCTACTCAGAACTTGTCAGGCCACACCCAGAATACTGTATTCAGTTTTGGTCCCCTCTATACAAAACAGACATGGAAAATCTGGAAAGGGTCCGGAAAGGTGCCACAAAAATGATCAAAGGACTGGAAAGTCTGCTGTATGAGGAGAGGCTGAGAGAACTGGGTTTGTGTAGCCTTGAGAAAAGGCTTAGGGGAGACTTTATCAACATGTTCCAGTATTTAGAGGGTGCCTGCAAAGAAGCTGGGGACTCCTATTTTACAAGGAGACGGAAGGAAAATACCAGGTGTAAGGGGTACAAGTTACTCCTGGGGAGATTCTGATTGGACACAAAAGGAACATTTTTCACAATGTGGACAATCAGCCATTGGAATAATGTCCCCAGGGAAGGGGTGGATTCCCCAATATTGGATTCTCTTAAGATCCATCTGGACAAGGTGCTGTGCTTTTGCCTAGACAGGTTGGACCAAATGATCCTTGAGATCCCTTCCAACTTGGTATTCTATGATTCAGCTAGTCAGAATATTTAAAAAATACAAAGTTTGGGAGGGGGAACACTTTGTGAAGTAGCTTTCCTTTTTTTTTTTTTTTTTACTAAATCTAGTGAGTGTCTCTTCTCTTTTGATATCTCTGAGAATAGAAATAGAATGAGTTTCACTAAAATCACTCATCAGAATTATAAACAAGAGAATGACAAGATAAAAATCCCAGAGATTATGATTTGGGGATTAAAGCATCTAAATATTTTAGCCTTTTTGCTTTTTCTCATATTTTCAAATGAATTACATTTCTTTAATGATCTACCCTGAAAATTGCCAACAGTCTAAGTTTATAAAACTATTGCTCTATAAACAAAACAAAACTTTTGACAGAAAACAAATCCTTTGTAGTTTTATGCGCAGACTTTACGTTGCTGAACAATGCAGTAGTTATTCCCAAAAACACATTGTGGGTTTTTTCAGAAATTCCTGAAGTAAAACATTAAATCATTTGTTTGTGAAAACTCTAAACACATCTTGTAATGCAAAAATAATAGAAAGCATACTCAGGCACACAGATAACACGATAGGAATTCTCAGTGCCCTGGTCCAAATGACATTCAAGGCTGTCTTTCTCAGAAGAGGAAACAAAACTCTGTAATCTGTACCCTGACTCTTTTACATCTGTAAGTTGCCATTGTCCCTGAGATCTGTGAGGGGTACCCCAGACATCTCTAGCATCATGCAGGCTGCAGACACTGGCACTGTTCTAGATGCTGTGTTGTGACACATCCAGGTGGGCAACAGAGTAAGGCTGTAGACATCATAAATGTCACACATGAAACTGGCTTACTGGTGGATGAAAATACACTAAAATTTCATATATGAAATGACTGCAGAGATTAACCAAAATGGGGAATTACTCATTGTTGTATTTGTGAGTAATTTGTGTCATGCTTGATACTTGATGGAGGAATGCGTCATTCACCAATTTGGTAATCTTAGAAATTCAGAACAGCTGCTGTGAAACCTACCAGCATCACCCAAAAGCATGGTATGAGCTTACGAGTGCATACATTACAGCAATTCTGAAACCATGGTATATTAAAAAGCCACAACAGCCTAACAGTTATAATCCCAGGATCAGGAAACATGTTTGAATCTATAGAGGATTAGATCTTACCTGTTACAATAAAACTGACATTTCTTTCAGATTTTCCCACTTTATTGGATGCCACACAGCTGTAGATTCCTGAGGATTTGGCTTCAGCTACAACCAGAGTGCTAGCAGTCTGCAAAAAAAAGAAGAGGTTTAGTTCTCCCCGGCTCAAGAGCTCAGTTAAAGCTTGCCTTCTCTTTTTCCTAAGTCTCGCCACTGGCAGACCCAAGATCCACTCTGTCCATTCATTCAGAGATGGGCACCTCTGGGGCTATTTAAAGGAGATGTCATCATATACAGTTTTGGAAATGGGAGAAGAATAACAGGAAATAAGCTCCTTGGGTGACCCTTATATCATCAAAGCCATCATGACCAAAAATCTCTGAATGTGTCTTTGAGTTTGATTTATCTCTCGCTGGTGATGTAATGGTAATCTACAAGACATGAAGCATGACACAGTGTGTTTCACATGAGGAGATAAGCAGCCTGTAGGAGAGCCAGACTGCAAAGGCAGTAGGTGAGGCATGCCTCAGGCATTTGGATAACGCTGGGGGAAAAAAGTCACTCCGTTTGGCACTAAACTCATTTGCTTTCTCTTTCATTTTCCCATGTATGTGTCAGGTGAGACAGAACAGCAGCAAAAGAGATGTTTACCCATTCTCTTTTGTACTATTTTCTGTTCTTGGACTTAATATTTCTATAATTAAATAATAATGTGTCAGTTTTATTCATGTTATATTCTATCACCATCTTAAGAGGTCCAGCACACTAGTTATTTTCTCGGAGTTATATGACTTGAAAGATAAGACCTTGAAAAGCCAGGGACCAAAACCACCTAATGTGCCCTTAAGAAACATAAAAACCATTGTAATAATAAGAGTTATACCTTTAGGGTGATGGAAAGCCATGGTCTAATGGCTCGGACACTAAGCAAAAGAGTAAAGTTATGCAGAAAGAACTGACATGTCATTCTGTTACAGAGCTGAGACATGAGGCATGAACATGGACTTCATCAGTGTAATGTGCTCCCAGTTACAACTTGGTAGCCTCATTTTATGTCTTTCTGTTGCCATTTTACTTCTTCTGTAAAACATGGTTTGGCTGGAGTTACACGCAAAGCTGGGACGGTAAAGGAAATTGTGGGCCTTCAGAATCCCACTGTTTGGAATTGTTTGACTCTTCTAAAAACCTTAAAAATAAGTTCTGTGCAATTAATACATTCTTTTAAGTCTGCCTGATTGCAGGAGTTCAGAGACAAGCACAAGAGGGTGAGGCAGTAATAAATAAGGACCAGTTATCTACATTTCAACATAAACACTGACTGGACATTTGCCCTGCTTTAGTCTCCTACTGGGAGAATTCATAGCTATCTCCAAACTCCTGTTGAGCCCCTAAATAACATAGATCTTCTGGTTTCCAAAAATCATTCTTTAGTAGAAAGAGTCTATTACTTTTCCTACTACTTGAGCAAACACAGTTGAGGCAAATAATTTGATTTTGGCTTATTTGTTTTAGAAGACTGCACTATGGTAAAATCACTACAAGTCATGCTAAAAGCACCTCTACCCTGTTAAACTGTGTCTGTGGCCAACTACCTGTCTGCTAACACACTACATAACATTTCTAGCTATAATTTTTCTAAACTACCTTTTTGGGTCTTCTGTGAGATGAAAGAGGATCAGTAATACCAGATAGATAATTACAGCCCTTAGAAAAAATCATCCTGTTTTGCTAAATTCAGTAGGCTGATCTCTACAAATTTCTAATTATAAAGGGTGGGTCCAGCCCTGTCCATATTTTGCCATTCTCTTTGAATTTCTTCCAGGTTCTAAACATAATTTTTTAAAGTGTGGACACAGAACTCAGCACCAGGATTCCTGCATCTGTTTTATCAACACTAACTCAGACCAGAAGGAAGTCCCACAATGTCTGCCACAGAAGGCTAATGTGGGTGGTTAAAAACTGCTTCTGCCATCCCAGACTTTCCACCAAAAAAATAGCCTTTTTTCTGCTAGCTGGTATTACCTCACAGCAACTTTGCCCAGGAAGCAACTGTGACCTAACATGCACAGTGAAGGAGAATGAAGCTCTTGCTCTCTGACTCCAGGATGCCTGTCTTTAATCTACTATACACAGAGGCAGAGCATTTCTGAGCCTGAAAAACACATGCTGACTATCCCTCCCACAACTACTCCAAAGGTGTGAAAAGTTTTTGGAAGTATCAGAATACATTTTGTCCTTATACCATAAGGCATTATCTTTTAATGGAAAATTGTACATACTATTTTGAGTTTTACTGCTTCAGCCCATTGTGATGTGATTATCACTTTTATCACTTCTATCACATTGAGGACAGCACATAGAGTTATGCTAAAGCAATATGACTGCGCTGACTTACAGACTATGCCTTTTCTTATTATTATGCAGTGTTTTGGTTTTGACCAACTTACACGGTCCCAAATACCTCTTTAGCATGGGCCAAGGATCACTTCCAACAGGCAACTCCCATGCAAGCAGTGTCTCTTTGGAAGGCAGGGGAAATAAATGCTATGAGCACAGGAGGCCTTGGTGCCAGAGAGCACACACTGATATGTTTACTTGACTAAGGCAGAGCAAGCCACAGTTCTAGGAGGAAGCAAGACTGACTTTGCAACAGAACAGAATATTTCAGAGACAGCATGTCTCTGTGTAAATCTTTTAGCTTATAAATTAGTCACAACGATAAGATAACATCTCTTTAAATAGTTTGTGAGCCCTCCAGTGGTGCTGTCTGTGTTTTGCATTGTGGATGCCAGCCAAAACCCACCCGAGAAACAGTGTGTACGAAACTAGGCATGGCATGTTGTTGTTTATGGAGAAACTATGGCTGTTTGAGATCAGTTCGTGCAGCACGGTTCCTCTATACAGCTGCTGCTGCAAAAGAAGCGAAAGTTTTTGCAATCTTGTATTGTCTAGCATCACAACTGGGAGTTTCAGGCTCTGGATTTGCAACTATGTTATATACAGAAAGTCTGAACTGAGTTGGCATGATCAGACAGAACAGGCAAATCCCTCCTGGCATGCTCAATATCTTGAGCATCATCTGTCCACAAACCCCATTTACCACCAAAGTTTTGGCCCTTTAGTCCTTTTTTTCTACTCCCACCATCTCAGCTGAAGCACTATGTTACAGGCTCATCTCAAACCAGGGGCTAGGGAAATAAGTCCCATACTGCTGCTGCTTTGCCAGGCAAATAAAAGAGACACAAAGCAGAAATCCTAAGAGACGGAAGAAGAATTTACAGATTTGTTTGTGGTGGAAACTGATGACAAAAACACTGGGGAGGCAAAGAGAGTACAAAGCAGCTGACACAATCATTGCGCTTGGAGCCAGGGTGGGCTGGTCTTTCCCCTGGAGGGTCTGCTTGAATTTCTGTTTTCTCAAAGTAGCTGAGATAGAGGATTCCCAGTGCTCCAGCTGATGGCAGAGAAGGAAAAGGAGTCTTCAGAAAATGTTTGGCAACCTGGCTCTTATGTGACTCCCAGAAGGCCTCTGTAGACACTGACATAAACTTGCTCTGCTCAGAGATTGCTGACCTGACTTCTTGAAACAGCCCAAGCATTTAAAAAGCAAAACAAAACACTGCCCTTTCAACATAGAGCAGGTTAGTGCAAGTCTGTCAGTTATTGCCGATTCCCTTCTAGTTATGCTTTTAAGAAGGACTATTTGTTGAAAGAAAAAAAGGAAATAAATGAAAATATGCTCTCTTTACACACTTGGATTTATCTTTGTCTAAAGGAATATCATTTAGGAAGATCCATATCTGAATATTGGTACCTCACTGTTGGATTGGTCTGTTTGTGCCACAGACATTCAATCTGCGTGCCTCACATGTTGGCAAGGAGCATCAGAGCAAAACATCTGGTCAACACGTTTCATCTTCAGGACTGCCATAGAAGAAACACCAGAATATCCACAACAGGAGGACATGAGTATGTGCAGGAGAGCACCCACTTTCCCCCTGAGGTTAGACAGAAAAATCTCTGCAAGCTGCTGCCATATAGCAAGCAGAGCTGCTTTTTCCCTCTGCACCCCGTGCTGTCCTGCTGGAACAGTCCATGGGACACAGCTGGCTGGCAAAGAATCATGGCACAGACCAGTATCCTGCCCTCCTCCCCAGGGCAAGGCAGTGCTCCATTCACACCTCCCTCCTGCTCCAAGGGAGGGGATCAACCTCTGGAGTGGAGGGAGGCGCAGCTCAGCAGCAGCAAGCCCCAAGTTCTGCTGGTTTTAATCTCACCAAGGGCTTGGCTCTGCTGGTGCCTCCCAACGATTCACTTCGGAGTGTTGACAGCAATTCTAGTAGCACTCGGGAAGGCTCCAGGAGAAGTTACAACGTGCTGAAGAGAGGCAAGTGATGCTCCCAGTGCTATCTTTAGCCTGGGCTCTGAGGAAGATCATACTGTCCGTATATTCATCTGCCTGCCAGCCTGTCCATCTGTCTGCCAGTATCCTCTCCTCCCCCACGTGCTCGGTAATTTTTGAATCCATTGTCCAAAACTTATTGACAAGTCAAAGCTCGTAAGATCTCATGCATTTCATGAAAACCAGCTGTTGAGTAGAGAAGAAAGATCAAAACGTTGCTGCAGTGAGCTGAACAGCTTTCTCTTCCTCTTTGGGTTCCAGATGGCCGATCTGCACAGATGTACTGGCCAGACAGCTGGCATGTGTCAGGACTGAGAACAGACACAGCACATGACTTCTTCACCTCACCAGTAATGTGGGAACTTGGAAGACAGGTAGATGTTTAGGGCTTGGCACAGAAGATGCAGGAGAGATGGAACCATTCTATTTTGCACGATTACACTTATCAGTCATGTCCAGGAAGGATTGACTCCTGTGACTATCTAGCACTCCGCTTTGGAGGGTTACAATTTTTAAAACTACCACCATCTTTGCCAGCCAAGACAGAGATGCACAAGGGTGAGTCTAAATTTTGTCTTACAGAATCATGTTGCAGGGCCATTACTTTCCATTTTCCATGAAGTCAAGTGACTTTGTCATTCACAAGTGCCACTAAAGACTTGTGTCAGTTAGGTATTCATGCAGTGGAAAACAAAGCCATCCATCCATCCATCCATATATATATATTTATACACACACGCACACACATACATATATGCATGATAAACCCCAATTTCATGCATTACTATCCTTTATACACAATTCCTGGAGGCATACCCTGTGACACAGACCCAGCTTTCATGGTACCTTCTATTGGTCAGTGGGGCTCCAACATTTGCTAGCAGCAGAGGCATGAGGCCGTCACGGACATTCTGTTCTATTTCAGGTTCTCAAAAATGTGGTTCTATAGGTTAGGTCCCAAAAACAAGAGGATTTTCTCCCACTCCCTCCAACTTTTCCCTGTACTCAACTACCCTCTCATCTACTGTCTCCTTTCCTTGGATTTATAATTCTTTCTTCTTGGCCCACGCTTTAGCTTTCCCCCATCGGAACTTGCCTTCTTAGTGGTCTTCTGCACATGCTCCATGCCCAGGATCCTTGTTGACTTCTCCTACAGCACCTTGTCCCTTGTACCCTTGTACAAGGTGTACCAAGTGCTTCCAAAGCTGTTGATAAGCTAGTGTGTGCCCGCATGCTCAGGAGAGAACAGATGCCTGTATGCATGCACTGCTTCTGATGGCATGCACTGGCACAATGAACACACCAGCTCTTTGTACCTTATTATTGCAGATCATTCACTGATTGACATTCTAATGAACACTGACCATGCAAAGAATAATAATCAGTGTTAGCCCTCAGTTAGACATAGCAGTTAGCTTTAGCTGGGAACACTGAGAAGTGATGGGTATTAGTAGTTGAATGACAGGAGAGTGCCTGTGACCTGTTTACACGATAAACCTAAGAATAGCACAGCTTTGTAGGAAGTCACTGAAATGTCCAACAAAATGAGAATGAAAACTTTGGGTGGGGGAAGCAAATCACTTCAAGATTTGTCTTATGATTAAGTATTATGGCTTGTGTTACGAAGTTCTTCCATTGTACCACTCGAGTTTCTCAATGTCTGCTTAGAGAGGCTTTAGCGGAAATGTTACTAAAACACTGTTGTCACAGTTTCGCTGTCACCAAAGAATAATGTAATGCAGGCTTCCTGCACTACTTTAACTGCACAGGCACAGGGCTTGAGGTTTTTCTAACTTTAAAATATACTTGTGGCTACCTTGATAACTGCAGACAAACAAACAACCTACCACAGCAAAGAGCCAAACTGGAAGCACTTAGATGTTGCACATACAGGAAACATGTGGAACTGGCACAATGACTTTAGGAAGGTGAAAGCAGCTACCTTCATTGCTAAAGAAACCTGTTGATCACTCCTTGTTCATCTCTTCCCTTGCTTACAATAATCTCATCCTGTGACCACCCTCATTTCTCCTTTCATGCTAACCCAAATGTGAAACTTTCTGAGTTTCTTCATTCATTTCCTACCTCTTTGTCTCCTACATCTTTGTTGTTTCCATTGAGCTTTGAGATTGTTTTTACCACACTTGCTGTCTTGGGATGTGGAAGCAGGGTAGACACTGTTTATTTAGCAGGGCACCACCGATGTGGAAGTGCCTCAGAGAGCTGTTCACAGCTGCTTGCAGGAGTAGAACTGCTCACAGTAGCAGTCCATCAGAGACAGGCACTCGTGATGACGTGCTGCATTCAGTGAGCTCAGTGCTATTAACACTCTGACAATGTTGCTGCAGATGGGCAAGGGTTCTGTCTGAACTGTCTCTTTGAGTTTGCTCAGGGAGACTGAGAGTGAGTCTTGGGCTGCAAAGAGTAAAAAGCCATAGACTCCCAGGGATTTAAAAGAACAATCTTGGATGCTCTAGAGCAGCTGTATGTGCACTAATCATGCAACTCTCAGCTTGGCCAGGAGCCTGGGCATAGAGAGCATTTTTTACTTACAATAGCAATCCAGCTGTGCTTGAAAAGCTATGGAAGAGCAGCAGAAGTAGAGAAACTTTAGAAAAGCTGTGAAAAAGCTGAGTAAAGAGATTGTTTCACCAACCTCCCACTCCCCATAGAGACCAGGAGGAACAAGGCAAAACAAGGCAGACCTTTCTTAGTTGAACTAAATAGCAAAAAGACAAGGAATACCAGGGAGGACCAGTAAGTTTCACTGCAAATCCTTCCATGCAAAGACCATTCCTTGGTTCATTTCTGGGCACATTTTTCAAAAAGGGCTGCTTGCCAAAGACTTGCAGTTCTGCTGCAAGGACCCATTATTAGCATCTTCCTCCAGGGAGAAATTTATTTGCTGTTGACTGGAAGTTGCTTTGACATTTTAGCCACTCCTCTTCCACTGTCTCCAAAATACATGGTACACAAGGAGAATGAGATCTGGTCATTAGACAGCTCCTTCTGCACCCTGTGAACAGGTAGGACTGCACCCACAGCACGGCTATATGACTGCTGGAAAATAACTGATTCTTAGCATCTTGTTCATCATTCCCCCTTTGGAATAGACAGTGTCTTCCTGTGCCTGAAATGATTTCCCTTTCCTCCTTCAAATCCCTCCTTATGTTTCACTTTTCGTGTGCTTTCCTATGATAGTCCACCCTAGGAAACTGTTTGCTCCCATCTTCGCCTTGATCTTTAAGCACGTAGAGCTGGACAGCTAAATAGGGCAAATGTCTCACTGGGATCCAGGCTGTTCCCATGTGCTGGAATGGTGCCATGAACACCTGTGATACTTTCTAAATAATATAACAGCAGGAGAAAATGCAGTCCCAGATCTGATTCTTGGCTGCATGTAAAACCCTGTTTATTCTGCGGTGTGTGAAAAGGCCTTGACATGAGAGTAACTACAGTTTATACCCATTTTCATATTCAGGAAACTGAAAAGCCATCAAGGAAAAGAGACCTATAACCCCAGTGCCCTTAGAATTACAAAAAGCATTTTGATGTCACTAAAAGTGAAAGGCCTAGAGTAAGATAGGCTTTAAAATTTATAATCTCTTCAGGTATTATTGTCACAAACCAAACTAACCTGTGAGAACAGACTCTGTGACAGTGTCATAGCATTGTACATCTTCACCTGAGCTGCTCAGAAGCACAGACCACCCAACCACACCAAATCAGTCTCATGTCTATCCCAGGGAAGTGCAGCTGATCTACGGTATCCTTGATTTGAAGGCTTTAACTGATGGACAGCCCTCCTTAGCCCTTGGCAAGGTAATCTCATTGGCTTTCTCTTCCACATTAGACACCAATAGACTACAGGTCCACACGCCCTTTGGAATTATCTGCATCTCCCCATGGCCCATAAAGGGATGCTTGACTTAGACTAACACCTAAAATTTAGATGATCAACACTGCTGGAATAAATCCCATCTTGCTGTCTCTGACTGAAATCTCTCTTAAACTTTGCTTCTGTAATCTGGATTCTCTTGGCTCTTCAGAATTTATTCCAAAGAAGACTTGGCCATCTAATCATCTAGGACCACATCTGTGAATAAACTCACTGATGAGAGTAAATAGTTTAATTCTCATAGAAAAAACAACATGAAATTGTGCAATTGCACAAAATGAAGCAAAGATGGCCTGGAACCCTGCCCCTGTGCTCCTGAGGTACCCCAAGATACTTCAGGCTATGACTAAGAGAGCAGATACAGTGAATCCCGCTGGTACACTCTCTTGGTATGTCACTTACCTTAATATGACTGCCTCCAGAAAAAAATACATCTCTGCCTCTCAGCAGATAAATACCAAGTATGAAAGTTATCTGCATGTATGCAGGTCCTCAAATCCAAACAATATCAAAATACTGGCTTCTTCTCTGTTACCTTGTTCTCAAAGCATCTTACAGTGCCTTTTCAACACATGCTGTCACACAGAAAAGTTATCTGCTCCTAGGAAGCATACCTTATTTTTGCCCTCTATTACAGCCGTTCGCTCAGAGATGCTCTGGATCCTGTTTCCTACGTGGCTGCCAGCTTTCAGGATGAAAGATCCTTCAGTATGAAAGCAAAATCCATGCCTGAAGACAATAAAAATTGAAATTTAACTGATTTGGTGATAGAAATTGAACACATAAAACAAAGCAATTGTTTTGAAAACAGTGATTAGTCAGGAAAACTACAGGTGCTGTGATGACCAGGCAAGTATAATTACTTCTCATTAAATCTTGAGGTTTGGAGCCTGATAATCAGATTCACTTCCACAGCCCCTCCTTGAATATTTGCTCTCTGGCATCAGTGTTCACAGTTAACCCACTGCAAACTCAGAGGTCAGAATTTATAGTCAGAGCCTAAATATAGGGCTGTACAAGACCAACATCCCAATTCCAAAGCTCCTGTTTTCAGACATTGCCAAAACATGAGTTCATACTATTTTTATATTTGTTCCAAGATCCATTCCATAATGCATTGGATGCTCTTTTACTCTGTGCAGGTTCTTTTTGTTTTAACAAAAAACGATGCCAGTTTTTACTTCTGATTTTTTTTTTTTTAGTTCTGTTTACAAAATGCCAAGATATTAATACTGAGGTTCAATGATTACAAGACACACAGTAAAAATAAGCATAATCCTGCAAATTAACAAAACAAATTTAAACTAAACTTAACGTACCTAAATTGCAAAGGGATTTAAATGATCATTTAACTGGAAAAAAATAAAATTCTTCTTAATGAATGGAAGTCCCAGAGAAAAAATGGTTTTGCCTAATGCAACAAATTGGCTTGTAATCAGAACATTCAGGTGTGGTCATGGTAGAACTAATTTTTTTCTTAAAGTCTGATTTGGTACACATGGAAATAAACACATTGGAATGCTTCTTATGTGCTGCCTGACTCTGTTCTTCTTTGAGAATATCTAGTTCAGTTTTTCATCCAGAATTTAGTTGTTGCTTGTTCAGTTCCAGCTTCACTGGCAGAGATTAACCCTTCAGCTGCATGAAGTTCTTTCAAATACACTGTGTTTCTTGGATTTGAAAGATAATGGCTGTAGTATCTGTAATCAAATAGTTCTGGTTTGTATAACAGTTGTTTGGAGAAACGAACTTTAAAGCCCAGTGACTGGAAAATAGAATGTGATGCAATCCTGACCAAAGAATGAGGTTCATTTCCCTTCAGCCAACTCTGCAGTTTGCTTAAAATTTGTGTCGTTTAGAATATCAATGGTACACCAACTTTACACGCTTGTTTTTAATTGTGCAGCTTTGCGTCAAACTGGCCAACGTCTGAGCAGATATTACAGCTTAAAGAAATAATGACATGGAAACTAGCTTGGGCTGCCCAAATTTCACAATGTGCATTGAAAGGATCAGTGTGTCAGAAAAGACAAAAAAATCCCAGGAGAAGGCAGTGGAGATTCATGCATGGAGAGAGGACAGGGAGCAATAGCATGGCTATCTACACTTCTTTCAGACTTGGTTTAAAAGCCAACTTCTAATACATGATTGTTGAGGCCAGGGTGGATGAAAAACAGCTGCATTAGTATGGGCACTTGTTACATTCAGAGGAGAAAAAATGGTTACAATTATTCAGAAAGGTAGATGCCATTTACTTTGCACATTTAATGCTTTAAGAAATCTGGTTCTGTAACAAGAATACAACGCAAAAGGCATGATAATTTGGCTGAGCTGGTAACATTTTCATGCCATAGAAGATATCAGAACCCAATTTACGATGCCAGGCACACAGGCAGTATCAAATGCACATCTTTGTGACTGGATGTAATCTGTACAGGAAAATAGAGACAACAAAATCTCACTTCACCTGTGTCAAAAAGTGCCTCCTAATTTTTTTTCCTATCCCCACGGAATGCATTTATGTTTCTTTGTTACATTGCTGAAATTTTGTACTCTTTAACATAGAAGTCCTTACAGAGAAACATACATTGGTAAAGGACAGAGAGAAGGCATAATGCATATTCAGAAGCTCTTTGTGCAACTCAGAAAAGCATCACCAATTTCCTTTCTTACAGCTCTGGAGCCTCCAGACTCAGTTGCTATTATTATACTCTTCCTCACAATTCCTTAAAAAGACCATATACATTTAGTGTGCCATGTCTAAGGGATGAGGACAGTGTTATGTCTTTGTTGATGCTTAGCACAATGAGGTGCTGATTACTCATTAATACCAGAAAGCAAACCACCATCATAACTACAATAGCATCACAATAACAAGAAAAACACATGTAAAGTGCTTGATTGGCCCTGGAGGCACATATGTGAACTCTACTGACGTCACATTCCATTCTATATCCGAACTGGCGATTACAATGTTAATGCAATTAGAGTAGAAAATCGAATACATGTCATAGCTGTTGTCCATGGTTTTAATAAAAAAGGAGTCACAATCAAGCTGAAAATACTACATCCAACAGCACACAGCTGGAGATGTGAGTACTGTTGTACACACTACTTCAGCTCCACTGGCTGCTGGACCAACAAATGTTTGCAGATCAGTTGCAGCACAGCTGCCAGGCAGAGTCTAGGACAAAACTCAGACTCATCCCTTTGGGTGCAGAACCAGATGCTTTCTCTCATCAGCTGCCAAATCCCTTCACTTTAACCTCAAATACACTAAAATAGCTCAGGGACAGCACATGAGCTGAGTCCACTATTCTGAGCTGGCTACTCAGGTTAGTACTCCAAGTCATCCCACCTCTTACTGCTGCCTGGGGTGCCATGTGAAGAACGCTGCCTAAGCCAGCAGCATCAGGTAGAGATGGGGAAGGGAAAAATTAGTCAGGAGTCCTGCCTCTTAATGTGACCTCACCTTCTAACAACTGGCATTTTGTAGCAGAAAGAGAAAAGGTTCTGCTGAACTTAGATGTAATCATCAAACCAAATGTTTGTGTTAAGCACAGATGCTTGGAGAGAAAAAGAGAAAACTGAAAACACAAAAATCTTTGCTGGCTGGAACCAAAATAGGCAATCATCTTCCAGTTAACTCGATTGATGTTTCATAGCATGTGTCCTCACATAACATCAGCTACATATTTTTCTGATTTCAAGGAAATCACCAATTTCTTCAAACTGCCCACGCAGTAAAATAACAAGGCCATTGCCTTTTTAGCAAGAACTGTCTGTGTTTCCAGGGAATCCTACTGAATTTTAGATACTTTAATCTTACTCCAGATATCTCCAGAGCACGTGAATTCCTGAAGTGTTTTGTTGTGGGACGAGCCTCAGTGCTTTGCATCTTCAGGAAATCTTACAGCAGGGTTACCGCCAGGTTAATGAAAAAGCACGTAGTGTGTGCAGGGATTGATAAACAAGCTGATATCTGCCAGCACATTTCTAAGCACTTCTTTCACCTGTGTCCCTGCAGACCCTTTCATATTTCTACTTTGTGGGTGCAACTCTGCACGTGTAGAGATCCCACATAACAAGTGCTAACGGGCTGTGTACAAACCTAAGTTTCTAGAAGTTACACAACCTTGGAGCGAGGTAATCAGACTCTGCTGCCTTAGTCGAGCGCTGGTGAAAGCAGAGCTCTCAGGTTTATCACGCCCTAAGTAGTTTTTCCCATGTGCCTGCATGCGTGCTGGCGTGCACATTTGCAGGTGTGCGCCCGCACAGGCACTCATCGGCCTTTGTGTCAAGAGCCTGAGAAAAAGGCTATTCTTTTGTAAAAACAGGAGCCACTAATTCTCTGTAAGGTTTTCAGAGAAGCCCAGCACAGGGAGAAAGAGGGGTGAGAGTGGCTCTGCCTGTGGTAGGGCGAGTTCTGCTGTCAGACCTGCTCATCGCCCAGAGCTCCGTGAATTTACATGAATTTGCAGAGGCTGGGGGTGGCTTATGCAACCAGAAGTAAGTCCAGCTTTATAAAAGGTCTGTGATGTGTGGAGTTGGCACCCACAGGGGCCCTGGAGAAGTGGATGGGGGGAGGGGAGCCAGCCTGCTACTCAAGAATACATCAAGCCCTTGAGGAAGCAGAGTGTGCCATGTTTGAAGATGCAAAGATAATCACAGTGCTGGGAACCGTCTTGTGTAGCGGAGGAAGCCAAACAACAAGAGGAAAGCAGCATATGCTCATGATTTCGCACAGGAAGCTAGCAGCACCTCCTGCCAAAGCGAGATAAGAAAACTCCCATGGCCTATTCTGGACAAGGCTGTGGTGATCAACCTTCGCTTCACACTGTCCTCGCTCCGCTCCACGGCCCGCTCCCTTTCCTAATGAGTTTCTGAGCCCTCGCTTCTATTAGCATGCAGCACGCCAAGCACAATAGTGTGGTGTATTTATAACTACCAACAGGGAAAATTTTCCAGGGTAAGAGTGTATTTCTTGTCATCTTGATGTATTTCACTGAAATCAAACTACAAACCAGCTCCAAGCTAAAGTCCTGCCTTTGAAACTATTGGTCTCAGAAGAAAAGCTCCTCACTGATTTACAGCAGAGCATGGGAGCTGAGGTAAGCAATTTGTCCCATTATTCATAGCATGGTTTGACCCTGAGTAGGACAGTTCTGACTGAAAGCCCCAGACCCAGCCTATCCAGACACATCTTCCCCGTCCCAAAGACAGTACTGCAGTTTTCAGTTCAAGCAGCACAACAACAAATACCAGTGAAAGAGCCTCAGTCCACATCAGTTGGAAAATACTCATCTTCTGTCTCCTTGTCTTACCAGCTTCTCCCTCCCAAGCTCTCCTGTGTGATTCCAGAGGCCATTGCAATTGTTACCTCGTGTAACATCTCATTCAACTCTCTAAGCATTCCTCTTGGCAAAGCCCCTGGCAGCCTCACTCATGCTCTCATTCACTGGGGTAGCATTTGTTGAGAGGGAGAGGAAACCATCCTGTCACCAACAGCGCTCATTTTTTAGAGGGATTAATGGCAGTCACCATACTTTTCTCAGCATCTATCCTCTTTTTAGGGCAACAATTCCTAGCAACGTCAGGGCAATGTTCCTACAAATTCAAGTTGGGCTGACTCACATCTTTCAAGAGGCAATGGTGACGATACTAATGTTAAGAAAGGAACTCTGGAAACTCCTAGAATTGTAAAGAATACATAGGAACTGATTTTTATTTGGAAGTTACCAAAAAATGAATGACTTGGGCCATGCCTGTTCTGTGTCTCAGCATCCAGTGCCATGCGATTGGTAGTACAGGGCTGGTGTAGCCACGTGCCCTTGGGAATACTGAGTCAATTTGAAGCAGGAAACAGAGAGGAAAAATAGTAGCAGGGAGCATGTACAGTTTGTAAAACGTGCTTTATGGGGGTGGGGGAAGGAGAACATGTGCTGGCCCCCCGCCAGCTTTGTCTGTGCATGTGATTCTGTGATTCTAAGAAGCTATGGTCCAGGTGTTCCTGCTCTAGGTCAAAACCAATCAGTTAGAGGTTGAACTACCGGCAAAACTGCAGCTGGGAGCTCATCCCAAGAACCTTCCCTAATATGTGGGTTAGTGGGGCTAGGAGGAAAACTACAAGCGGTAGGAACTGGATATATTTTACACTGTTTATTTATATTTATTTAGGACCTTAGCAAAGGATACCAAACAAGCAATCCTAGTGAAAGGGGTGCAGGTTCCTTCCCTCCCAGTCTCCTTCTCCTCTCTGCTCCTACTGTCTCTGTTCCCTACAGCTTCCCATCACAGTGTCAACACCTGCCCATCAAGAGCAGGTGGGACCTCACCAGCCCATCTCACTTCAGACACATTCATGACTCCGAGAGTGCAGCAACAATACTCCTCTGTCTCCAGTGAGGGTGCAACTTGTCATCAAGGACACCATGCTGAGACATTATTCACTGACAAGTTGCAGGTCAGATGGAGGATTTCTAAGTGGCCTCTATGAATTAGGCTGGAATGGGGCCCTGGTGCACTTCTCAGTTGCCAGAGGGAGGACTGAGTTGTTTTCTGTTTTGTAGGATGTAGAATATCCCATTGAGGGGGATATTTGGAGAGAAACTCCCCTACACTCTCTAGGGGAGATCCCTGATGTCCCAAAAGCCTCATTCTCCTGGGGAGTATCTTTGAAAAGAGCAGGGTAGATGGCACTTAGAGCTTTGTTGTGTACTTCCATGGCTCTGTCGAAAAAGGAAGCATTTGATAGCTGCACATTGCTTTTCTTGCTATTATTGATATGCAACCAGATAATTGGATGGTGTTTCCCTTTCATACTCATCCTTTCCAAACATTATGGCTTGCCCTTAGCTATTCCAGTTTGCTACATGGAAAGCTGATTGATCTGACCTATCTCAAAAGAAGCAGTAAGATCAACAGCAACGTTACGTACCCCTACTTTATGTATTTCATCAGCCCACACTCAGATTTCCACAGGAAAAAAATCACTTCTATAACTGGACACCTGGGCACCCTGAAACAACAGTTACTCACAACAAAAAATGCAAATGAGGCTGAGGGTCACCAAAAAACCCATTTTGCTTCCCACTTCTTTGTCAGTACTTGAGACCTCTGACCACTAGGGAACAAAACAGCATTTGGAAGTCTTTTTCAGGTGCCTACGCATACTGAGGTTATCTGAAATTTTCTCACCTTGTCTTATCAGAAAATTATATTTTGCTTCTTGACCCTCAATTTTCTGCTTCACACTGCTTAACATTCTTCATGGACACAGAATACTATCATATTTCTGCCAAACCTACCTTCCTTGTTGTACACCTCTATTCCTTCCTTTACTAAACTGTAATCACTCTCATCTCCCATGAAGTCACTGTGAGTCAGCCTCCACTTTCTCTGTGCAAAAGCAAAAATCATGTCCTGCACAAAGAAGCAGGATGTTGGTTGGAACTACAGAAATCACATCACATTTCCACAGGCACCTAGAATTTCTTTCAGGGGAAAAAAGTGTTTGATCTTGAGAGTCCATAGTACTGCAAGTAAGAACGTCCTGCGATTTGGTTGAACAGTCAGAATCCTAAAGGGAAAGTCCACAAAACCTCTACATACAATGCCCACCCCTGCACTCAATTCTTTTATTTCCAGTTTATGTTCCCTATAAATAAATACTGTTCAGATCCTTTTAGTGTAAGTTATTTTCCTTGCACAAGTCACTTCTAATAGCTCACTCAACTTCTAGACATAACCTTACATCTATAATGTTCCAAGATCCATGTATCCACAACACCTTCCTTCTCATAATGCCAAAATTCCCTTTCTTTCCTTTGCTGTCCTAACTGGATCCTCTTGGTTCTAGAAAGGAGTAACTCTTTAGCAGCCTATTTGCATAGTCCTTCATACTGCCCATCTTGCTGACAAGCTGGAAGCACAACTCTCACCCTTTCCTTTTTCCAGCGATAAGCAAAGGAGACAGAGGAGCTGTTGATCCACTTAGGTTGTGTTTTTTAAGATAATTTGTTTTTAATTTCTCTTCAAGTAGGGGTCTGGGAGAAACTCTGGGCTGACTGGAGTGAGGGACTGAAGTGCAGGCAGAAAACAAGGAAGGGATGAGAAAGAATGGAGGGAAACATTTTTAAGGAGAGAGGGGAGTTAATTAGAGGGAAAACAGGAAGAGAAAATACTGACAGACATGCATGTAAGACCAAGGATCCATCTACCCCATATCCTGTCCCAACAATGACCATATGCAGATGGTTGGGGATGAGTAAGAGCGGGACTAACTTCAGATATTTCCTCCTAATACTCCCCCAGTCACCAATTATTGTCAGCTCAGGAACTTCCCGCAGTATAGACTGTTTCTACACTTCTCTTCCAAGACTGTGGAAAGTTTTCAAACCCCCAAAATCCTCTGGCAAGGAGATTCACAGATATGCTATCCACTGCTACATCCTTTTTTTGTTCCAAATTCTGCTCCTCCTGTCTTCATCTAATGGCCCCTACCTGTTGAACTCGAAAAGACATACACAACTGATCCTCAGACCTGAGTCCTTCACAAGTCTGTAGGTCTCTATCCTGTAGCTCCCAAGTCACCTCTTTTTCAGTCTGCAAGAGTCTTGACCTTGCTCTTCACTCATCTTTCACACATTCCTCTCATTCCCTGATATACCTTTGATCCGTTTTGATGCTATTCCTGGTGTACTTCCCAGTTTGGCTGCATCCTTTGAAACGAAAGGATCAGAAATGCTCATAATATAAAAGATGTCAGTAATTTATGGATTTGTGGAGATACCATGGTGTTCTGTATTGCGGTCTTTATTTCTTTCCTGGTAATTCCTAACACTTGATTTTCTTTTTTTCATCATCACTCATGATGGTGGTGCTCACTTTCACAAACCCATCTATCACAACACTCAGATCTCTCTTTGTAGTAGTAGTGATCAGCCAACAGCTTTTTAACATGCATTTTACATACGAAAGCAAGATTGTTTTTTTCCTATGTACATCATGCACATTTATCTTCAGTGAATTTCACCTGCCACCTTTTCACTGAGATACCCAGATTCATAGAGTTCTGCATTTCTTTGCAATCAGCTCCTCATCCTTACAAACCTGAATAACTTGGCATCATCAGCAATCTCTGTCACCTCCTTACCACCTTTTCCAGGTTATTCCTGAACATGTTGACAAGTACAGACCCCAGCAGCAGCTCCTGAAAAACTTCACCGATCACCTCCCTAAGCTGCAAGAACTGGTTGTTCCCTCTTAACCTCTGTTTTCTATTTTTTAACTGAATATTTTTTCTGAGCACGATCCTACCTCACATGTCTGTTCAAAGTCTTCTGCAAAGGCTTTTTGAAAGGCATACACATAAAAGGAAAGAGGATGCTAACTACAGTTTGTATATTTTTGTAAAAGGTGTACTCAATCCAGTAATAGTACTCCATTCATAATCACGCCTAAGCACACACAGAGTTTGATCTGGTGCCTTCCTTTGGCCAGGAGCCCCTGCTAGTGCAGGAGCAGGCTTCTGGCTACGGGCTGGGACGCCCCACTGGCTCGGACACCGCCAGCGTGCGGGGCCTCGCTCACGTCGTGCAGTCCCCACGTACAGCCAGTCACACACTTTATTTCCTATGGGCTGGGCCACACGGAGTAAAAGATCAAGCAGAAACATCCCACCACCTACGTGACCCTTACGTGTTTTTCCTTAAGGCTAGGTGTCAGACTGCACATAGAAAAGCCAAGAGACCACCCTGTGAACAACACAACAAGAAGAAAAGAAAGAAACTGGGAAAAAATAAAAGGAAGAGCAGGTGAAAAAAACCCCAACACAGGCAAGTGAGAATAAAAGCGTGATACTAAGCAGAGCATCCCTGACCATCTGGATCTTGCTGTAGTTCTAATGTTTGAAGATTGATCAGTGACAAATTAAAAAATATAATGCTTCTTCTTTTAATTTCTTTTAAAATTTGATTTAAAGTGATTTGGAAACTAGCAGTGTTGAAACTTGAAATCTTAAGGTTCTGATTCAACTAAGACCCATAATGAAGTAATTTATACTTGCAGAATAAATTCATCAGTGTGTAACCCTGAGGACAGACAGGAGTAAACTGTACTTGCTGTAAAGCATGTATTTGACAAGCACATATCTATGTGCCAGGTCTGATTCGAACAGCATTTTGCAATCAAAATATTAAAAAAATATTTTAAATACCATAATAATGACTGAAAACAAGGATACAGCTCTACTCAGAGGAAAGAATGTGTTCACAAGCAAGCATTGGCTTTTGGCTCCCAGCGAAAGTGCAGAATGAGATACTTGAGCATACTGCTTATTCAGGCTGAAGCAGATCAGATGCTGTTTCATTCCTCTCTTCCCTTTGGCTTCAAATTTCCTGGAAGTCCATGCTGCTGCAATGTACACTCATGACAGTTCCAGTGCATTTTTTTAAGGTTATGTAAAAAACCACAGTGTGTGACTTTTATTTACACTAATTTATTTCCCCTACTACACCAAAATAAGGGAATAGCTAGTATGATTTTTGGTGTACCCATAAGTACCTTTACATTACTAGATTACTGTAAGATTTTCTTGTAACACAGGGTGGAAGGCACAAAGGCCACCAGCCAGACCCTCAGCCAGTGTGAATGTAGAGCTGAGGATCCAGCCACCTGCCAAATTAAACAAAGGCATTTTAGAACTACCTGTTTGTTAATGGCATCTGACCTACTTATACCAGCTCCAAAGACTCAGACTTTCCCTTCCTGAAAATAGAAGGTGGCACGGGGAACAAAACCAGTCGCTGTGGACAAACTAACGGGCATCAACATTTGCAGACATCCAACAATTAAATTTGGGTGGTTCAGTACATTCCTAAATTAAGTACAATTAACATTTGTTCTCTACTTGTTCATTTCACATACCTCACTGATGTTCCAAATCTGGTTCCCCCTGATCATCTGTCCAAGCACATCCTAATGATTCTGCCTTTCAATCCCTTATTAATACCCTGACATAAACAATGCAGAAATGCAATTAGACTGCTATGCACACATGGCCTGCCTCCTCTTTCACTGAAGCTGCTGGGAGTCTGCCCATGCACTGTCATTATGACAGTTTCAGTCTTTCTGTATCTCTGCAGAAGTTACAAGGAAAACCTCTATTTTTTTTTCCTCCCAGATACTTCATGTATTCAGCCCTTCATCTCCAATCCCACCATTAGGTGGTTTTACCACCAAGTAGAGTTCATATCTTGACACTGCAGTCAGGAGAGCAGAGAATCATGTACCAGTTTCCCCAACTACTTTTTTTTTGTGAGCAACTCCATAATACTGTTATACTTCTCTCTCCCTCAAGCAAACACATGGAGAGAAAAAAAAAAAAAAAAAAAAACAAAAGCCAAAAAAACAAAGACTGATGCGATGCCAGGGTTGGAAAAA
>NW_008237436.1:5484950-5525890 GCF_000691975.1 Corvus brachyrhynchos | reverse complement strand
GAGTGAGGCATCAGGCTGATGGGAGAGTTAAAACACTCATGGTAAAATTTCAGTGTTACTGTTTGCAACTTCTGAAGGGCCAATCAGTCAAACCTTGGGCAGAGGTTGAAGATCTCTCTTGAGCTGCCCACATAGAAATGTTGTTCGGCCAGAGAAACTGGGCCCAAACAACACTGCACAAGTACTGAGCAAGCCAGTGCTTCCAGTGAGCAATAGCAGTGTCCCACATGCCTTTCTTGGCCATCTCTGCCAGGTCAGTTTAAGATAAACAAAATCTACTGAAGAGATTCAGGTCAAGAACCATTAACATCAAGCACGTTCCTGGCATGCAGACGCTTGTTCTGCAGCCTCAGAGCTGATCTGGTTTAGGTGAATCCCAGCCTGCCTGGCTCTGGAGATCCTCAGCAAGCCCTGCTGCTGTCTGCTCCCATACACCTCTGCTGACAGCCCAGCCTGAGACAAATCCAGGCCAGAAAGAACAGCTCCAGAGTGGCAGAAAAGAGGCCAAGGAGGCTGCTGGGCACTTCAGGACCAGTGTCCCACTGGGCTGTCCTATTCTATATCCACTGAACACCTGGGGGCTGCCCAGCCTGGGACTGTGTCTGCTGCAGAGCAGCAGCATTGGCTGCAGTAGGATAGCCCCGGCAAAGCAGTTTCTCAATCATTTAACAAAGACTAATTTTTTTTTCTAATTACTTTTAATTATATTTTTCATTGTGTCTCTACTGTCTTTTGGCTACCATCTCAAAATTTAATAGCTCTGCATAAGCTTTAAAAAACCCCAGAACATTGCTTTTTGCCCCGGACAGATTTCCTCGACTCTTCTATGTTTCCTTGCTGGGGTGAACATCAGAAGAGAATCTTTCCATCTACCTTTCTAGTTAGCTAGCTAGCTAACAAAAGGTTTATTAATGGCAAGAGTTGGTTCAAGCAAAGTAATTGTAACAGAAAATAAAGAACAGGCAATTTTTAATGATGTGGGTCTTTCCACATTTCAAAAATTCACATTAATTGAGCAATTTTTCCACTTTTTAAAAAAAAAAATAATTTGCTTAGAGAAAACTATGGAAATTATTTTATTTGGCCAGTCTCCTGTTACTGGCCTGAATGAAGCAGAGGGAAGTTATGCAAATTGATTGTATCAATCACAAAGCTTGAAACTGTATCTGCATTTAAAAGCAATGGAATTCATTGAGGTATGTTTAGATTTTTGTAACTGAAATACTGCCTGGAAAATAAATTGAAAGAAGTATCCACACAACCTAATGGTTGCTACTAAAGGAGGCCATAGGCAACAGTCCTTCAAAAATAAAAGCATCTAACTTAGGCACTGTGTGTCAGTCGCCAGCTTGCAGTGACAGTACTCAAGGGTGTGAAGTTAAGCACATACATAAATATTGGAGCAAACAGGTCTTGGAGCCAACAGTGCACTGCAAGGTCTTTGCAGCAAAGGCATCTTTTTACTCAGTGTGCACACTCTGTCCTGTGACATGGGATTCCTGAGAAATTTCCTGAGAATCCCTACTACCTTACAGTGAGGGATAACCTATGGGGGTTTATTGACTTAAAGTACAAGGTACATCTGTGTGCAGAAACGAGCACTACTTGAGCACAAGTAGAGCAATATTTTAATATTGGAAATCTAACATTGGGTAGATAAATACAAAAAAATGCTGTAATGGCAGAACAAGATAAGCTTTTTATCTGCTGCACAAGGTACACACACCTTAAATGTCTTGTTCAGGCAAAACTCCCCTCCCACAAAGAGAAAAGTATAATGAAATAGGTGGGATTAAAGGGTTTTCTAGTTCTGCAGGGAGAACACCTGAACCTGCAGAGACATTAGGCTGAGCAAGGTGTGCCAGCTGCTGAGGTACACCTTGCCCTGCTACCTTCCTGGAGCAGGAGACAAAATGTAATTACTCAGGCATGTCTGCCTTTCTGCAATAGTTAATAGTCATATTATTCAGAGGGAGTCATCCCACTCCTTTTAGGCAACGCATTAAAAATGGTGTTCTCCAAACTACTTCTTCAGTGAGTACTTAAAGGAGAAGGAAGGGGAGAGGGTTAAAGAGAATCATCACAGAACAATTACAAAGGCAATTTGGAAGCCATTCTGGAAACAACGCTGTAACAGAGCCAATAGCTGAATAGAATTGTTACATTTCTGCTTTGATCACCTGCTCAAACACACTCCTAATTAGCATTTAATGGAGTGTACAGTTCAGCATATTATTGAACACCTGCGTGCAGATGTTAATTCCTCTTTCTGATGACGTGCTCTCCTGTGCTGGAGTGCAGACCTGTGCTTGCTAACAGAAGGAGATATCTGACAATAGATGAGCACCACCTTGACTCCCAAGGAAGACCCAGCCTTTTCTTCAGCACTGCACTGGATTTCAATCCAGAATATTCATTTGTATAAACCCTTGAAAGAAACTAAAAGATTGAAAAATTTCATACATGCCTTTCTCAAGGTTTCTCTAGTTAAAAGATGTTGTGATTTCTCTTCTCTTCTCTTACATCTATTAGCAAAAATGAATTTTGCAACTTGTCCTTGTAAGGTGACATACCAGACAGAGGAAATGCAGCCCTCACCTGTCCTTGAAATGGAAGATTTCAGGTAATACCTATTCAAGGAAGAGGAGAGATTGCTAGTGCCACCTCTTGGTGAGAAGGGCACAGCCATAATCCCAAAGACATAGTGGAAAAAATAACATGGGCTTCTAGGAAGTGCTGACCACTCTCTCACTGATATCAAAACACTTATAAGTATCCTTAGTTTGAGATGTTTAGTATTGAGACCCTTAGTATTCAGATGTCCTATTTGGTTGAATGACATGTCTTGTACCCTTGCAATTAAGCATGTACTTAAATATTTGTCTGGATTGGCACTAAATCCCAATTCTATGAAAGTGCTAAAAAACTGACATCCTATGGAATGTGATTATTCTTCAACTGAGACTGAGAAAATGTTGTCTCTTAAACTTGTTAGGTTTTTAAATATCTTCATTGGGCTGTGATTCGAATACCTTTCCTGTTTGAACCCTCCAACAGCAACTGAAGGATAATGCCACTGTGGAGGTTGGGTGTTAATCATTAAGTTTGTGTCAGATTTCATGATGCAGGAAGAGCTTTGGATAAGTGAGTCAACACAAACTCCTAATCATAAGAAACAGAGTTCAAAAGAAAACTAAAATGTAAAAAGAGGATTAGCTGAGCACCACCTCAGCATCAAGTAAGCTTACATGGTGCCATTTATTCTTTACCCTGTTTAAATATCATCTGTAGAATGCTGGGCCCATTTAGCTTGCTGAACTGAATATATGACTAAACATATCACAGGACAGATGTGACCTTCATAATGGAAAAAGTTTCTGAGATGTTTTCTGTTAATTTCAAAAGAAGCCACACATAAGAATCACTGTTCATGGAGAAGAGCATGGAGGAAAACTCCTCCACGTGAAAGCATGTGAACTTTGCAAGACGTTGTCTTCTCCCGTGAAAATGAAAAAGCAATTATCGCTTCTGGACCAATATTGCATGCATGAATAGTAGTGAACCATAAATAAACCCAAACAGCAATACCAAATAACCACCATTAAGGGTAAGAAGCCCTCCATCTTCAAATAAGGAGAAAAAATTGCATTGTGACTATATGCCCATTAAAAAATACATTGATAAAAAGTAGATAATTTCTATTAACTAAACAATGTTTACAGCCAACTTTATGCTTGTAAAAAAATATTTAAGTGTAATAATAACGGAAGACATGCTAAATAAAAGTAAAGAAGTTGTCCTACCTTGTTTTAGAATGGTTTTGTTTACAGGGGTACCACATCCATGTAACTTTAGGTGGAGGAATACCATACACAGTGCATGTCAGCACTTGTTTGCTGCCTAGTAAACGCAGATTGGGATCAGGGAATGATGACACAGCCTTTTCATATATCTGCGGTTTCACTGGAAAGAGTAAAAATTGGAAAGCAATTAAAACCAGCTTATTTCCAATATATTGCATGTTTATAAAAATACTACATTCCTGCAGTGTGAGTAGAAAGAAAAATCCCCAGGAGAACAAAGAAAAACAGCAGTCCTAAGTCAAGTCAGACAAGTGGTTAGTGACACATTTAAGTCATCAGAAACAAGTATGTGGCTGTGGAGGACAGAAACACTTCTAATGAAAACCAGTGTCTATCTTCTGGTTCAAAGACAGGTCTTTCACCCTGCATGTGAGGCTTGGGTTTGGGTCCATGAAGTCAGTAAGAAAGCCCACAGTGACCTGATGCGTTCAAGAATGGTGGCAATCCAGCTCAAAGAAAATTGAGCATTTACATGTTCAGGAGAAGCATGGGAACATGTTGCAAACTTACCATTTACTGTAAGAGTGACTGTAAGATTCTTTGACAAGTTCCACTGTGGAATGCTCAATATTATGGTGTAGTTTCCAGCATCCTCCTCAGCAACATCCTTGATGACTAACGAATAGTCTTTAATGATGTACCGGGCACATTTTTCAGCAGCAGGTAGCCCATCTTTTAACCTGTTTCATGGAATTCCAGAAATCAAAATTCTGAAAAATATTTCTGCTTAAACCACCCATGTTACATCATATTCCTCAATCTTTGGGAAAGGATTGGGTTCACAGTCTGAGATTCTGTTTACCAGAGGCTTGTCCTTTCCTTTCAAATAAGATTGCTGATATTTGTAAACCACTTCAGAGAATACTATTCTGTATATTAAAATCGATAAGAATCTGACAGGTCTCTATGGTATTTGAGAGTTGCTGAAAATTGCAACTCTGTCTCTGAAGATCCCAGTTGTCCATGGTTGTGCTGCCATTTAGTCTAAAAGACAACCATTTTGGCTAAGAGTCAGTCACAGAAATAAAGATTGCATCATCTTGCACTGGCCATTTCTCTATGACCTCAGAATACATCCTGGGACAAAGTATTACAGTAGCCTAAGCACAGCTGTGATTTTAGGAAGAGGAAGAGTAAGTAGATTAGATAAGCACTCGAGAATCAGATATCCTGCTATCAAGTGAATGTTTTTAAAGATAACAGAAAATCAACATAGAAAGTACTAACTGTTGCTCACACACAGATTCCTGAAGTAAAACATTTTTATTCAAAGTCTAAAATACAGTCTAAAGCATATTTTAACAGTTGCAAGGTTAACATGTAGTTAGTAGGACGGTGCAACTGAGATTCATTAAGATGATGGACTTGATGGAAATGATTCACAGCTTTTAGTAAGTATCCACAGAAAACTCTTACTGTTATTAGAGGAGCACTAAAATTTGGTCAAAGGACTTATGGGTTTAGGCATTTCACTGTATCTGTATTTTACAGAACCACAGAAGAGTTGCAGCCAAAAAAGCCTTCGGAGGTGATGTAGTCTAATGCTCTATACAAAGCAAGGTCAGAAGGTTGCCCAAGACCATTTTCAACATGGTTTTGTGTATCTCCAAGAATGGAGACTCCACCACCACTCTGGACTACTTGTTCCAATGTTTGACCAAACTCAATTTTAAATTAAAAAATTTTTTAAAATTTTTAAACGTTTGGAGATTTTTTTAGTTCAGAAGTTTCAGACCTATATGTGTAATCAATAAGCTCAAACACTGGAGAAACAGAAAATGACGTATAAATGGCTGGCATCAGTGTCACACTCACCCCTTAGTTTTCCACATGGAGCCATAAATGTAAAGGTTTTGTGTAACAAGACAACACTTTTGGAGCAAAAGTAATTCCTGGCTGTAACATGAACTCCCGCTGTTCACATATGTATGGCTTGTTTTCTTAATCAGTCTTGTCATAAATCCTTTGTTAAAATGCAATGAATTGAGCCAGAGCTACTGGTGTTTAAAATGATTTAAACAAAAAAAACCCCTTGAGATCATGAATAGATAACGTTGTTACATATAGAAGTGGTTTGGATTAATAAAAAAAAACTGTTCAAAAAATTTCTTAGCACAGGATACATGAGACAAAATGAATGATCCAGTGAATGCTCTGCTGAATTAGATCTACAACCTGCAGGTCACCACATAATAATACCAACTTCCATTGTTTTGCCTAACAGCGCATGTCTGTATGACTCAAGTCAATCGTTTATTTTAATGAAAGCCTTCTTTTCTCTCTCTTACTGTCTGAAAAGCAAGTTCAGGTTTCATATCTAGGTCTGAGGGAAGCTGGATGTAACACTTCAGTCAAGATATTTAGCTGTGGAGCGTCCACTGATTTCAAGAGGAGACATACCCAACCTATTTGAGGATCTCAGCTTTAAACTTTCTGTATCACCTTTCATGCACTTGCAAAATGGAGATAATGTTCTCATAAATTGTTAGAACCCCAAGCAACTGAAAAACTTTAAAAAAACCTCCCCAACTCTATTATAAAAAGAGGTCCAGGATGCCTATGTGGAAGTAACTGTTGTCCTACCATATAACCTCTGGAGAGGGAAATGCCTTCACTTTCATTGACAAACGATAGGATTTTCTTCCAGCTACAGCCTCCAGCGCAGTTTTCCTTCGACGTTTCAAATTAATGAACATTTTATCTTAAACAAAATAAAAAAGTGCTTTGTATTACTTATTTTCATCCTGCAAAAAGAGTAGCTCCACTAAAGAAAATGTGACTCCAAATAAAAATTATCTTTAATAATTTTGATGCTCTCACATGTCAACAGCAAGAATAGAGCCTAACCTCCTAGAGATCTATAAAATAGAAAAGAATACCACAAATATACAAGAAACTGAGATGCAGTTCCCAGGGCATGAATCTACTTAGAGAAGATACACTCTAGCCAAATTCACACTGTGCTCCAGCCAGGAAAAAAGGCACAAGAGATAAAGTGGTCTGTGGTATGTGGGAGGCCAAATTGAGGATAATCAGATGACCTTTCTTCTCCTACAGGCCAAGAATCAATGAATGTTCCAAAAGAAAATATTCTGCCAGAGAGGATTTAAGGGACCTTCATAGAAATAGCAAAGGAAAAGGCAGAAACTTTCTTTATCATTGGTAAAGAAGCTGTTTCATCAAACAAACAAATCTTTGTCACTTCACTGGAATAATCTCAACCTGCTGGAATTTGCTCTTTTCCAATTGCTCTGCCCCATATCTGCAACTCTGTGGCAAGTTGATGGCTTTTACCAGAGGCAATAAAACACAAAATTCATACAATACATTGGAAAATATCTCTTTTCCCCTGCCAACTTGTGCAAAATAAAACATTCAAAGTATAAAAAATGTTCAAGTATCCTTTTGATAGTATCTATGGTGCAATATTTACTCACATGATGGACTGCATAAGGATGGTGGATATCCATGAAACAAGCTCAACATTTAATCACACTTACCACATACATTGAAAATAATATGCACAAGACAAATAAGTAGTTTAATTACACAAGTCAAGTTATAGAGATACAGCCCTGATTCTGCAAACCTTTATTCACACAGGCTCTTTCTAATATGGGCACCCTGTAGATGGGGCTGCTTATGTGAATACAGGCTGACTTCAACAGTCCCAACTTCTCTGACTTTAATCTAAAATTCAGTTTCTGACAGGTTCAGTTTATCTGTTTAAGATACAGTAAGTGGGTACCATGGTTCATCCTATGCTCCCAGTGGCTTATTCCAGAAATTAAATAGAGAAAATGGTCTGGAATAGCTCTCTAAGAATACCAACACCAGGTGCCTAGTCCACACTTCCAGGTAAGAGAGAAAAGATATACCACTGAAAATATGTAACAAATCAATACTCTAACCATGAGTCATCTGTTGTAGAGGACACCCACCAGCCACTTGGTCTTTAATACCAATGGTGGTCCAAAGATCCCGGATAGTTCTAATTGTAACAGGATGTCCCAAAGAAGGTCGCTTCCCAAAGAGTCCCAGTGCAAAAAAGTCCTTATTCATATACATTTGAAATAATACCAGAAATTTCCAGATTTCACAGAAGGCCCAGGCAAACCACAGGGAACTTGATTAAGGGTCCTGCTGTAAAACCATATTAAAGATTTGCATTTTTTGAATGGTCTACCAGCTACTAGCTCCATGCAGAGCTAGGGTATTTATTTCTTCTTCATTTTTTCATAGAAAGCAATGCATAAGTACTACAGAAGAGGAATTGGGACTCTTCTATTTAAATTCAGCTTGTACCTTCTTTTTCCTCCCAAACTATACTTTCCCTGATTGTATGTGCTAGAACTAAGGACAGTGCCATCACAGTATTTAACAAACAAAAGTGATCAAATTGAACATTAGCATGTCTATTGCCAACAGTACAAAACACCCATGGAAGAAATGGTGCATGTTTTCCCTCCTGGAGGGCCTCCCTCCCTCGTTTCCCTTCTTCTGTCCATGATGAATGTACTACAAATTGTGTCCCAGTGTAAAACCATCACGTGACAGACCTTGGTACAAGAGCATTGAGTATTCTACAAATCTGCACCACTTCTTACCATAAACAATGACTGTTGTGTTGACAGCCTTGATCGAAGGCCCGCTCTTCACGTGGCAGGTGTACTGGCCTTTATCAACATCCCGCACTCTGTCGACAACGAGGATGCTGTAAAAGATGTTGGCCTCTGCATTCTTCTGGTCAATACGCTGTGTTACAGAACCTCTTCTCCTTGTCTATAGAAGCAAAAGAAATTAACAAGAAAGAGCTTAATCAAACCAATTTTCATGATTATTAAGATTTTTATTTTGCTATACCACCACCATAACTTAATAAAAAAATCCCAGATGCCTTTTTACAGCACAGACACACAAAAGATGCTTAACATTTCCAGAGGGTTAACAATAAAAAATTTAAGCAACATTATAGGGCAATTCATCCCTGTCTTCACCCAAGTTGTCATAGCATCCAAACTAGTACTTTCCAGAGGAAGATCCTCCCTTTTGCACAGCCTGTCATATCAACACGTCCGGCTCCCCATGGCCATTGTCCAGCACTGCTCCAAAAAATCTCTGAAGCCATGATATGAAGAGCAGCACATAGTTTGGTGCCTGGATTCAGTGCCATAGGAAGCAGACACATAGAAGAAAGGGACATTAATGCAAGGAGGGGAGAATTCTGGAAACGCTACAGACGGAAAAGGGACTAGATTTGGCAAGGGAATAGCAGGGTGGAACTGAAGATAATGCGACTCTGAGGAGTTATTTCCTGCAACTCCCCCTCAGCATTTGGCCTCAAAGTTTATTTAACCCAGGACATTGTTGATGTCTTACAAACACTGAGCACCCTTCAGTTACCATCTAAATAAAAACAAAGCACAATTTCACAAGTGTGGTGCCCAGATAGGGCTTGGTAGGGCAGCAATGCGCAATATAATATATTTGGAGCATTTCTTGTTGCTAAGTTGTTTATTTCTGAGGTGAAAAAATGCCAGGGAAAATGGCCACAGTAAGCAATAAACAATTGCATTAATCTTCCCTGTATAATGCAATCATAATTTCAGCCTGTGATTAGATACAATGAGTGACAAAATAAATGATCTTGACTTGAATCACCAGCATAAATCAAACTGACATGAAAGGAATTGGAGTTGTAAACCTTAAGCTAATGTCAAATTTCTTATCAGTTTTACACGGACTCCCTGGCAGTTATTCTGTAAGTGACAAATATTTATGAGGATGGTCCCAATGTGGGGGGTGGAGAAGCACATTCAAGATCATTCCTGTAGTTGTCAAAACAAGAGGATTGTTCGTGTGACACTTAACAAATGAGATTTTGGCTAGCTAAATCAAAATATCTTTTCTAAACATGCTCAAATCGGGTGCCTGACTGTCTGCCAGTCTTTGAAATGAATGTGTTGAGAAGACAGCCTCACTGAAAACTTTTCTGTCACAAGAGAGAGCCCCTGCCTGGGATGGGGTGATAAATTTCTCTCGTTTCACCAGGTCGAAAAGAAGCTCCCAGAGATGAAACAATTCTAGCGTTCGCTCGTGATTATGCAATACAACCACAGCACATTGTGTAAACATGTTTACTTAGGAAATTAAGCATCAGAAAGAAAAAAAAGAAACATTAAGAGACATGTCAGCAAGGGTCAAAATGATGGAATGCAAAAAACGGCAAGCATTCCGAAGCAGAATTCCTCCCAGGATGCTGGATGCAGTGTGATCTGTGGGAAACCTCTGGTTTCTCCTTTCCAACCGCAGCACTCACCTCTCCAGGGTAAGTCCATGTCATCTGCACTCTGGTGTTCCAGGCTGCAGTGACAGTGCAGTTAATTGCCAGGCTGTCTCCCTTCAGCAGCTTGACAAGACGCGGGGTGCTTAACTGAACATCAAAAATTGTGTTGGCTGCATGTGACAAAGAGAGAGAAGAATTAGTAATGCCAGCAGGGCAGGGTGCTTTCTGAGAGACAGGGAGTGGAGAATGCCACCTACTTTCTCTATGCGTTAGGTACTTCGTGCTGTACGTGTGCCCACCGACGGTTGTCTCACAGCTCAGGAGCCCAATGAATTTGTAAGTTGCCTTAGGTATTCTGAAGCCTTGCATGCTGTCCCAGATTATTGTCTTGCCATCAGGAATTAGGGTTTCTCGTGGGATCTGGAAGTGCCAAACACGCATCATAAAAACAGCTCATCCTCATGTCTACTCTTTAATCAAAGTAGCCTAGTAAAAAGGGATGGGGGAAAAAAGCACCCAAAAAATGCCAATCAACATGAAAAGGATGACATTTAATGATGTGGGTTTTTCAAGTTGCATTTTCATCACAAAATGGAGGAAAAATGTGGGTGAAGAATGCGGATGTTGCATTTGTTTCCAAGATTTCATTATTTATAACAGGATGTAATTTATGACAAAATAGATTGACACTATCATTAGCTTCAGCACTTGGGCCGCTATTCTGTTGGCTCCTGGTTGGCAGCTAAAGTGCTCATCTCTCTGAACCTTTGCAATTAAGTAGCCTGGTTTTGCCATGGAGAAAGAAACACATATTTTTCAATGGAGATGACAAATTGACTTAATTTGCTGTCATTTTGTGGCTTTAACAAATTCCTGCCAGGATTCAATTCCATGCATGTCATATTTATGTTACCTCAAAGACTTAAAAAACAAGCAAAAAAATTATTGCCGTGTGGGATCAAGTGTTTACTTTGTCGGCAGTACATGTTACCTTCTACATTATGATCCTTGGCACTTTAAGCCCCATTTTAATAAGGTATCAAGAAAACCCTGAAAAAGTAAAGCTTGACACAGCCATTGAAGCTCAGACAAAACCTCTTGTTTTGGATCATGCTATTTGTTACACCTTATTGATGGAATAAATGCCACCATTTGGAGAGCACAGAGATCAGCCATGAGTACAAAGTCTGGTTGTGACTCTACTTTGGTAAGACCTGGTTTTATGGTAAAAAGAATATATTTTTAAAGATGGCACAGAGCAGAGTTCAAATTAATTATGGTCCCAAGGAAAGATCCCTGGATCAACTGAGCACCTTGCAGCCCATCACTTCCCACTGTGCAACAGTCTCACTGTGTCCCTTCATCTCTTTCTTCCCCTTTATTTGAGCAGGGGACTTATGCGTTGGACAGCCCTTTCCTTCCTACAAGCAAAGCCATCATGGGTGGTTGTCAGAGGCTGGGGGAAGCATGAATGTCTCTCCTTCCAGCATGGTACAGTTTCCCTCTAAAATATGCCACCCTTGATGCTGCCTGCCTATGCAGAAAGCCACCCTTGAGTTCATATTCACTCATCTCATCCCATTTCCTCCAAAATAACTGAGTGCGTGGTGAATCAAATGAATACAGAGAACAATAAATACAGAGCACAAAATGACGTGGTAGAATTCCTTATCTTTACAACAGCTGATAAGATGCTATAATAAGCATGCAAATCACTGGGAAGTGTGTGTAGCACACACACAAGTAAAGCCCATTACATTACAGCCTGCTGGCTACCATTCAACAGCATCTTGGTCCCTACAAGCTCTGCTGCCATTCCTGTTCTAAACAAAACAAATTTTCAACTTCAGTTTAACTAGTTCATAGTTATGTTTTCAAGAGTTTCAATTGGATTTATCCTCTTGCTGCTTTGGTGGAAATCAAACAATTTCTGAGCTTATTTCTGTATAGGCTTTCATGAAGAAAGCGAAGCCAGAGGGTCAGAGCCTTCCTAGACTTGTATTTCCCAGTGAATGCATTCACTGCACATTCATTACTTAATTGATGGATTACTGACTTTGTATTAGCCTTACTCCAGGAATAGAAAAGTAACCAAAACACCCAGAAGAGTCCTGTTTTGCAACATGTAATTTTGTGAGTTGTCTGGACATCTAGCAGGCTTACTTGCTCTGGAGGCAGATCTTTACCTGTACAGTTTACTCATCTGACACCTCTCAAAACCACTAGAGCTACATATTTTTTTTTTAAATATTTTTGCAGCTCTGAGACTAAGAAGTTACACTCAGTCACCCATGAAAGCATAATGCAACAATAAGTTATTCTATGGAAAACTTTGGAAAACTGAGGTCTCTGACTAGCAAAAGACCCCTGTGACATAGCCGGTCTCTGACCAAATCTCAAGGGGGAAAACCCCAAGATACTGCACCAAGTCCCTTTTAGAGGGTGGAAATACCAGGACTTTGTCTCAGATGAGAACATGGGTGGTGGCTGGGCGCTCACCCTACAGCCCTTCACAGCTCTACCCTCTCTTCCTGCTTGCTTCAGTTTCTTACCCAGCTCTTCTCCATGCTGTTCTCTGCCAACTCCACTAGTTCAGATGACCTGTTTCCCACTCTCAGAGAACCACAGTTGTTTTGCTCTGCCCTGAACCAGCTTTCAGGCCACCAACTAGAAACACGATCTCATCACCATGCTGATCACTGCACGGATGGTACAGGACAGAGGATCCCAGAATCACACAATAATTTAGGTTGGACGGGACCTCCAGAGGTCATCTGGTCCCACCCCTATGCAGAGCACAACCAGTGTAACTCAAAGTCTTGGCCATTTGGTCATCACAGAGAGAAGCAGAAAACCTATGAAGAAACATCATGCTGGAACAGTGAGACTTCCACTGAAGCAGCAGAGGATAAATTCAGATACAATAATAGCCTGCAGATGGGAATCAATGCGATTCAAAGAATCAGCTTGTTGCGACGGCTGCAGTAAACATGGAATTTATTGTCCACATGCTAATCTGTGCGGACAATATCACTGTGGCTCCCAGTGCATTCTCGGCCTTTTACCTTCTTTGTACTTTGCTTCAAATGAAACTTTTTTTGGTATAGGCTGTGCCGCCTTCTTTGCTCAATCTGTGCTGAAAGTTTTTGGTACCTGGTGGCACTAACACAGTACTGCCACATACTGCATATGTACATATGGTCAAGAGTTAAAGTCAAGCTGTAGTTCTCCACATCTCCAAAGGCAGATTGTATTGGAAAGAGACAACTAAAAGGTTATTAAAAATATATATTAGAGTCTTGAATTCTTGTCTTTTCTTTCATGTTTCCCTTTTCACCAACTTGGGAAGGATGAGGTGGCATTATTAAGAATTCAGATTGTCCAGATATGTGATTTGTGGCATTCCTTGGGTTTTTTCCAGGTTTTATTCCTTATACTGGAGCTTATTTACTTCTATTCCCATGAATGCCATTGTTTTTATGATAGACAATCCAAAAGGATAGCAAACAGATGGATTAAATTATTGTACTAAAAGGTGATACTTTCTCCATTTGGCAAGATAAGAGCAAATGAAGAGGCAAGAGAAGAGAAGTGTACACCTTACTTGCAAAAAACTGTCTTATTTTAAGGATCCTGAATGAGGCTGCTAGAATCATGTTGATAGGAATGATAGTTTCAGAGACTCTGAATATCTAACTATTAATCATTAGATCAAAGCTATAAATTGATTTCACAATTCTTCATATGATAAGGAAGAGAAAAGCCCATCAGCTGCTGCCTGTAAAGGTTACAGCAGGACCTGAAGGCTGAACTTGAATGAGGAATTAAAAGCTTCATTCCCATTTCCCAGTCCATGTTTTATTAGCTTCTTGATTTTTGAAGACCCCCCCTCCTCTGTTGTATTTGATTTCCATGCTATAAAACACAATTTGCACAGATGTTCAGCTTGAAAATGAAAACAACACAGCATCTTAAAAAGTTTGTCTAAAGATGCAGTTCGAGTAAAATAATAATTTGTGGTGTTGAAGATGAATAATAAACCTTTCCCACATTGGTCCACTAAAACTAAGAAGCGGCACTGCAAAGGAACAAATGCTGGAGGCAGTGCTCATGCAACTGTAGGGAATCCTTCCAGAAGAGAGAGATTATTTAAAATATTTCATATTTTTACTTCCTGGCAATATAGAAGGCAGAACCTAATGACACTTGAGCTGGGATTTTCTTTCCAGAGCCAGAGACTGCATTATGGGGACTCCAACTTCTTCCTTTATCACTGCTGGAAAACACAAAATAGCTCTTGCTGTTTCTCCAGAAGTAGTATGCCTGCAGCTGTGGAATGCATTTAACACATCTCTTAATGGCTGTGTGAGTAAAACCTTGCTGGAATCTTCATATAAGGGTGTCATAGAAGATAAATAAAGTAAGACATGATGTAATGCATTGTAACTTACATGCTTCAGGAAATTCTAGGATTAATTAGGGAACACATTTATTTTTCCTGGAATGCAAAACATGTAAGCAACCAATCCTTTCTTTCAAGACTTGGCTCCACCTCCTCTTTCTCCTTTTGAGAGTATTACGTCTGGTTCTGATGGTGTAAAGCTGTGCCTTACACCACAATCCCAGGCTAAAGGCAAGTTGATATGAGTAAAAGAGAGTAGCTATGTCTCAATCTTCTCCAAATAAGGAGAATTTTTTTAAAATGTTGCTTAATTAGAGAAACTTGACAGGAGTTTTCTCAGGTAGAAGTCTAATATGCTAAGATTTCAGATGCAACACTACAGTGCCCAAATAAATTCCCACTTTACAACCCCCCTTCTATGGAATGCTAAGTCTCACTTGCTTTTGATTCTATTGCCACACAGTCTTGTGCATCTTCTTGCAGGAGAACCATGTGTGTGTTTGTGTGGGTGTGTACTTACACTCATAGGGCAACATCCTGGGTCAGATCACTTTCTTTTCTTTGCATTTTGTTCTCTTTCATGGGATTTAACAAGTGAAAACCAAGGAGAAAAATCAGTATCTATATTAGCAAAGCAGAACTCGATAGAATTGGTAAAATCTGTGGCTGGTGTAAAACTCTGCAGTCAAAGAATAACCAAAGACTTCTATTGCACTAAACAAGTATCTTATGGTGGTATTGTTTGGCAACTGTATGTTATTCTACAAAGAGACAAACCTCTTTTCCTTTTAACAGTGATGAACTTTCATTGCCACTATGTGCGTAACTCCCTTTATTTAGAAAATAAAACTTCATTGCCACCTCCACCTAATTTTTAAGCAAAAAAAAAAGGTAACTTTAAAAAAATGCCCCATTCTCTGTCTTGATAACAGGTACTTTACTACATACATATGATTCAGTTAGCTGTCCATGTAACTCTTAAGGAACCTAGACTAATGTTTTTCCCAAAACATGGAAATGTCTATTTTTTTTCTATAACTAGTCCTGCCACATCAAACTCCGCAGTTTCCCTGCAAAGTTTCCCCACAACAAAAAGCCATCCCTTTTCTAAGTGCACTCATATGTAAAAGGAAGTAGCAAAATCACTGGTGGGAGTGAGGTAGGGCAAAGGCTTGCAGAGATCCTTGTACAGCCACAGCAAGTCTCCAGGGACTCACCGGCTGTTCCAGAGGACAGAAGAGGAAAAGGGAGGAAGGGCAGGGGAAGAGGTGGGAGGAAATCTCTTCTCCTAACAAGAAATTCCTTCCTGGGCTTAAGAAACCTTTGCCAGTGAGGATTTAATAAAGAAGTATGAGAAGTTTAAGATCCTTCAGAAAATTCCCGCCTTTTACAGGAGACTTGATGAAGCCCTTCTGCGCGACACAAAATGAAGCCTCCAGGGTTGACATATTTCTGAACACACTGACACCCAGAAACGTTGCATGAGAAATATTAGATTGTTAAAATATTTCAAAAGCATTACAATAGCTGTAAACAAACTAAAACATCATCCACAGTAACACTTTCAGAGCTCACTTGGATAGAGGTACCTTTTTTAAAGTAACAGCAATGTTTGGTGCTGTGACTCTGCATGGAATGATCATTTCTCTTCCTACAGCCATATTTATTATTTTAGGGATATCACTGTGCATCTCTACAAACGGATTGGTTGTATCTGCAAAAGAAGAAAAATAAAGGTTAATATGTGAAATCTCGAGACAGTGTATGGGAATTGTAACAGTGGATACAGACTTAAAAAACAGACTAGCCCTATCCGTAATGAAAGCTAAAAAAGTGCTGAAATCAATCATCCGTTTACTTTTGTTTAAACATGTTCATCAAACTATTATTAAATATTTGAAAATATATGTATCATTCAATATCAGTATCAGTACTTTGAAGTCTTCTTTAAATTTCAGACAGTGGAAGCACATTTTTTCCAGTACAGCAACATCTCTACTGCTGAGATATGTGTTTCTTGCTTCATGGCACTTGTATTTTATTATCACCAGGAAAAGTAACGATATGGGAAGTGAGCTGAAATTCACTTATCAGGAACCCCTACAAAGTACACCATCCTACTGTCTGCAAGGAAATTGATAGGAAAAATTCACATTGACTGCATCAGGAGAAAGAATCTACTGTGATTATCCGGCCATATTTTCATCTCAGAGGATACGGACTAGAGAGAGTTAATTATTCTCCTCCTTGCCACTATCACAATACCTATGTGTCTCTTTTTTATGTGACAAGGTAAATGAAAATGCCAGGAAAACATTAATTCCTCTTGACTCAATAACTAAAGCTTGGCAGAGTAATTTACCGTCCCTTGAACAATCCCTTTAACAAAGGGCATTGTCATAAATAGCTTGCGCTGGGAACAGGGAACATTGCTGCTGCTATTGTTTGGACCACTTAACAAAGAGGGGCTCAAGCCACAGGCTCTGGCTCCAAATCTTCTTTGCAGGTGTTCAGATCTGAAGTTTCAGTTTGACTCACATTGCAGATAGACTACCTCCAAATTCACATAAGGTTTGGTTTTTAACTCCTAAAAAAAGTGGAACATTCAGATCTTAATTCTGTGCTTATCTACAGCTCTGTTTTTTCAGGCAAATCCCATTATTTTCACTCAGTCAAAAATCTTAGAAATAACAATGGAAATCTTTCTTGGATAAGAAATTAGTAAAGCTAGCAAGAACTGATCCCTTATAAAACCTCAAACTGCAACTCTTGATTCAAGTGTTCTGGCCCCAAACTTCTGCATGTTGACCTATGTTCACTTAAATAGTTCTTCAAGTAAGTTACTTTTGCCTGTCTTTCAAAAGCATAATATGCACTTTCCAGTGTCATCAAACTGTTCTGCCCTTAGGATCCTCTTTTCTTACTATGTGTAATAATATTTTTGTTTGAGACATCAAACAGGAAGAAAAACAGATTCTGCTCTAATTTATACTGGTGAAAATCCTAAGGCAGAGGATCTCAAATGTGCTCCAGGATACAGAAAAAAGTTTTCTTAAAGTCATTTAATGAAACTGTTATACAAACTTTCTGAAATGAAAGTCACAAAGTATTATTTAATAATAGGTATTAATGTCCACTGAGATAGCGAAAGGAACTTATGAGTAATAGAGGATGCATATGTAATAAAAAATGCCCTGAGGACTTGTTAGGCCGACGTTTCCTCTGCAGTACGATTCAAGGAAAGACCAAGAATGAACCTGTTTGTAGCACAGGGAAAAGAACCTTTTTTGTTTCAGGGGCTGCAGCCACAGAAGAGGTCACCTGCCCCTTAACATCACCAGACAAACTGATTTACTACTCCCCAAAGACTCATTTGTCTTTGTCACAAAATTAAGAGCTCCTGCCCGAAACCAGCAAGCTTTGCAAAGTGGTTTCCTGTACCATAATCTCCAGATCATTGTAAGTGTGAGGAAGAGCTGTTCTGGGGACTGCGGTGCTGTCTGCAGACAGAGTATCACCACTGACTGATGCCAATATCGAAGCAGTGGGGGTTGTGCAGCTCAGACCTTGCAGGATTCCTGCCCGCCCAAAGGCAAGGACAGGAAACCAGCATAAAACACCATGTTTGGCTTTTCTTTCTTCTTCTTCTTCTTCAGTGGAAATACATGTCCACGCCTGGAGAAGTCAACAAAGTGCTGTATAAAATTGGACTAAGCGCTCTGGTTGCCCTTGGTAGGCTGCAAAGCTCAGTCACAGCCTCTCCTGGTACACTCCCTGCCGTGTGCGCCAAGGCGTCGCCGTGCCCCCGCTATTCGCGTGCAGAGCTCCCATTGACATCACCAGGGACTTCCGCCATGGGCCAGAGGGCAATCGATGGCCCCGAGTGCTCCAAATGTCTTCCTGCTTTTGATTAAAAGAAATACACATCATGTTTTCCTAGCACAGTTTTTTTTCATAATGAGCACGGAGGCTTTTCTTGATTCCCTTTGAATTTTATTCTCCTTCCACCTTAAAGGCCATAATGGAATACTCTTAGTGCCTGCAGATGAGAATCTGGTGCGGGCTTTATGAGCCTGGATCAGGAAAAGCTGAACACATGGCAGCGCCAGGGCAGGTTATACCACATCTGCAGGGTTTGCCAACAACATGAATTCTTCTGTCCCCCAAGCAATAGCTCTCTTTGCCTTTTTTTTCCTCTTTCCTTCCCATCACAACCCCAGCTATTGCCACTAGCTCCCACTACATTTCTTCTCAATTTCCTCCTGAGGGGAGGTAAATGCCATCCTTCCCCATGTAGCTGGTTGGAAGCACATCTGGCATGACTTAATCTTCTATCATCAGTCTTTTGGGCCAGCTCCACTAATTCTATGCTCAGAAAGCTCTAGACATAAAAGGAACATCGCAGACTGACCTATCTTGAAGACCACATCCAGGTTACATTCAGCTTCACTGGGATTTGGAATGGAAGATCTAAGGGGGTTGACCTTATTTTTATGAATCATTGATTTGGTTTGTTGGTTTGTTTTGGTTGTTTTTATTCAGAGCTGCCTGTGAGGGTAGCAAAATGAAAGCTGGACAGCCAGAATATTTACATATGTTAAAGGTTACTTTAAAAGTCAGCTTAGTGTATTTTTAAATTGTGCCTAGAATGAATGACTGTGTGCTGGGTTGGCTGTGTTCCTTACAATATCTCTCAGTTACAATCAACATGAACCCACAAAGAGCACTCATGAAATCACAAAATCCATGAAGGTCATTTGCTATATTGTTAAAGAGCATAAATAGCAGCTTTTTACTAAGCTAGTTGGCAGCCAGATAAAAACTTGATAAGAGACTTAGAACAAGCAATATTATGTCTGGTATCAGTAACCTGTCTAGGCTATTTATGGGGTTTGCACAAACAACTAAATCAGCCAACACTGAAATGCCAAATTCCGAAAAGATGGAGAGGGTTTTTCTTTCCACAAGCTTCAGCTACTGTTCTTGGGTTTGTTTTGTTTTTAATAATCTGAGCTATGTAAGTCAGAGGACTTATACATACATTTGCAAGAAGAGAAGTCACTACAGGAAAATCTAAGCTCCTTGAAATCTCTAAAAGCTTGTCCTCTGAAGTTCTTCCAAAATGCCTACTTACACTTGGCTCATCATTAAGATTTTTTTCAGGCTAAAAGAGGTGAAATATTATCATCACATCCACATAACAACCTTTTCCCTCATGCATGTGAAAAGAACCACAATATTTAGGAACGACCAGACATGCAGACTTCATTGAAGTTCATGGGCCAGTTGCCACATTCTCTTTCCATCGTAGGGATTAAACCTCCTTAACTTTATTTATCCCAGATAAATTATTGGGGCTGTTCAGAAGTAATTCCAAAAGAATCTTTTGCACCAAGAGTCATTCCAGCCTCATTTGCACATCTACAATATAGACATTTCTCACTGAGCTAGGAGCCAAACCGTTAGTGTTGTCCTGGTGAGACAGGGGAATTTTGCAATGGAACTCATCTGACCTGTTTTAGACATCTGCTTTAAAATGAGATGAATCATGCCCTAGGAAATGTATCTGTTGAACCAGCTCAAATGCATTATTTCCTTAAAGAAAAACTATCCCCTTTTGTCTGTGTTATTCTGGAAGAAAGGTTGTTCCACTCTTGCCTCTTCTTACCTGCAAAATAACACTCTTCCAAAACAAAGCGTGTCTAAACCTTGAAAGAAAACTTGAGACATAAGTATCACCCTCCTTTTTTGTTTTGCTTTTTTTTACCTGGACTTATATGATTATTAATTTATATCTAGAGCACGTTCAGACAGAAAGAATTCCTACTACAATTGTACAAGAATTTTTAGGCAAGATTGGTTTGTTTTCCTTTGAGACTAGTTATACTATGCTATCATCAACATAGGACCATGGCACAAATGAAACACAGTTAGAAATCTTCAGGAAAAATAGTCATATTAGCCAGGAAATCCACGCTAGAGCTATTACTATGTTCAGCAAACAATCCCTAGAAAGGCTAATGGATACTAGGAACGCTCTTTCAAACGTATCCCTCCATTGTGATGTCTCACCCTGGAAAGGTATTTGTTTCAGTAGGAGCTATGAGCCTTGGTGAGGGAGAAGGACCACAGGGGGTGAGTGCAGAGCATTTGATGCTGCCAAAGTGTCCACACATGCTCCACTCCACACAGTATCCCGTGATACAAAGTCCATGTACACTCAATGACAAAAGCACGGCAATTACAGGCGATTGACGTCAGCAAGTCCTAGAGGTCTCTGTTTTGTAACAGGAACCTCATTAGAAACTAAAAATGTGTCCACATACTTGATACAGCTGCAACATAGTTTAATCCCAACAAGCTTCCTCTTCATAACAGAAGCGCTATCATAGTATTGACTCCGACGGTGTAAGCCAAAACCGTACTGCTCATATGTTAAACTGTGCCAAAAGCAAAGACAGAAAAAAGGCACCAGGGAGGAAGAGTTTCCCAGGCCTTAGCAGATTCTTTTATCAGTGCATTATTTGTGAATAAGAAGAAAAAGGAAAAAGAAGAAAAATCTCCCTTTCTGTTAGCTCTCAGGGTGTTGTGTCTTACTGCTTTTTTTACCTGCTGAATTATTTTGACTTTGATACTTCTGATCTAAAGAGACCCTTTTGGAGAACTCTTTGGATACCCTCCATGTACTGCAACAATAATATCTCTGGGATTACAGGAGTCAATCCATTCAAGCTAAATCTCAAATGCATGTCAGTTCTGGGGCTGGATCCAGCTATCTGTCAGCAGGAGGACCTTCCAGGGACATGCCCGGGAAGTTCTAATACACTCAGAACCTGCAGCATACAACTTTAGAGTTTGAAAATGAGCTCAGAATCCCGGATGTTTTGGGATTTCAAAGGCTTACATTTTGAACAATTGCCTAATGATAAAGCCCTTCATTTTGGACTGCTGAGCCCAAGACACATATCAAGCCAAACACATACAACTAGTAGGCATGTCTGACATTCTAGGCTTTGGTGAGCACAACTACTCATTTATCTCACCTGACTTAAATCATCTCAAAGCAAGGAATTTATTCTAAGCTTGTTTCCCAGATTTCTTGAAAAGTCAGTGATGAAAAGCACATACCAGAAGCTCCTTTTGTTCTCTGTTAATTATGGGAAGAGAACAGACGACTGACTCAGCCTAGAGATATGATTTTAAAGCACATCTCATTCTGCGAGGAAAAGTAGGTGACCAGAAGACATACACAGCAGGATCATGAGAAAAGACAAGGAGAGGGAGAACACTGACTAAGAAATGGGCTACTGCCCTATAGCCAAATACAATTTTACTTCAAGAAGAATTCTGTTCTCTGTTGCAGCAGAATTAAGATTTTACTCTTGTATATTACTAGCCAAAATCTGTCTTCATCACAGAAAATAGCAACCCTTCATGCAAAAATCTAACTTTGCTATATCAATGTAATTGAACTTGCTTTTCCTCTGTCATACCAGGGGGGCAATTGTTCAAAGGCAAGAAATTATGAGAGTAGAGAATTAAGAGTACTATACATCTTTGAAGAGAGTGAATGAGATCCAGCAACTGAAAAATGCTTTGGAGATATTGGGACAAAGCAGACAGAAAGAAAAGCCCTTAGTACTGTCCCAAGGGAAATTTACATACGATTCAGAATGGCCTGCTGATAATTTGGTGTTTCTTAAATGTCTTTATTCCACCATTATCTCTTTTCAAGCAGAAAATTCCCCATGCCTCATTGCAATGTATGCAGTGAGCGTTCATTGCAAATCTTTTCCTTTTTACTATTAGGCTGCAGTTCCCTTACAAAACAAAGCTCTGAGCAGTTTTGGGTCCGAGACAGTGAAGAAATTGGCAAAGAGGTTTTGCTGCATTTGAGATTTTTCCCATGGCTTGTGGGGGAAGTCAGGCCATCAGTTTTCTTGTGGCAAAGTTGAAGACTCTTAAGAGAATTAATTTCCCTCTCTTAATGTCTCAATTCCTGAGCTGTGTGGGGTCAAGAGTTGCCGAGACACTGTGGACTCGCTCCCCGCTGCAACTCAGTAGTGACCTCTCCAGCTGAAAGAAGGGTGGTGACAGGATTAGCTCCTCCAAGGCAAGTCACCAGCCTGCCTCTCCTTCATCCCCAGAAGCAGGACTTCAGAAATGCTTCGAGTCATCCTGGGGCCTGTGGGACTTGCAATGTCCTCATTGTCCTGTGTCTTGTTTTTCTCTATATCAGCTCATTTTCTGCTGTAGCATACACTCATTACTGAACCAAAGGACTTACTGGCTTTATTGTGGTCTGGTCTTTGGGCTTTTTTTTAAAATCCAGTTCATATTCAGTATCACTCCAATTACGGAAATGAATAACATTTTTAAAACAATAAGTGATGACTTCCTGTACAAACAATATCAACTTTCCTGATTCAGATTCTGTGTTTGTAAATAGCAACTATTTGTTCTCATCGGCCACATGCTAAGACATGGGAAACAGGCACCTTGGTGATCCACATGGAGCTAATATGGGAAATGGACTGACACAGCGTCCTGCCACAGGAAACAATACAAAACTAGGAGGGACCCAAATTTCACAAATGTTTATTTCCTAAACACCCACAAATTAATGCAAAGTAAAACTAAACTCAGGAAAGATAGTCTTCACAGCGGATTTTGTTACCCCCATCTCAACCCCACTTGAGCTAGATAATTGAATTTCATGCATGTTCAGAGAAACAGGGACTCATATTAAGAAACAGATAGAGAAGAGATAGATATAATGAGATAGCATAGAGAAAGAAAATACTTTTTCTGACACTACACTTATCAGAAAGGGTGAGTTTTGATACTCAATATCTTGTTTCTTTCCAACTTACTCAATAATTCTTCCTGGAACTGGAAAGTTTTGGAAGACTAATATACCTTCCTCCACCTTAGGGCAAAGTGACACTTTCAACAGCCATTTACATGAGCAGTAACCTTGCAGCCTCCCTCATTATCCATAGTTTTCTCTAACTTTCAAGTATATTTCCTGGGACAGAATTAACACTTAAATATTAAGAAATTGGTTTTCAATTAAAATGATTGTCAAATTCAGAAAATTAACATGCCAGAGAGGTCTAAGGTTGCTACAGGTTTGTTCCTGAAACATTATACTATGTTTTTGGCAATTAAGGTTAGAGGAGTTAAAAAATCTAGCCATCTCTTCAACAGTGACACCAAGATTTATGACTGAATGTCCTTGAAAAACCAACGAAACCAAGACACTTAGGCAGCCTTCTTTAGCTGATTAGAGGGGATAGGAGGACAGGTGGTGGCGGGGGCTGTCCTAAAACTATTTCTGCAATGATTCTTCCATCACCATGTGAATTCTGTAGATAACCTTGGTTCACAATCATCTAATTGAAGGTGCCTTTCAGATGCAGGCAAGCCACATACGACTTGGGAAGCAGTGAAGAGTTAGAAAGACCAGTTGTGCCTCTCATTTGTAAAAATGTAGGATACAGAAAAATTAACTCTTCAAACGGGTAAGAGACCAAGAGAATGCAAAGGCATCTCTTGTATCGTAAATTCAGTTTATCAGAGAGGTTCTTCTCATGTGGTGAAGGGAGATGATTGTGGATAGGTCTCAGACAGGGATGACATCCAAGGTGGGAGGTTCAAGAAGGTCCCATGATGGGAAATTATAAAGGGAATCCAAGGAAATTGTGTGTTTTCCTAGGTTGCAGGCTGTTGGTCACTAAATTAATATCCTATTTTGGCTACTCTTCCATGGATGCATCTGTTGTTGGATTTACAGAGAATTAAATGAAAAGAGCTGGGCAACAAAAACACTGCAGCATACTTCTGATGAAGGAAAGCAGGATGAACAGCATGAAATAGCCAATAGTGCTCAATAAAGCAACACACCATAATGGGGGGAGCTATCTTATTTTCTATCAGTGTAGTGAGAGGTCCACTTCATTCTGCTTTTTCACAGTGCCAGTCTCACTCTTCATGTCACAAAATGAAGACAAAGGCTAATTCACTCTGATGTGAACTCATTAGATGCAGCAGACCCAGAATTTGGAAAACTTCCAGTTGCACGTTCTCTGTAACATGGGCTTTCAAAATCTGTGAATCCTGAAATACTACAGTAATCTATTAATTTTACTCTGTAAAAATAAGGAAAAACTAAAGTATTAATTAAATCCCTAAAGTGTCTATAATTTGTTCTTTTATTGCTGTGGCTATTGAATTCAACTCTCCTCAGAAGTGTCTGATTAATACCCTGGAAGGAAACAGGATCAGAAAGCAATTTCTTTTATAGTCTAACTGACCTAATTCCAGCACTTCCCATACATTACAAAATACTTGTTTGCTGAACACAGCTCTGTGTTTAATTTGATTCCATTTATTCTAGATTTTTTCAATCTGTGTGACATGGACTACAGAGAACATTTTTGAATACGGTTTCACATGCAAATAGTAATTTTCTGCTGCATGAGGCAAGTCAGTGATCTGGATAGACAGCTTTAGCATCCTTCAGCAGCCTAGAAATCGCATCTCATCCAGTCATGTAGGATATGGTTTGTGATACCCATTTCACATATTTGCTTGTAGTCCACTTCCATCTGGACTCCTGTTTACTCTAGACAAGTGACTGGATTGGGTCTTTTTCTTACTTCTTTTTTTTTTCCTAACAGATAAAAGACTACCATTTGCATTTGCAAGTACTGGGAAAGAAAACTTTATACATTAATTGGTAAATTAACATTTTTCAAGGCTGAAAGTGTCATTCAAAACTCAGCCACAGCTGAACTGCCTTACTTATCCACCTTGTTGTATTGAAGAGCAAGTACCAAGAAGTGTTAGAAAAACTTCATCTTACCATTAATAAATACATAGACTGTAGATTCCTTCTTCTTTTTCGCTGGACTTGTTGGGTATTTGCAGCTGTAGTTTCCAGTGTCACTTGCTTGAGTTCTGCTCAAGGTCAGACTGCTGCAGGACTGTTTCCCATTCCTTCCACAGGCATATTTAATTACTTTCAGCCTTTTGCTATCCTTGCTGAGAGTTTCAGGCAAAGACCATGAATGAACCATTTCCCCCCTGCAAATACAGATAAGGAAGCAGAAACAATTATGTTGGGCTGCAATTATATAGCTTCAGTTCCCAAGCTTTCTTTTTTATTATATCAGGCTATTTATGGGGTTCTCTTTTATCTTGTTTTCCAAAAACAACAACAGAAACAACAAAGAACTATTAAACAATTGCCATTGAAGTTCACTCCCCACCTTTCCCCACAGCATAAGGTTTAATTTTTTTCTAATTTCAGTTACAAAAAAAAGAAAGTGTCAGGTGTATGGCCTCCCTGCCAAATTATCAGAATCCAACTCAGCTGGTTACCTGCAGGTGAGATTTAAAGTCTGGCCGGCTTGAACAACGTGCTGTATGCCATTTATACTCAGCTCAGGAACTTTTAGTTTTGATCCTGAACTAGATCCTAGAAAAACAAAGAAAAAACCAAAACATTAACAAAGACAAATAATTCTACTTCCAGCCCACTCACATTTGTGCTGTTATACTGGAAAGGAAAAGAAAACTGTGTGCTTCTCTCACCACACATACTCTCTTCCTTTGAGCAAAGTCCTGTTGCCCTGACTCAGGACTCAAATAACCTTCCAGCAGCACTACTCCGGAAAGAAAATAGAATTGAAAGCTATCTGTCAATGACTTTGCTCTCAAGTTTTTCACTGAACCTAACATGAAGAAACTTCAGGACCTCATGACTACACATCTAACCAAGGAAGTGTGCCCCTGGGCACCACTGGCTGCATTTCCTCAGGAAATACGGCCATGGCAGCCTAAGGTTTAATTTTTTTCTAATTTCAGTTACAAAAAAAAGAAAGTGTCAGGTGTATGGCCTCCCTGCCAAATTATCAGAATCCAACTCAGCTGGTTACCTGCAGGTGAGATTTAAAGTCTGGCCGGCTTGAACAACGTGCTGTATGCCATTTATACTCAGCTCAGGAACTTTTAGTTTTGATCCTGAACTAGATCCTAGAAAAACAAAGAAAAAACCAAAACATTAACAAAGACAAATAATTCTACTTCCAGCCCACTCACATTTGTGCTGTTATACTGGAAAGGAAAAGAAAACTGTGTGCTTCTCTCACCACACATACTCTCTTCCTTTGAGCAAAGTCCTGTTGCCCTGACTCAGGACTCAAATAACCTTCCAGCAGCACTACTCCGGAAAGAAAATAGAATTGAAAGCTATCTGTCAATGACTTTGCTCTCAAGTTTTTCACTGAACCTAACATGAAGAAACTTCAGGACCTCATGACTACACATCTAACCAAGGAAGTGTGCCCCTGGGCACCACTGGCTGCATTTCCTCAGGAAATACGGCCATGGCAGCCCCTTCAATAGGAAGGGTAAAAGTCAGCCACTCCCATGGTAAGAGCTACAGACTGACTTCTAAGATACTGAAATCCCACTCAGCTTGCTGCAAAGCTGGAACTCATGTGGAAGGACAGGGCATTAAGGATCTTCCCTTCCTGACTGAAGGTCACAGCACTGTTACCTATGGTCCTTCGCCAGGGGCGGGCTTCCTGTCAGTGAAGCAGTGTCAAAAGGTAGAGGTTTACAGTAAATTTTGAGAACAAGATCAAGACACCTTCCAGACCAGATTTGCTGCCTATTTGAGAAAGCAAGCATGTTGTCATGGCCACACCATTCTGGCATGGGTGAAACCCTTGGTGTCAGTATAACACAAGGTGGCTTAGGACACTTGAAAACATCCAGGTGGGCTTCACAAAGGCCATGTGGAGCCATTTTTAGGAAGACCATGAAAAAGCCCCATGGTCAGAAAACCAGAAGAACACGAGATCTTCCCTCTCATCAAGTCAGGAGGTGCTGACTGCAAAAACATTGTGTTTTATCTTTACCCCATAATAGGCTATGGCCACAAAAGCTTCCATGGCAAGCTGACAGAAGAGCATGCCTTAGAGAAGAAACAGTGCTTGATGCATCCCATTGCCCTTGCACTGACAGTAAAATGTTCCGGAAGCTGGGAACATAACATGAAAATATTTCAAAACAGTTAAAAGTTGAAAACCAGTTTTAGTCTAATTGGGACTCAAGTGTAATTTGTAAAGATTTCAGCGTTGAGAGAGAGCAAAAGAAACTACCTCAAACCACTTCACTCCAAGAGAAAGTATTACTTTGCCAACATAAGGGAGAAGCAGCATCTCATGGCCAAGGGTAATGCACATCTTTCTGCTAGAACTCAGTCAAGTACAGTTTGAGCTCAGCTATTTTAGGTTCTTCCAAGAGGTTCCTGCCACAGCCAAGTATGAACAGCTGTATGCAACAAACATAGCAGAAATACATGAACCTTACTTGGTGGCTACGTATCACCCATCAGAAACACCTCCCTCTTTTGTTGACTAGAGAAGGAACTTTTGGACACCAGTTCCAGCTGAGATTGGTGACAAAAATTTGGATGTATAAACACTTCAAAGTCAATGGGTGCTCCAAATTCAGGAGCTTTCTTTTTAGCCCTGTATATCTTATTGAAGCTGTGGCTCCAGTAGTTTTCCCATATATTCTATCATCTGTGCCTACTCAAAGCAAGATTTAAAGGGTACACTTGAACATAAATGTAAACTGAATTATGGCTCACTTGCACAAGCTGCAAGCAAGGGCATAACAAATTTTCAGAATAAAGATGCCTTCTGGACTGCACCACAAATAACAGCATAGATTTGAATGGTGAGACAGTACTTACTCACAGACTTCCCCTGAGATCTGTCTAGACAATCATATTTCTAACTAGAAAATAATATATTCTGCCAGCTATTAAGAGGGGAGAAAACTGATGCAGCAAATCATTGAAGAAGCAACTTGTTGTGTGATATATATTGCAAACATACATCTTTCTCACCTGCCCTTTAGGAATCTCAACACTGAAGGGCTGGTTCCCCCAAAGTGCACACTGTGCTTTTATGGGATACTATCCCATAGATACTTACAGTCTGTGAGTCTTCTCATTCACTGTTCTGAAACAATGCCTCTGAGGCTAATCACTGAGAAATTGAGATAAGATGTTACAACAGCCTAGGCAGCTTCTTGGAGAGCAACCCAGGCACTCTAGTTGAGAGGGTTTGTCAACATCCTCCAGCTAAACAATTTGATGGTTTTGTGAAACTCCCACATTCCCTCATTTCATTTGCATTCCTCTTGTCATCCCAGAATTGAAGGGTCAGATGCTCTCCCAAGAAGGCAGCATTTATATTCAGCTTTACGAATTTGGTTTTTACTTCAGGGGGACACTTGACCTCAAGCTTCCCTGAACTGCTCCTTATTTGAGGCTCTGGAAAAGGTGAAAGCATGCAACAGTGTTTACAAGCAGTTCAATATATATGAAAAAAACATCAATGATGGTCTGCCAGAGGAAACCATCGGGATCAAAGCCCAGCTGCTAGAGCTGCAACACTCAACCTAGTTGCTAGAGAGCAATGTGTAGGTTGCTTCCTGTGTAAAACTGGTGGGAAAGTGGAAAAATACATGTGAGTGACAGGTGTTGACAGCAAGACAGGAGAGCAAGTCTGCGGTGCCTGGCCATGCCTGCAGTGCTGAGCGCTTGGCTTTGCTCGGCACTGGCACCGGCACCATGCCCAGGAGCAAAGCCAGTCATGCAGCACCGTGCCCACATCTGACCCATGCTGAGACCAGCCCTGGGAATGTGGGCTGCTGGTGTTCTCAAAGTCTGCCAAAGGTGATGAGCAAGAAACCATCATAAATGTTACAAGGTTTTTCTCTTCGTAACTTTACAGTGATATAAACAGACATGAAAATCTTAAGATCTATCCTAAATGAAGCATAAAAAACAAAGCAGCCTGGAAGCCTGTAGGTCAGATCTGCCTCAGAGTTACTAAAATCAAAGAAAAAATGTAACAAAACCACCTACCTTTTCACCCCATCTCGTAGGCAGAAAAAGAAACCCAAACATACTGGATACATACTTGAGCTTTTGCCCTTTTACACATTTTACATATATCTAAAAGACAGCACAATGTGTGGGATCTTAAGGAGTGCTTAGTGTTTGTCTAACTCTGCTCCCATTGACACAAGCCAGCATTTCATCATTGATTTCAAGTACATTTTAGACACTTAACTCCAGTAGTTAATCATATTAACATTGAAGACTTAATGTCAGTGTATTTGGCAAGAGATACAAGCCTTGTTATGTATTCATTTATTTAGTTTTTCAGTGACAAAAAACTGAAGTCTTATTTCAAGCCAATATTGTTGCTTTTACAAGTACAGGAGACAATGCTTTTACCAGCAAGATGCTATGTCTTGAAGAAAAATAGCTTTATTTGACATCCTATCTATTCATGGGTCATTAGGTTCCTTACGTTTTTAAATGCTTCAAAACTGATGCAAAGCACAAATGCAATAGAGTTTGACGTGTTTGCCAGGAAAGAAAAAGGAAGGAGAATAGCAGGGAAATTCCTACTGTCAATATTTAGAAGCAGATTATGCCTTCTATGTACCTTCTGTGGGCATTTTACTTGACACTGTCTTTTCTGAAGGGTCATGGCTCAACAGGACACATTCACTTATCATTGTGCCTGTCACTAAGCGACCATCAGCAGCCTACCCTCACAATGACCTACATTGAGGGGTGCAACTTCTTTTCATGTGACAACAAGAGAACTAATTAATCCTGATAACTGAGGAATCTCCTCCCATGGGGAAAGGGATGATTTTTTTTGATGTATTTTATTTGTTATGGAAGGCTTATTAGATATATGTGAAAGTCAGTCAATGGGGTTGCTTAATTAATGAGCAAACATTAATTTAGATTGCAAAAGTTAGCCATTCTAAGTAAAGAAAAGGAAAGAAAAATATTTTTTATGAAAACAGAGAGCAATCTGTAATTTGCAAAGGGAAAAAAAAAAGCTTTCTTCAATTATCTTCTGCCTTTCAAAAAAAGCTGATTGTCTTCCAAATTAAGTAAATAAAAATTTGAATTATTTGTTAACCGAAAAAACCCACTGATCACAAGTCATGAAAAAAAAGATAAAATAGATGAACATGCATATATTTTTCCAATACAATGTGTGTCCAGTTCTACAGACAAATGAGTAACCATGGACCCATGATGAACCTTCCACTGATTTCTGCTAAATCTTGTTTTCTCTTTAAAATGATAGATTTGCTGAACTCAAAATTGGGACCATGATCTGGGTTATTATTCCCATTCAGATTTTCCCAGTTTCTACTTTTAAATTTCTTTTCATACACTGAGAATTTCTGCTACCTTTGACTAAAGAAAGCAAATCTAAAAGCTAGCTTTAAAACCTAGTTAAAAACATTTACAATATTAGAAGTTATTATAAATTTCCTTGAAGTTGACAGGCTTGATGACTTTCTAACATCTTTTCCATAATTTGGGACTGTAACTTTCTTCCACCCACTCCAGCTATCCTCAACATGTTGACTAATCTTTTTTTCACCTGCACAGTGAGAGATTAAGGAGAATGATCAGTTTATCTTTGCAACTTCAGCATGTACAAAGAATCTGACCTTCTGGGTTTAAAGTGCCATCTGTGGGCAATAAAGTTATCCATCATGAAGTAATTGTTTCAGTCACTGTTGGATTTGCACGTGTTTTACCCCTTGTGAAACATAACGAAGCCTTTGAGGGTTTTACCATCAACTATCATTTACTCCTGATTCAAATATTCAGCAAAAATGCTTTTTGTAGATGACACTCCTGCATTGGAAGGAGAGCTCACGTGATTTCTTATTAGGGTCTTCTCCTGTCTGTGCTGCTTAAAACATCTGTCATTCAGTTCAAACGCAGCCCAGGACTTTACTCATGCATATGAGCACTTCCTTATGAGTCATTCCACTGATGGGACTGGGAATACCCACATGTGTGCAACTAATAAGCAATTGCAGAATCCAAACGAAACGTAAAGGAACATGGCAGTACCCAGTGGGTCGACCTTCATTGCATCTCCAGCGAAAATGAGCTGACTCTGATCTGCAGCAGCACCTTAACCAGACCATGGCCATCAGCTAACCTCAAATGGCGTATATGGCTTTACTCCATTGTGTAAGGAAACCTGGGATATGAGTAGTTTTCTTTATTTCAGAGCTATTCTTGACAATCTATTGTATTACCATATCTTTTAAAGGTTCTTCAAGCCATTCTGTAAGTAAATATAACTCTTTTCTTGGTCAAACAGTTGTACCTATCCATAATAATTGCAATTACATCATTACATGAATTCACTCTATTAAAGAAAAAAAAGATATAGAGAGAGACGAACTAATGGTCAACTCTTAAGAGCCACTTAAAGTTCTGATTTACAACTGACCACATGAAGAAGCCTTGACCAACAGGTCCTTCTAGTTTAATCAACACTGAGATTCTCATCAGCATTAATACTTGCATTTATTAAAACAGGAGAACTTTTAGGGAGAATTGTCTTAAAATTTGTGTGGTGAATGGAAAAGAAAATTTTGTTTTCCTGTTCAGAGTGTGACTGTCTGGCCTGGTCCTGCTGCAGGACTAGAGGGAGAAGGGAGCACCCTGGACAATGAAGCTTTCTACTTCTGTGAGTGCTGGTGGCTGGGAAGAAATGCTACTTGAAGGAGACACTCTTCTAACCCCATGGCATCAATAGCCCCCATCTCATCTGTCACCTGGATTTTTGATGCTCAGGTACAGACAAAGAAGGCAGCACAGCCTGGTTCCTGTTCCAGGGGGTAAAAGCACCCTCTCCATTGCCTGCACTTAGAAACAGTCTCCGGGAAAGACCTACAGTGTCAAACCATGAGCCACCCTGAGACTCCAAGTAGTATCTCCAGGTCTTTCAGATGCCATTTAAGTCTCCATTCATTTCACAGCACTTTTCTGAAGTAAATCCAAGCTTCACACCTGAAGCCTGCAGAAGAGAAACTAGGGCAGCTTAACTGTGAGAGCAAGGAGGCATGCCTTTGTCCCAAGCTGACACTGACAACAGTCCAGATGAGCAAACTCATGATCTGAAGCAGCAAAATGTAACCACTGTTTCTATTGAAGCAGAACTTTGCAGGTCAATTAAGAGCCATGGGGATTTACAAGTGTTAACAGATACAGGTCCCTGGACTCAGAGGTAGTTTTGTACTTGTTTCCTGTCGGTTCCTGTGCAAAGAGGCACCACACAGCTGGCAGACAGAAACACCCTCAGGGTAGAAGCAGCAGCTCAGGCTGTATCACTCCTTAACAGAGCCATCACTTGCACATATCCCTGTGGTGACTGAAACTTTCTTCTCTTTTGCATTCAAGACCAGGAAAACTATTGGATGCCATTTACTTACAAAGTACACACAGATGCACAAAAATGATCAATTCATTGGCTCATCCCTTTCAGGTCCAAAAAGGACATTCCATTTATCCAGTCTGATGTTCTGCAACACATGCCAAGTGATTTCTGGATCAAATTCTTAAGTTTGATCAATCTCAACTATAATTAAGAATTTAAAGTACCACCAGGACGTAAGAGCCAGCCAAAAAAATTGATAGGTTAATGGATGGCAAAGCTGGTCTGCTCTATAATACACATCATAATAGAGTCTGAACAGCATAGGATTTGTAACAGTAGATTAAATGATTTCTGAGCAGACTAAAAGCCTTGGCCATGACTCCATGCTGTGGAATTAAAAATCAGTCTGCAGGGAAAATGGATGTGCAACTGCCCAAAACAGGCCTTCGTAGGCATAGAAAGGTATTCAAACAAGCGTGTCACTTCCTTTTTAGTTCTAGATCTCAGGGCAAGTTATAATTTGTTTACTCTCTGTATGCATCTGCTGTTCCTAGATTAGTATACACACCGATGTAAGTAAATGTTACAGAGGCAAAGCAAAACACCCGGTTGCTAAAAATAGCACAATAGTTCTGATAACACTTCATTAACACCCCTGAGCAGTACACTATCATGCCAATGTGGCCAATAGCTGCAAATGTAAACAAATATGTATTTCCCCAATAATTGCCAAACATTTTGCCAGTATTTGCCCTAGCTAGGTCAGGCTGGTTTTATAGAAGCTTGTGGTAAAGCCATTCTATTAAAGAGCAGGGAGGGGTTGTTCATTTAAAAATTCAGACGTAGAAATTAAACAAACTGAAATCTCAGCTGGTTATTTGACATAAAATTTCATTCCAGTTACTACCAATTGAAATTATTAACATTTCCCATCATACCGGGGCAACCAAGGCCATGCAGTTCAGTGTTCTCTTTCCCATAAGACCCGCTTGAAGGCACTTGTTTCACCAGCTCATCAGAAGCCCTAAACTCACCAGGTGACTTCCATGCCTGAGCATAGGCACTTCATATAATGCCAATGAAAAGTAAATTTCAATATTAAACAGCCAGAGAACCTGAGAGAAAAATAAATTTGGTTTCATGCTGCATCCATCAAGTTGCAGTATCTCTAGAATATAGGATCTGAAATGAGCATCTAGCCCGAGGCAGGTACTCATTTCATCAGCTATATAAGGAGGACATATTTACAGAGAAGAAGTAAAACCAGCCATAGCCATAAACTTTTTATTTCCCATTGGGCATATGGAATTGGAAATGGTTATCCAAATGCACAGTCTGACACCTCCATTATGAACTCTTGTGGGATCATCACTTTGGTAAACCACATCCAGGAGGCAAAACACACACATATATGTGATGTGCGTTGAGAAGAGAAATACCACAGTTGTGTCCGCCTTAGTCTGGTCTTCACTCCAACAGAGTAAATGCCCAGCTTAAAAACAAAACAAAACAGGTCAGCTGAGGCTGGTAACAGTAGAGCTAGGCTATAGCAACACTTTCACAGCCACATTCAGCACAAATCCATGTGGCTCTCATGCCCCTCCACTTTGATGTGCCTGTCTTGTCCCCTGCATGGAGGCCCGGCTCAGGCCATTCAGACAAGAAGTGGTTGTGAATCTGCCATCTGCCCAGCCAAAAAGGATGCCGTGTGATCAGCCAGTGGCACTCACCCAGGGGTCTTGTTTCATGCCTCCACACACCATTCAGCCTGCGCTGCTTACACAGCGCAGGGAGTCCCATCCAGGCCACGCCCGTGAGTAATCAGATCTACTGACTGACATGTGTCAGCAAGTACTGTGCCTCTGCTCTAATCCACCCTTACAGATCCTAGCACATAATCATCAGCTCAATATTCTTCAGAAAAGTTTATCTCATTAATTAGTGAGTAGAAAAGTATTGATATGTTATAAAGAGAAAGCAAGTACACTAAAATTGACATGAAAATAATTCAGAATTCCTAAGAATTTCAAGTGTACATTTTCTTGGCGAAACTAAATTTCTTTGCCAGTTAGATACTTAAAATTTGTAACAGATTACTTGGCAGGACAAATAAAGTAATACACTAGGACTGAATGGGAAGACTTTCATAAAGACAGACAAACTGCCTACCTGCCAGTAATCTACCTGCTCAGCCAGCAACACAGGTCTGTCAAACTCATCTGGGGCTTCAGTAATCACTAAATTGTAAGCAAAGAAACAAATTAGCAACTATGTAAAAGAAATACAAAGCAAAATTGATGGAGTTCCACCTTGCTGAAGGCTGCTGTTTATTATTTCCAAAGCTCCATCATTACAGCTGAACTGCCCTGTAGTGCTCCAAGACAAAAAGAAAAGTCAGGAACTGACTTTCCATCCACCCCACTTAAACCTATAAAACAGAGCTGTAAGCACTGAACCCTGGGTTCAAAACAAGAGCAAGTAAATAATGAAGCACAACAAATTAAAATAGAGAGGTGAGAGGAACTGGAACAGCCTGCACAGAGGAGTCCCTTGCAATGGCTTGGGAGGAAAACCCACTTTGCTGTTGAATGACATCTAAAGCACCAACTCTAAGGTACATGCACATGGAGAAATCTTCTGGCAAGCGTGCCTGTAGCTCAATTACATTGGGAAATGATAACCAATAATACTTATAAAATAGATTAGGATGAGTGTCAATTGCAGCACTGCATGAGACAAAGAAAGGTGGGGTTTCACCCCAAACACTTTCAGCACAACAGAACAAGAAAATTCTCTGTATTATACAATTTAACATGATTTAATTCTACTATGTAATATCCACCTGCATAAACGTAGACAACAACTAAATTTTAGTTTCCTGGACCCTCAATCCCATGGTTTCTTATGAAATAATACGGAGGAAAACCCACTTTGCTGTTGAATGACATCTAAAGCACCAACTCTAAGGTACATGCACATGGAGAAATCTTCTGGCAAGCGTGCCTGTAGCTCAATTACATTGGGAAATGATAACCAATAATACTTATAAAATAGATTAGGATGAGTGTCAATTGCAGCACTGCATGAGACAAAGAAAGGTGGGGTTTCACCCCAAACACTTTCAGCACAACAGAACAAGAAAATTCTCTGTATTATACAATTTAACATGATTTAATTCTACTATGTAATATCCACCTGCATAAACGTAGACAACAACTAAATTTTAGTTTCCTGGACCCTCAATCCCATGGTTTCTTATGAAATAATACTGAATTTTAGATCATACTACAAAAAAAAAAATTCCCCTCTTGAGAATTTTATCAGATAACTGCTTCCTGCAAGGCTTCTTGGACCTTCCCTGAAGATCAGATGTTGGACACCAGTAAAGACACGACATGAAGCTAAATAGAGCCCTTGTCTGATCCAGGATGGCAACTCTCACGCTTCTGTTAACATTAGTCTATGGTGATCCTGATGAGAGGTTTTTCCACAGAGGAATGACAATGGGAACAAAAGAGGTGAATTCCTTCACTCTGTGTCAAGGCAGAATCCCACAGGAAGGACGCTTAAGCGAGCTATGTGAAGTTGTGAAATTCCTCTCAAGAAATGCCCTCACACTCATCCCTTGTCGCTCCCCACGCACTAAGCAGGGGGTCTGTTCCCAGAGCACAGGCTTCCTGAGAGAACATCTGAGGAGGAGAAACATCTGCTCACAGGTCCCCAGCTCTCCAGGACCACTGTGCCCTGCCTGCTTCACCCGCTCCCAAGCACGGAGTGGGAATAATGTCACAGCCTCTTCAACCCACTGAAATCCTAGAAGCAGCTGCCTTCTAGCTCCTTGCCCATCCTTCAGGTGCTCCACCAGCAAAGAGAACCTTGTTTCAAGGCCATAGCTCCAAAAGAAGGAATACATCTCAAAAAGAAGTATTGCACATGTGCTTAGTGCCACATATCAGTGAATGCTGGAAAAGCAGCCCCACCACCCAGAAAAGTCATGCCAAGAGAAATCAGTGTTGACAACATCACACTGGATTATGCTCTAAGTATGTTACAGGGGTGACTTAACATTGTGGATATGGATTTTGGTAATGACAAATCAACTGTGATTTGAGGGAAAAACAACAGAGAGCAAAATCAACTCACCATGAACATGAACCTTTTGCATCTGCATTAACACAGGACAAACCAAAGTCCAAGAAAGATGATTAATGAATTAATTAACTATTGCACAAGCATCTATAACATTCTTGAATACACTGATGGAGCACAAGCTAAATCATCCTTCCCTTCATCTTTAATCTGGCACATCTCCACTCACTGTGCCACACAAAATATACCCCAAATGCAAACATGACTTAATACAGAAGAAACAGTCATTCACATTCCCTGTCCAAGTCTCTCCATACATCTCAATGGCTCAAGACTTAAGTTTCAGACAAAAGTATCTCTGAAATCTACAGTTTCAAATCTCTTTACCCCCACTGTTGGTTTCTCAATCTGTTAGTACTTCGCTTAGTTCCATCATGAGCTCATTCTGCTGGTCACAAAAGCATGATATTATGCCATGCTTGGCTTTGGAGAGAGCACTAATGACTACATTTTCCCTTTTCCAGCTCCTGCTTGCAGCATAGTTTTTTCTTTCGAGCATCAGGATTTATGCAGCACTGATCTCCAACCATAGGGGAATGAAACTGAACTTCTGCATCTCAGTAAGAGAAAACTGTGTGGGCACCTTCCTGACAATCACTGGACCAATTTTAGGATAAGCAGTCTCCTGTGATGCATCAAGAAGTCAGACCATTCCCAGCTGAGGATGCTTGGGAAAGGTTGCTTCCCAGTTGCAGGAATATGTGCAGTAAGGATGCATCACAAGGGCAAAGAGAAAAGAGCCTGGTTCTGTCTGTGGGTAGAATTCATACTCAAACTTATACAGAAATGTTTCTCTACCTTCTCACAAATATTATAGAGGGGGGAAAAAAGAGACTACTGGGGCAGGGATGAGATCTAAAGATGAAGCATGTTGTTGGAGGGAGCAGTTTTCCTCTTGAAGGTCTCACACCAATAGGAAAGACTTGTCTCCAAGAGCAGAGGTGACCATGAGTGGGCATTTCATGCAAAACCTACTCTTGCAGCAGTCTCGCTTTCCATTCCCTCTGGGGCTGCAGCAAGAAGCCCCAAACCCTGACTCTGGGGGATTCAAAGGAACAATTTTGCTGCTGAAGCCCCACCACAGCCCCTCTGGACACGGACTTCTGAAACACTGAACCTTAACCCTCATCTGCTGAGCTTCTTCCTTTCCCAATCTCAGTCGAACATGAAAACCAGCAAGCTGATAAACAGTGTGTTGGAAGTTTCCAAACCACGTAAAGTGTAAGGACTTATCAACTGTCCTGCAAATCCGGACAATTTCCTTTTGTCCTATACACCCACACAGTGTGAAGTGCTATGGGTTTCAGTCTTTGAAGCATCTGACAAAAAATAGACAGCTTGTTTTTTACTGTTCCGATGTTAAAAAAAAAACCCAACACCACCAAAAAACCTCTCAAATCTCCCCAGTGGCAAATTTTTAGGGTTCTAAATATACTGGGTGCTTCTGGATATGAAGATCTTTACTACGGCACAGGTCAAGTCCTGATTTTGTCCAGCACAAACTGTAAATCTAGAAGATGCTAGCCTAGCCCAAAGGAGTTGCTCCAGATTTACACCAGTTTTAAGAGAATGAAATCTAGCTTTGTGTGGAGCATATGAGTAAAACATCAGTCTGTCTGGTAAAACATCAGTAAACTGTGTAAGTGATTTTCTTTAGCTATGTTAAAAAAGTTTGGTGCTTTAACCCCATACACATATTTTTTAAAAATCTCCATTGTAAAGCAGTGTCTAACTCTTCTGCTTTATGTGAATACAGTTTGGAATTTTTAAGGGAGCCCCATTTCTATGAAGGTGCAGAAGAAGTGGGAAAGCCAGTTTGTCTGAACTTTTTTAACAACTCCAGCCCTAATCCCAAACTGGACTATTCTGTCTGTGTAGTTGTTTCAGCAAGTACTCAAACCAAATTGAAACCTTAACATATGAGCTTCCATCTGAACAGCATTTTCAGAGAAGACAGGTTAGTTATTGCAAGAAATTAACGTCAGCACTGATTAGATTTGACCTGGAATTTCTTCCTTCATTTTTTCCAGCTGACCATGAAATTGAAAAGTCCACTGGGGATTTTGATGCTCTAGTTCCAGCTGAAATAACTGAGATCATATAGCGCTGTTCACAGATAAGACTGTAATAGAGTCTATTTACCTTCTAGCTGCTAATTGTGAGGTACCACTTCTATGTGGGTAGCCAGAAATACAGCTGGAAATACAGCTAAATCACCAGTTTATATTTCTGAAAACATGGTGCATAAGCCTTGATCCAGGCTGCAGAGTCTGATGTTTTCAGGATTTAAACACAGTCCTTCACAATCCCAAATGTTAGTGATTAACATTATAGTAATACAAAGTTGAGGACTGGGAGATTGAACTTAATACAGCAACCACATTTTCATGTTGACCATTATGTGTACAGTCATTAGCAAGCGTATGCAATACAATCTGTGGAATAAATATATTTAAGATGTAAAGAAAACATATGTGAGTACTATGCAAAACCCAGAAAAAAAGTGTCATTCTTTCCCAAGTTAACCAAAACATGCATGTGCACAAGAGACCTGAAGTGCCCAATACTCACATGTCAAATGAATTTAATTTCCTTAATCTCATTTTTCAAATGGGTACTCTCAAAGCTTGTAGGCTGCATGTTGCTTTTGGGAAATTTAAATTATTAAGTAGACATATAGGAGCTGAAAGACCTCCTTCTGTCACCTCCTTGTGGAGGTCTTTTTAGGTTCTTTCTGAACCACTGACTGTTTCTGAGAAACTCCTCTAGAACCCGTCAGTAAATGGAAGCTCAGCAGACACCTGCAGAGACTGAATTACAAGACAGGACCAGTGATGAACTGAATTTCATCAAGAACACTGGAAATGGGAAGTGCTGGGCAGCCTGAGTAAGAATTGTAGGTAAATAAGCAGTGAAGAAGGGTGAAATGGGAAGAAAAGCACAGAGAGATGTATGGTACAAAACATCCCACAACTGCAACAATAACTTTGAAATTCTCCATTCAAACACAACTATGGAGAGTTTTGCCAGTGGCCCAGAAGAAGCATGGTCAACCTATTTGAAATGTCCAAACAAAGCTGAGCAAGAACGCTTTTCTAGAAAACAAGCAAAAAAAGCAACAAAACCAATGAGTCTGAAAAAATTTAAATTCTGATTTGAGCACAATCTCTTGTGCATGGGTGGGATATGAATTTCCAGCAAAACGGTTGTAAGGGCACTCAGCCAAACTACAGAGAAGTAACTTTCCAATGCCTACAGTACCTGAGCCAACCATCACGATGGGATGCTTGTCCCCAGCATCCAGAGCCCCAGGTTGTCTCCTAAGTAAGCCAAGCTTTTCCCACCAGGATAGGTCTAGGGTGCACATGAACAGGAAGGTGATCCAGGGTCTTTCTCACAGCCCCTGGCTCACAGAGTCCACCCTCTCCCTGGGCAGTGGGTTTGCCATGATCTGCACAATGGAAAACCTTTCCGACAGGAAAGAGGAAGCGAGTCCCCTAGCGTAGCTGGTCGCTGCAGGAGCCCACGTGGGAGCAGGACGCTGAAGTTCAAACTCAAGCTGTGAAGGAAGCCTGGCAAGGATCTGAACCCACATTTCCTGTATCCAGGGTGAGTGTCCCATGCCTGTGCCTATTTCATCTTGGGCATAAGAACCTCCTAGGCGGAGACAAATAATGTGGGGAAACTAGCGCTTTCCTGGGGAAAAGAAAGAGAAAAAAAAGTAGAATACCTATATATCTGTGTTAAAGCTGATGAATCAGCACTTCCCGAGCAGGAAAACGTCTCGTCGGGGCGGCCCCGCCAGCCCTCCTCCCGGGAAGCCTCAGGCAGCGGGACCGCTCCCGTGGGCTCAGCGGCGCGGAGCAGACCGAGCCCCCGGCACTCGGGCGGGGCAGCGTGGCCGGGCGGGCGCGCCGCTAACCGCAGGGACG
>NW_008237436.1:5483821-5484892 GCF_000691975.1 Corvus brachyrhynchos | reverse complement strand
GTGCGCGGACAGGCCGCCGATCCGCCCCTCTCCGCGGCGCATCCCCGCAGGTCAGCGGCCCTGCGGAGCGATGACCCCACGCGGGACCAGCCTTTGCCCGGCCACTACGCACCCCGGCTCCCAGGTGACCAGCCACGCAACACTAGGACGCACCGCCCACCACGGCGCTCCGGCCCACGCTCTTGGCTCAAAGATAAATTAAACTTAATTAAGAACATCAAATCTACAAGGATCCATCCCAGTACACGCATCATTGCGGGATGCAGGCATCGGAGAGCAGCTCCATCCCACTCTTTAGTAAAACCCCGCGGCCGCCCCCGCAGGCAGCGCCACCGGTGCTCCGCCGACCTGCTCGGACGGGAGGCAGCAGGACCCGGATTTTTGTGAAGAAAAGGTACACCTTTGCCGCTTCACGGGCAGAGCTGGGACACTTGAAAAGAAGATGCGGAAGCAAGAAGCGTGCCCTGCAGCCAACACATGCTCTCTTTCCGTGGTGCACCGGTTCGGACAACTCCCGATGATGTACGGCTGTCCCCTGTGCCCAGGAGCGGCTCGCCTCCACGCCACCACTGCCTTGCCTGGAGGAGGAGAGGCACCGCGGCTCCGCATCGCCGGGCCCTCCGGGGACCTGGTCCCGGGGCACGCCGACGGGATTCGGACGATAACGACCGCTCGGGGATGCGGCGTTTCGCCGCTCCCTGGAAAGCAGGGATCACTTCCCCGGCCCTGTCCAGAGGAGAAGGACGAAGGGGAGGCAGGTGCCCGCCGGCTCCAGCTGACAGGCGGGGTGTTGCGGGACAGGTCAGGGGCGCGGGAGGCCCAGCCGACAAGACGGGGGGCCCGTCGCGGAGAGCTCGGCGCAGAACGGGGTCTGACTGGAGCAGCGCGTCCCGGCGATCCCTTACCTGCGAGCAGGAGGGCGGCTCCCAGCAGCACGGTCCCTGAGAGCAGCTGGCAGGGCATGGTCCTGCCTGCGGGAACGCAGGGCTTTTTCCCTGCCGACGACGGCGAGGCAGGGGCAGAGGCAGAGGCGCCGGCTGGACTCCGACGGGCTTTCCTCGGTCCCGGGCG
>NW_008237436.1:5475155-5483417 GCF_000691975.1 Corvus brachyrhynchos | reverse complement strand
CTGGGCTCCCGTGGGGAGAGCATGGAGTGGACTTGCGATTCCTGGACCAAATGCTGAGCGGTGGGGTCCTGGTCCCGCGGAGCCCCTCTCCGGCTCCGCAGGAAAACCTCGACAGCGCCGCGTCCCGTCACCGGCTGCTGAGCCGGGTGCCAGCTCGGGCGGGGGCCATTTACAGCCGTTCCCCGGCTACCGGGCACGATGCTCGGAGCGCCCAAAAGCGCTGACCGTGCCCCGGGGGCCCGGGGCTCTGCTCCCCGCCTTCTCTGGGGAGGGAGAGCCGCGGGGCAAATCGCCCTGTGCGTGGCCTGACCCAGACCAGCACGGGTCCCCGGCCAGCAGCACTGAGAGCGCTCAGAGCAGGGAAGCCAGGAAGGGGCAGCACTGGCTGGGGATGCTCAGGGGGGCTGCCCTGCCAGCTCTCCTGCTGGCCTTCACTGACCCTATAACACCCAGGGCAGCGCTGGAAATATATTTCTTCCCCCCTATGCACATACCTCGCATTTCACATGCATGTTTTATTTTGTGAAAGATGAGAAGAGAGCCCATGACAGCAAAACTCAAGCCCTGTGCTTCCACTTTTTCCCTGTGTAGCCAGAGAAAGGCTGTTGTGTGAGTCAGATCTTCAGTTTGACCCTCCCTATATTTTTATGCTATGAAATAAGTCACAAGAGTGTCGGCATGGGGCAGGTAAATGTGATCATCCCCCTTTTACAGAGAAGGAAACGGAGGCGCAGAGAGAGGTTAGGCAGCTAGTCCAAGGTCATAGGAAGCTGGTGACAGGAGACACAAATAGAACTCAGACCTCCTGTGTCCCACCAGACCATCCATCCTGTGCAAGAAAAAAAATAAGAAGTTGATGTTGTTTTTAACTTAAGAACTGTTTAGCTTTAAAGTTTAAAGTCTGTGAGAATATTTCCTGCACGCGTCTGTTCGACTCCTATTCATAAATTACACCCTAAGCTACAAATTTAAGTCTGCATTTTCCAATCTTCCTGCCCCCAGCTGAGACCTTGAAAATAAAATAGCCATGGATACCTTCCCCCTCAGCTGCTCACACCATGGGGGGGAGAACCCAGAGGTTTCTTTCCCGAAGAGGATGACTCACATGAAGTCGCCTCCTCCACTGGAGAGGACAGCAGCTGGGAAAACAGTCAGCCAGGGAGGACAGACCAACAAGAACTAGGACACTGGGCATCCTGACAGCTTAGACCCCATAGGAGCAAGGGCCCCCTATGGAAGGACCTCAGGGAACAGTTTGTGCCTGCCTTTGGTGAACCCAGTGCTGAGTACATGCTGAGTCTGAGATGATGCAGGCCCCATCACAAGCTCAGCAGCCGTGCCACACCAGATCCTCCCCATCCTCTTCACACCTCCTACATCACAGCTGCATTCAGTCATGGCCCTCCAAAGACCACATTTCTTTGGCAAGACATAGCTTCTTCCTTCTCCAACAGATGTCATCAGCTCCTGATCCACTCAAGTAGCTGAGGACCAGGGAGGCCAAACCCGAAGATCTACTCCTAATCTCTTTTCACTCTTTTATATGTTAAGGTCAGGGAGAGATGAGATGCGGAGCTTGTAGACTGAAAAGACCCTAGTAGTGAGATATGAGGAAGAAAGAAGAAGCAGATATTCTCATAAAGCAGAATGAAGGTACAGTAGGAAGCTTGTGCCTGAAAGTGGATGAAACAGTCTGAACACCTAGCTCAAAACATCTGGACAGATGGGCGATGTGTGTGTGAAAAGGAGGGCTGCGTGGAATATACTTGATTTTTTTTTTGTGTACTACTACCATGCAATTTGCAACACCTAGTAGGGTGCAAACTACCTTTGAAGAGCAGTTTGTGTGCTGTGGCCGGACAAACACTAAGGAGAGAGTCATAGATCCGTCTCAGGAAAAGCTCTATCCAGCAGGCAATATGATCTCTTCGTACCAGAATCTTAGGCCTTGGTTTGATCCTAAGTAGTGGGTGGCCTATGTGAGGACAAATTTATTATTGGAATTCAACCATTACTCACTGAGGCAAACAGCTCTGGTACAAGCATATCTCACAGCGGAGCAGGGGATTGTGGAGAATAGGGCGAGTTTCTAGAGCCAGGGGAAACCCAAGACAGCCCCACATGGAACCAGCAGCTTGCACAAGAGAGGCTGACTCAGCACAGGACAGAGCCAGGAGTGACAGCGCTGCCCCCACTCTCTCACAGAGAGCCCCTGGGGAGCATGAGCATGTATCTGGAGAAGTCCCACTCAACTGGAAGCTGGCAAATGTCCTAGGCTTCAAGAAGGGCAAGAAAGATGACCCTGATAACTACAAGTCTGCCAGGTTCTGCTGGAGATCAGCGCCACAGGAAAGGTCAATGGCAAGTTGAATATAAGACTGGTCTGCAGCGTGACTCACATTAGTGACTTGTATCAGTGAGTCCTGGCAGCTAGGAGGCCAAACATATCCTGGGCGGGTGTCAGGCACAGCATTGCCAGCCAGGCAAGGGAGGGGATTGTCCCGACCTGCTATGCACTGGTGTGATCTCACCTCAAGTCCTTGGGGCAGTTTTGGGTGATAAAATGTAAGAAGGACATCAAACTATTAGAGTATGTCTGGTGGAATGGGACAAAAATGGTGAATGGCCTCAAGAGCAAGACTTAGGAAGAGCAGCTCAAGTGACTTGTTTGTTCAGCCTAGAGAAGAGAAGAATGAGGAGAGACTTCATAGTGGTCTGTAGCTTACAAGATGAAGAGGAGGGACAGGAGCTTAGATCTTCTTTCTGGTGACCAGTAATAGGCCCCATGGGAATGTCATGGGAGATTTAGGCTGGATATTCGGAAAAGGTTCTTCACCCAGAGGGTGACTGGGCACTGAAACAGCTTCCCCACCACACCAAGCCTGCCAGAGCTCAAGAAGTGTTTGGACAATGTTCTCAGGCACATAGTGTGATTCTTAGGATGTCCTGTTCAAGGCCAGGAGTTGGACTTGATGATTCTTGCATGTCCCTTCCAATTCAGAATATTCAATGATTTTATGTTTCTATGAATAACAGATACAATAACAGTTGTTATGTTCCCTTCAGCTCTGAAATGTGGAAATTTACATTTTTCTAGCATTTGTTAAAAATACTATTACTAAATACTAGAAAGGAAATCAGCCAAATTTAGCAGCTGAGAGTAAGCCCTCTGAAACGTATCAGGCAAACATTTTGCAAGACTGATCATCTGCTCAATCTCCAGCACTAGAGAAGCTGAAAAAGAGAGAGAGGAAACAGCCTTCACAGTAGACAACATTTGTTTTCAGTGTTCACTTGCAGCCCAAGCAGTACCTTGCATTGTTGAATTTTACTCTGCTCTGAGGCTTTTGCTTGAACAACCGACACATTTGACACTAAAATCATCAAGTTGTCAGGCAGCAAAAGCACCAACTCTCCAATTTGCATCCCTTGCCCCTTCCTGGCCAACAGACTCATTGGAACAACATAGAAAATGAGCAATAGAAAAGCTGATTGAGAAGATGGGTAATCAAGGCACTCAGACCTTAGGTCCACATTGAGCAGCAGACTACCACAACAAAGGAACAGAGACATCACCCTGAGCACATCGGACTTTTCATAGCTGAATACTCAGCCAGGGCGATGCTCTCTCTCTCTTGCATGTCTAGCTTCAGGAGTTAGATGGAGTGGCTACTCCCCTATGGATGTGACTTAGTCAAGTCACTGGGACACATTCTGAGGTTGTGGTTTCTATTCCTGAATGGAAATAGGGCACTTGAACTTCCTTGGTTAAGGCTTTAGCCAAGTCTTCTGGGAGGAATTGCTTGGACAGTTCCTGTGGACCTGGCAAAAATAAAGAGCCTGGAAAATCTCATTCATACCAGAAGCTGATACCCTCCCAACATGACCTGACTCTTTCTGGTCATGGAAACAATTCCTTCTTTGCACCAATGCTCAGAATAGTTCCCTGTGGCACTGGTTCCAATGTTCAGAGCGTTATACAAAAGGACACCACCAGCACCTGCAACAGCAGGTGCCTGCCCATAGAAGAAGACTGTGTGGGTCAGAGTTACAGCTGAGGGACTGCATGGTGTCTGTTGTACGCACAGCAGAGAGGTAGACACCTCACAGGAACATACTAGACTGTCCTTGAGGTGGTCCCAAGCTCTTGCTGTCAGGAGAGAAGGAAAGATGTCAAAGCAGAGCAGACTGGATCTCCCTCTGCAGATCTTCTGCAGAATCTGCATCTGCCAACTTCATTTAAGATGAGTGGGTGCTTCCAGGATTGAAAATTTAATCAAAGCACTATTTCAGCTGATCACCTGAAAACATTAATATTTTTGCAGAACCAGTGTGAAAGGTTCCAATGCTCCCTGTCTATCATCCTCCATCCCCATAGTCCTTTGTCAATTCCACTGGCATAGCTATTTTTGAGGCTTAGGACAGTTTCTGGGGTTCAGTTTAAAACAGTTTGATTAAATAATCCAGGATGTAACTTGCATGCTTTCTATGGAGAATCACATAACCCGGATGATTTTATTGGCACAGCTTACAGCAAGCACATCCATACAATGGGAGATGCAGTGAACTGTGAGGACTAGAAGAGTATTGGTGCTTTCTGTACTGATCCAGCTACTGGGGAGACTGTAACCTGGAGCAAGATGTGAGGTGAGATGGACTGGGTCTGCTCTGCCCAAGACCTTCCTTCTGACTCTTTTCCTCTCTCTTTTCAATGAGGTGTTTCCAATCACCATTATTTTGACATCCTCTGGCAGGAACAGAGTTCAAGAAGAACACTATCAAGTAAATCCCATTTACCGTCATCATTATCCTTAGTTTTCTCATGGACTGTGAGAAGCAGAAGCTGAGACTTCTTCTCTGTACTGTGGTGTTTACTGGGACAGCTACTTACACCTGCTCCCCAGGCACATGCACAGGTAAATAAATGTATGCAGAAACATAAACTACAGCTGTGGTGGTGCTTTCCCTCAGCAAGGCTGAGCTTTACCTTACGTTGTATAGACTCTTGACTCTGTATCCAGTCAGTGTTCACCTGCATCAAACTTAGGTTCATTTCTGAGGGCAGGCAAAGCAGGCAGCTGTCTAACTATAACAAGAAAGTAGAGGCAATGGGAGCATGTAATTTGATGCTGCTCATTTTTCATTGTAATTAGTTAACTGGCATAAGCAATTAACTAGGTTACCTGGTATTTTATTGGGAAGTTTGGAATACTTGGGCATGGAGAGTATCCCCTTCCAGGATTTGCAGTGGCTGGAGCTCAGCTGGTCCAGTACAAGGTCACCGCCTTCACCAGCAGTAGGTGATAGCCAGAGGAGGGAGTCTGCTCCTGCTGCTCTTGGGAGCTGCTTTGAACCGCTGATCCCTGCTTATGCTGCACCACAGCTCACACAGGTACATCTGTGCCCAGACTTGTACCACCACTGGGGCCCTACTGGGCAATCACCAGACAGGGTCTGACCCTGATCACTGTCTCTGGACCTGATCCTGACCCAAACATGTCATTCCACATTCTGGCTCCTTGCTGGTGTGGGAACTGCTCTCATCTCCTGTTTTACTGACCTTGGCTCACTTAAGAATCAGTTGGCCCTCACTCGTCTCTGGCACATCCAACATGATTTTGGTCTGCCCACATCTCCTCTTTCGGTCAGGACCATACAGCAGAATGCCAGTGATTTCAACCCCTTACTAAAAGCAAAATCTGCTACAATGCACATTTTCTTACAAAACACTACACAATTGGTTTTATATATGCATTCAGCAATATTTTACTGAACAGGAAAAAAAAGAGTGGAACAAGATTTTTTTTGCCCCTGAAAAACACAAGTACAATAGAAGAATACTAGTAAGCATTTCCACTGTGTGCTGGACCCCACTCACATGCACTCACACGCACTCACACTCACACCTGCATCATTATGGGAATGAGCTACTTTCAGCATAGCAGGGTTGGTGTGGTGGTGACGTAGTGCTCTTGGCTTCATCTCCCAGGCATCTGAAATTTAGTTCCCAACCATTTTTTATTCTCTTTATCCAAGAGGATATACATATGCCTTTCCTGGAGCCATAAGTACATGAATGTACCAGGATAAGTGTTTAGAAAGGGTCAAGACCACATGAAAGGATTGACTGCAGATCCTCCCTGTGGAATGGGGCCAAGGTCACTGCCTTTCAGTGGGAAAGACAACCAGAAGGTCAGCAAAAGAACCACGAAACCAAACCAAAAAGGGAAAACAACCCAAGAAAATATTGGGCCATGAAAAGAAAACCAAACTTACAACGTAGAGCTCTTTTCCTCTTACCACTCCAAGCACCAACCCCCAGAGGTTTAGTGTTTCCCTCACCATAACACAAACCAGGCCTCCATGCTGGGAGCCCACACAGCTGCTGCGCACAGAGAAGCTGGTGACTCAGTGATGTGCACACATGCCTATGGCCTGATTGTTTTGGAACAAATCACATACAAAATGTGAACAAAAGCAAACCGTTATCTGGCCACAGAAATGGTGTTCACAGAAGTGTCTTGGGAGCTGTACTGGGAAATGTGGGATGCATACAGCACCGTCAAGGTCCTGCAGCACCAGAGTAATGCATATGGTTGCACGACATGTGCCCCGAATAGCAGGATCAGTGTACTCCATGCTCCATGTGCTGGTTCACTTACACAACCGCAAGGAAAGGCATTTCAGGAGACAGGATTCAGGACACAAGTTTGGAACTCTGGGTCCAGGGCTAAACTGGGTTAAATCAGTAGCAATGCAAGTCTACTGGACAGGTGGAAAGAAAAAAGACCCACTACAATGTTTGCTCAGAACCTCACATAGCTGTCTCTAGCTGCACTGTTTGCCCAAAACCACATCAGAGATATCTCTGGCTCCATCTGCAAGTAGCAAGGATGATATTGTACAGAGTAAGACTAAGGAGAGCTCCACTGGTCCAGTGGGAGTAAAAGCTTCCTCCAAAATGCACTAAAATTCTTTTCTTTCATTCCTAGTCATAACTGAGATTTTCAAGACAACAGTCTTAAGATAGCTCTCTTCCACAGAACACTTCCTTGAAAAAAAAAACCATTAAAAAAACATAGAAGTGTTAAAACAATTAAACTAGCTGACAGGAATAGTTAAAAGATTGTTTCACTTCTAGTTGCATGGGATACTCATGGTGATGTGGGCAGTCATTACATCGGTGATGCAACAGTGTCATTTCCATGCTATGAAATGAGTATCTTCGCTTCCTTCGGTGCAGGAAAACCTTAACTGGCAGATCAGCATGAATGGGGGATCAGAAAAGGGTTGTCTGCTGACTCAACAAGCCTCAGAGCTGCCCAACTGGTGCTTACAAATGTCATCTGGGAGTGATCTCACGTGATCTCACGTCACTAGGTCCAGCACACAGAATCCATTACAGGTCTTGGAGGGAGAATGATCTGTGCACAAACTAACCTCACAAGTACCAGGACCTGCTGATATGGTTCATGTATGTCCTTACCTTGCAAAGATACCAAGTCATCCCCTGAAACTAAGGGTTAGGTTGCCGCTGGCAAAAAAAAGGGGAAAGACAAGAAGAGCAGACCACAAGATTTTGGTGACAGGAGTTCTCTTGAGATCGTCAGAGTTTGCACTGACTTTTCCTCAGTCCCAATAGTGGGCAGAGGGAAGACGGAGAAGCCAGAACTGGGCTGCAGTCACGGAATCCAAACCAACTTTTGCCTGAGCACCACAAGGCAGTGAAGACTATAACATCATTTGAGGGACAGTTATGGAATGTGTATTATATTTTACGCACACACAGTCTTTTTGCAGTCAAATTTGCCCCAAAGATCTATATCTTTACAGGGCTATGTCTTTTTTAACCCTATAATCTCTCCTGGGGAGAACTGGCTTAGAAAGGCATTCAAATGTTCTATTAACAAGTGTGTGGCTTTCCTGTGACAGGCATTGTGCAAAGGCTAACATCCTTAGAAGAAACCGATTAAAACCTATTTTGTAGAATCAGATTACGGGTACCATGAGCTGCCAAAGGGCAGAGCTCTCAGTTTGGCTTTTTTACCTCTCCCAACTGGAAACAGACCCTTATTTTTGGTGTGGTTTTTTTGTTTAGTTTTTTTCTTTTTTCCTTCCCTAAGGAGCTAAGCAGGCTGCGTTGTCACTCCCAGAAAAGGAGAGGCTGTGAGTCGCCGTGCCACCTTCAGCCCAAGGCAGACGCCGGGACAGAGGGAGCTCCGGGGCGCTGCGCGGGGCGGGGGCGGCGGCGGGCGTGGGGCA
>NW_008237436.1:5473683-5475144 GCF_000691975.1 Corvus brachyrhynchos | reverse complement strand
GAAGGGGCGCCTGCCGCTTCCCTTCCCGAGAGCCTGCGAGCCGAATTTCCCGGGGTGTGTACGGTCAGCAATAAAAAGAGAAACGCACGGTCCAAGTTAATTTTCCACCCCCGAAAGGAAATGCTGCTTCCTGTATTATGCAAGGCTGGTGCCAACAGCACTGACACAGGAGTCTATTGTCCTTTTCACAAAGCGTGGTGGGGAAGGGCGCCTGAGAAAATAGTCCTTTTGCAACAGCAAGGAGCTTTTGATCTTGGGGGGGTGGGTGGGGGTGAGAGGGTTGTGGAGAGAAAAGCGGGTGCGGGCTGGGAGCTGGGAGGGATGCGGCGGCGGAGCAAGGTACCGGGGTGTCCCTCGCCGTTCCTCTAGTTCCGCTCAGGAGGCCAGGATGCGCAAAAGTGCCTGCAAATGTCTTTACTCTTACATGCAAAGCGATCACACGGCTTCGGCCCGCTTCCGATGTGTGCAAACCGGAACAAAGACACCAGGGATTAGGAGGCTCTTCCTCCTCCTCCTCCTCCCCCTCACTTAACCCCGGTCTAATGTAAAAATATTACAAAGCCTCGGTCACCGGGAAGGAGCTAATGCCTTCCCCGTCAGTGCTGGGGCTGCCCTGGCTCCCGGCGGCCGGCCCTGGCCTCGGGAACGCGGCTGCACGGCGATACCGGCGCTCCCGGGTGGGAGCCGGGCGCTGCCGGCGCCTCCCGTTACGGGCGCCCGGGGAGCCGGGGGCGGCCAGCCCGCACGGCTGCTGGGGTGTGGATGCCCCGAATCCCCTCCGCGGACGGGCTCCATCTCCGCACCAACCTGGACACAGGGTACACGGTGCTCACGCCAGCTGCAAGTCCCAGCAGTTTCTTAGCAGGAAAAGATAAGTAACATCTGAGGAAGAGCCGCAGCGTTTCCAAAAGCAGTTTGGGACACATGCTTTCCTGTCACAGGCTTTAAAAATATCGTGGCTTGCTTTCCCTTAAATAAGTAATAAAGACATTTTATTCCTACTCTAGAAGGATCATGTCAATCCAAAAGAGGGGGTACATAGATTCTTTTGGATATACGGATAGATTCAATGTTGCTGATGCTATCGCCAGTTAAACAATTTTTAGAGTGAATCTTTCCTTAAGAGAGGATTTGAAAGAACAATTCTTATTCTTAAAATAGTTCTTATAAACTTTCTTATTAGCTCTTATTAAAGGCTAGTTCCTGCCTTTCTTAGTGGGATACAAAACCCATTTCCAAGGGAAGTCTATGTCCAGTAAGAGCAGCAGGGTCAGTCTCTTGCTTTGAGTGTTTTCTGGCATCTGGCTGCCTGCAGGATGGAAACACTTTGGCCGACTAATGACTGACAGTGGCTCATTATGAGAAAATGCAAATCATTTTCTTTAAACCTGCCTGCTCACAATCGAAAAGAAAACATAATGTTCCTCTTTACACATGTAGATAGGCTGAGTTAAAGGAAAT
>NW_008237436.1:5471260-5473662 GCF_000691975.1 Corvus brachyrhynchos | reverse complement strand
GGGAAAGAGAATATGAGGAACCTTCAGGAATGATTTAGAAACTTTTCTATACAAAAACAGAATGGGATTTCCTATGTCCAAAGAGCAGAGTCCTTTAAAAAAAAACAAAAAAACAAAAAAAAACAAAAAAACCCCACAAAACTAAATGTTGCCCATTTTTTGTGTCTCCTTCGTTGTGAAAGCGTAACAGAAAAAAAACCCCAATGTAAAACAGATCATCCGGGTTTCCAGTAGCTTGCAGGGTGTTCACTGCTGAGTACAGCTGGTTATGAAAGGTGCTGAATGTCACTGGCGGCCTTGCAACCCTGCGGCTGTACTCACACACTCCCTTGCACCCCTTCACAGAGACGTAGGTTTGGGTTATGTTACAGTTTGCAACACCGTGCCCAACTCTCGGCCGTGGTCCTTAGCTCCCGTCTAACTTCAGACAGTCATTTTTAAGGTAGTCAGCATGCCCGCTCTCCATGCTCCTTTCAGGCTTTCTATAAAGGCCAGGAATGCTGTTTAGGCAGGAAAAGCTGCGCTCGTTCTGCCGGCGGTAGTGCCTGCCCTTCCCCCAGCCCTTAGATGTGAGCAATTCAAGTTTATCTCCCACCAACTCTGCCATAGACTTCTGTTATCTGGAAAAAGCCCCAGAGGCACAAATCCTTAAAGGCATTGAAGTGCCTAACTCCCATCAGAATGAGGGATGTAGTTGTCTAAATACCGCTGATAATCTACAAAGTTGCTCACGATTTGTGTAACAGAGATCACGTAAGTACCCACAGCCTGACACAGGCAAAGCGCTAAACTTTCCTTTATTATTGCTGCTGCTGTAGCTACTGCTGTTATTCAACATCTGCATACTCACAAGTCCAAGTCGGGAGTTAGGAGTTCACTGGGAGAAGGACCACAAGGAGAAAAGTTTCTGCTTACAAGATTTCACAGCCGAGAAACAGCTGAAGAAACAGCAAGTATGTCTGACACAGTAGCGGGAACAACGGGGAGATTGCCATGAGCACAAGACCACGCTACTACACCAGCCACCTTCTGCTTTCAAGGGGTTTTCAGGCTTGACCAAAGAAGTAAACTTGTAATGTTAAAAGTTTGTCACTCCTGTCCCTTTGGTGGTGGCTGGTCACTGAGTATCAGACAATGCCTATGGTAACATCTGTCACCAAGCCATGGAAAAAAGTTTGCTACCTGCTAACATCTGTCACCAAGCCATGGAAAAACACTTTAGCTGCCTGCTTGGGTCTCTGTTGGGAACAGATTGGAAATGGGAGGGATCCTTTCCTTGCACTCATCCATGTCTGTATGTGTAGGACCTCCTCAAGGCAAAACACAAAGCATGCTTGTGACTTCAGAACCTTGGGAAATGGCTAGTCATCCACTTTACATTGGACTCAGCCAGAAATGAAGATGTCCATAATTTTTGAGAGATGGATGAGGCTTATTAAGAGAGGAAATAGGCACAGCCCTAAGGGATAGGACATACCAAATGAACACCTAAAAATAAACACTTTGTATTTCCTGTTCCATGAAAGCTATTGTTGAAGTTGCCACAGAAATATCTCATTATTGTGAATCAGAAAAACACCCAAAAGGTAATCTCCCCTCTACCTGTAATTTCTCAGAACAGTACAAACCTTTTAAAAAAATTCAGAGTGCTTGAAATTATTGTTGCATCCAGATGGGGGAAAATCCATAACTGTTCATCATTAATATGACTCAAAAAAAAAAAGCTGCTGTTAGTAACACATCTAATTCAAACACTTTAAAGTACGATTCAGCTGAAGGTGTCAGTTTGACTGCTTTGTGAAGGGTAAATATAAGAAGTCAAAATGAAATTATGTGTCTAATTTCACACAGCATGAGTGACTGGGCCAGAAAATATATTCTCTTGGTGAAGTCATCAAAACCAGACCCTCTGCAGAGAAACACATTGTTCAAACCCTTTCAGTGTGTACCAGGCTCCAGTGTTAGAAATGCACTACATGTGATCAGAGAAACTACTGAGACTTGTTTTCCAGTGTAGTGTGAGGATCCTGTACTTGAGAAAGTGTGGGTTCTGCTCAATGCCTTTCCCATGCCTTTTAAATGCCCTAGTGAGCTCAGGGGCATGCTGGTGACTAATAAGACCATGAATTCACACTAAAGACTTTCCCTCTATTGCTTCCCATACAGGTTCTCTTTACCTAGCCCTTATTTTCACGAAAATTTTAGGAATATACTTACTTTTAAAGCCTATTCCTTTGTATCAGTTTCAGTTCAAACTGGTCAACAGATTCCAAAGGGAGGAGGAACCTTTTTGTTGAGGTAAGAACCATGTAGGTATTCGTGTTGCTCATACAACTCTCATTTCTTTAAAAAACAATGCTAATTGCTTAGATTGTTTGCTGTCACAGAAACTTATTCCCCTA
>NW_008237436.1:5469048-5471204 GCF_000691975.1 Corvus brachyrhynchos | reverse complement strand
CATTTTCCTGTTTTCATGCAGACTTTCCCTTCAAGCTTAATCGTATTTACAGCTATTTATTCCTTGATAAATACTTAAGTGAGACAGAGAATCAACTTTATTTTCACTATAACTGCCTCTTTTCACAGGACAGAAGTGCCTCCACAGACATTCCCTACAGCTATCCCAGTTTAAACTCAATTGCCAAACATGCAAAAACACTGCCTTTTCATGGCAGTTTCACACTGATGGGTCACGACAATTCTGAGATTCTGAATGCATCTTCTTTTTTTTTTTTTTTCCCCCCTAAGTCATGGCCAATGTATGATTGCCAAACTTACAGCAGATATTTCTGAGGAATTTGCTCAGAACGTAAGTTGCTGTACTTTTCTGCTTCCTGGTTCCATGAAGTTGTGATTGACTCACAGGTTGACTCACAGGTTGTCATAAGTTATTTTAAGCCTTATGTACAAAAATACTAAATTTTGAAAGTTGCTTCTATTGGGGATTTTCTGGTCTCTCATATATATATATATATATATATATATATACACACAGATAGCTTTGTAATGTGAGACTTGCAACTACAGGGAATAAAATCTAGATCTGGCCAAGGAAAGAGAGAAGCGCTTTCTGCAGAAAAGAATATTGCAAGACAAACCAAAACAAAATATACTGTCGTTCCAGGAGACAAACCTCTAAAAACAAAACTGAAATAGTTTTTCAACCACCAAATTTTGCCTACTTTTTCAAAAGATGGCTGCACAAGAGAAACAAAATGCAAGGTGCTTGCAAAAACCCAGTCTATTCAAAAACAAATAGGAGGTTCTGAAAGTGAATGCTTTGGCAACAGATGAACTTCTGCAACTTTTTGAAAATGAGCAACATACTCATTTCTGAGCCAGCCTACTTCTCAGTGACCCCATGTACTGAGGGCTTGAAAAGTCTTTGCCAGCCCTGTCTGACCAGGACAGAGTGCTCCTTGAAGACTCATAATGTGAATTATTTCTTCCTTCAGCCCTGCTGAGGAGACAAATCTTCAGATACTTCTTCATGTTCCTTAAGCAACCCTACCATTTTGGCCCCCACACAGGGCCAAACACAGGTGTCTAATCCTACTTGTAAAAACCTGTGGCATGTGAGCTGTCCATCCAGAGCTGCATGGGTGCAGAGAGCCCACGCCTCTCAGAAGCAATGGCCAGAATCCAGAAGGGATTCCCTGGGCTGTGTACAATGACCAGATGCCAATGTTTGGACAACTGAGTTGTCCCTCAGGCTTCTTTCTTAGCATGCTTCAGATACTTCTATCTTCTTTTCTAGCCAAGACATTGTTGAATGCTTTTGAAATGCGTTGTGATTCAATGCCACTTAATACCGGGCATTTTCTAAGGAATTTACTTGCAAAGGCATTTAGGCCTAGATTTAGACTAAATCCTTGTAACTGATATTTTCTACTGTCTGCACACCTTTGAAGGCCTGGAGTGAGCCAACAGAAATCACAAGCCACATGGACCAAAGTAGGCACCCAACCACAACTGCACCAAAGGATGCAGACAGACCTCAATTCATCCTGGTAGTACTGCTAACTTTTGAACTGGAAATACTAAGGAGATTAATGGGTTGAGATGACTGAATAGAGCCAGCATACATCTGGAAACAGTACAGTCATGTTTGGTTGATGTTATTTCTGAACTGAAACACTCTACTGCAAAGTGCCCCATAGACTTGGCCTGGTTTCTGCAAGGAGGATCTACCTTCTGGGTGCTTTTGTCTTGTGCAGACATAGTTTTTTTCCTTAGGATGTTCTCCTAAGCAAAGGTGGAATAACAGTTAAGTTGGAAGGCCTTTTGCCTGCCTATTTCAGCAACCAAGTCTTGTTGAAGATGGTGAATGCAGTTGCTTTATTGTCAACTAGAAACATACTTCCTAGAAGGCAAGAAAACCGAAAGGCTTCCTGAATCTTTTTCCTTTCTCAGAAAATGATTTTAAAATCTCTGGTACTGGTTCTCCTGTCTTTTTTTTCTTGTGCTGAAAACCTTCTTCTGTCAGTTTATTATGCTGTGTTGCCAGCACAATCAATATTTTCTAGAAGTATCCATTCTGTGCCCACTTATGCTTTTTCACAGTGAAGTCAGCAACAATTCAAACCAGAAGTAGTAGTTAAGTAACTGATATTG
>NW_008237436.1:5447267-5469016 GCF_000691975.1 Corvus brachyrhynchos | reverse complement strand
AATCTAAACTGAACACAGCTTCTACTTCCATACGTAAAACTTTGATGACGTTCCTTGTTAAAAGGCCTTATCATAACACCTAAGGTATTCCCAAATTTATTAGGGTGGTGGTTGCTTAAATGCTGTCTTTAAACCTATAAACTGTATGAGGAACATATGCTGCTGCTTTTTTTCTCCCCCTCCATTTAGCACTCTGTTTCTGGGCTTGTCAGTGTTTTCTAATGCAGAAAATACCCAAACTTTTAGGCATAAAAGACAATCACTAGAGGTGTTGTTACAGAGCTTTTCACTTAATTCAGTGAAAAGTTGGCTAAACTGCTTTTATGTTTGTTTTCCCCTGATTCATTTGACTTGCCTGCTTGAGTGGAGAACGCATGTGGTCTTCTGGCATAGATACGGAAATTAAAATTACTCTGTACTTTACTGTTTCCAGGATTAAAATTAACCTACAAGCAGTTGCTGGAGGAATTGTGGAGGAAGAACTGATATTCCTTTGAGAAATTGAATCTCTGCTTCCCTTATTTGTCAGCAGTTGTTTTCTTTATTCTGCTTTGGGTAGTACTGTAGAAGGCTTGTCTGCCTCTGAGCAGTGTGTAGCACACAGTCAGATGCCACAGTCACTTCGCTCACATTTCTTTGTCATTGTGTTTACAACTTCCTTTTATTTCAGAGAACAGAGACTTAATGATGTTTCCTCATCGCAACCATCAGGACATTTAAGTGTTTCCCCATAAGTTAATCCTCACCTGCACCTTTCTATTTTTTTTTTTTCTTTTTGGCATCTTTCACTTCTATTGTGCTGGGAAACGTGACAGTGTATAGTACACTGTTTCATTTTCAGTTGGCACTCTTTAAGAGTGTTTTGTCTATAGTTTCATTCTGTTGGGGTTTTTTTTTAACCATTTCCAAGGTCTCATCTTATTTAGTATGAATTTGCAAGTCAAAAGGCTGCTGATCTGAAAGTCCATTTCACTTATCTTTCCTTCACTTCTTTGGTGACATTTTCCGTATATTTCTTCTCTCTTCTTGCTAGTGCTTTGGTTTTTTATCTAATAGAAACTTTTAACTTTATCTAGAAGGGGTATTGCTTCCTTTTATTGTTTTCTCCTTTCACATTATGCTTATATATCTGGACTTAAGTTATACTTGCTGGGAAATCAATAATTCTTATTGAAGCAGCTGAAAGGGACCTGACATCTTCCTGTCTTTTTGAAAGAAATAGAAGAACAAGAAAATTGAAATATAATTGTATCATTAAAAAAAAAAACCTCTGTCATGGAACAGAAAATAGAGCCCTTGCCATCTGGCTTAAGTATCATAACCATACATTTATCTTTTTTTCAATCTCTCTAGTTTCTGCAATTTCAGAGGAAAAATGTCCAGGTCATAATTCACTTCACTCTTTTAAATGTTAATGTTTTAAATATTTAAGCCTTTAAAATTGTTTTTAACAGCTTTATAGAGTAGTTCCTCAAAGCTATCACACAGACCATTTTCCAATACATCACTTTGTGCTTTTCTACTGTGTGTTTCCAGCTACCAATTAAAAAAACAAAACATGAAATGTGTTGACAGATAGCACTGGGCCTGGGCACAATGACAGAGAAACAATAGTAACATGACTGCTGCAGAAATGGAAGTAGTCATTAACTAATCACAGGGAAAGAAAAATAACACTAGCACTAGAATCAAAGGATGTAACAGGAGTTAATGCTGTAGAAGCCCGAAAGTTTTAAAAAATAGTCGCATAAAAATCAATTGTTTTGGCGATATGACAGTTAATAGCAGGCAGATGAACCAATCCTTTGTCAGTATGTTTTTCTAAGAAGAATGATGGAGAATACCTTAAAATATTTTTCTTCTGCTCAGGCTACTGGAAGTTGCTGGAAACAACTAAGAAAGTAGTCATATTTTTCTATTCCAACCCCAGAATTTCATTGAACCCATTGCAGTTAGTGACGCACTCCTGAGCACCACAAACAGAACTTGCAGAACAGGTTACCAACATAGAACAAGAGAAAATTTAGAAAATTAGCATAATTTATACTTATGTGGTTTATTTTAATGCCTACTTACCTCCAATCATTTATCTTTTCTTTCTTTTTTAAAAATTAATTAATTTATTTTTCTAATTTTTTTTTTTTTTTAGGAAAAGCTCAAGAGCAAAAGCTATATACGCCTTTCTAGCCAAGAAAGACTGGAGTCATTCACAGACCCAGGTTGCTGTCGAATTACCTCCCCTAACTTAACCTGACTTTCTTATTCAACAGGGTTTTATGCAACCAGCCAGAATCAAAGCCATTATTGAAAGACAAAACATGACTCCTCTGTCTTATAATTGACACAAGGTTATGGCAAGCCCAGACTTCAGTAAATACAAAAATTGATAACAAACTTATCTCACCTTCTCTATCACAATGACTCAAAGGCTGACTAAAGCAATGGATCTTTAAAGCAGTGGATCATAAAGTAATGGTGGATATTCCTCTGGGTCCATGGACTTTGGTGGAGGAGCTGTGAGAATCTTCACAGAGCACAAGAAGTAGCCATATAGAGAAGAAAACAATCATAACATGGGCTTCTGTATCCTTGAAGGATCTTATCAATAACCTGTCAACCTTGTCAATTAACCTTGTCAATCAGCTGTCCTATGTCAAAATGCTTATTCAGGAAAGAAACACGCCTATCACAGCCAGAATTTCCACCACTGAAGTAGTGGTGTTGGGCATCCTAATTATAAATGCCCAACAAAAATTTATTAAGTGAATCTGGTTTTCAGAAATCAGCAGGGTCTGAAATTCAAGACTTTTGGAGACTGGCATGTAAGCTGCCTGCAAAATTAGGCAACAAAGTAATCTCTGACAACTGGTAAATATAGTAGTTACTTCATCATTTCTTGAGTAGGAGTGACAGGGAAGCCAGAAATGACAGTAATATCAGGAGATAGGACTGCAATAGTGGGAAAGGCTGTAAACCACAGAGATACTGGTGATAGCATGGAAGCTGTTACACTAAGGAGGAAGAAACTTGAGGAGAAGTATAACAATTCTGTCCCAGCCCACGCAGTAACAATAGAATTGCCCTAACATTCCTGCTACTGAAAGTAGTAATTGCTTGATCTCAGACTTTTGGACCATTAACAAAATAAGTTAAAACAAAATGATCCAAGAATGAAAATGGAGTTTCCAAGTTTATCAAGGAGCTTAGAGGGTTTTGTTTCCCTGACCAACTCTTGGATACACTGTACGCAGCCTCACTGCACCCAGCCACTGATCTCAGAGTCAGTCTCCAGCCCTGACCAATACCACTATGAGACACAATCCAGCCCACTGAGTGCAGAAGTACCTTGCACCAAGCTCCATCTGCAGCTGTCCCTCAGGACTGGCAAGATGTGCTCTTCTGTCCTGTAACATGGCTGCAAAAGAACAATGTTTCTCTAACCCTCCTGAAACTTTTTCAATTTTCATTTTTTTTCCTCCTGTACTGCTGATCTAAAGGCAAGCACACTTCTATTAGGTGCAAAAAGTACGTTTGTGAAAGGAAACTGGGAAAAGTATTCTTGAAAAGTATTCTTAAAAATTTACAGTATCTCCTGCTGATCATTTTTGTGATTATATTGACTCTATTTTTAATTATTCAGTATGACTTCATTCCCTATTCCCTTTCACTCAGATAATGCAACTTACTGTTCAAGATCTGTCTGCTTATGATGATTTCATCCTTCTATACACTCTGTAGTACATGTAAAATTGTGTGGCGTCTCTGTGAACACATGGGCAAAACTTTAGCAAGTTCATTTTTCAAACAACATTCTTTTTCCCATTGAAACTCATCCTTCCAAAGCTTTCCAGAGCAGCATTGCAATAGGTAAGTAGTAATATAGAATTATTTGGAAAAAAAATTTACCATCAAAATATTGGTGGTTTTTCCGAGCAGAAAGCAGAGGCACAGTCTACTTTAGCCCAACTGAAGGATTAATATGGAGTATACATTACTCTTTCTGCTTGTGGACTCTTCAAGTCTTCTGAAAAAGACTTGTAAGTGTGACACAGGATAAAAAGTTCATACTGAGGTTCTTGTCTTAGCATCAATATACATTTCCTTCATTTAAAGGTGCTAAGAATTGACATTGTTAAATGAAGTTAATGGAAGGTACAAATGTTCCTCCTTTGGAACAACAGGACACAGTTACCCACTGGGTGGTCTGGTTTTAGATATCTGTGTTTGAAGCAATTTTACACAGTATATCTTTTGGGGTCAGAATGAAAAGAAGGTAAGCCAAAAGGAAGTGGGAGCTGAAGTAACAAGTAGGATATAGCCTCAGAATAAAAGGGATCAGGACAGAATATTTTTAGATGCTTGGGAATGGAGCCCAAAAAGAATAAAACTGAGCAATCAAGGACACTGCTTCCCCTTCCAATCACACACACAGTCTCTATATTGTATCTAATCACTCACAGTTATGGAGTCATTTCCTTAGGAGTTCTAAGGGAATCACGTTTGGATTCCAAAATGTGTAAGCAATGCATTAATTTGATACTATAGTATCTTGCATCGGAAGTCCTTGACCAAAACATTCAGCACTACGAGTACAGTGCCATTCTTTCAGTCCCTTCAGAGTTTTCCACCTGGTATGTTTTTCAAGGATGCACATTAGCTTAGAAAATAAAGAGAATAAATACTAAATTAGCCCTAAACTGATAATGAACCTTTGCATGACTTCATTGTCACATTAAGGAATATATTTCAAGACAAAAAAGAGGAATCTTGACTAATTTTGTTGTTTCTGAGAAAAGGCCTGTAGAAGGAAGTGGGTGGCTGAATAAGATCCCACAAAACATTCAGCCTTTATGACAAAAAGGCAAATGTGTTGATAAGTGAAATGAAAACTCAGTGTGTTATCACTGAATCACACACTGAGAAGCACATTTGCTGACACAGAACATAGAAAATATCTCAAGTATATAGTATAATGAAAAGTAAGCCCTTACAGAAGCAGCAGAATGTAAAAGCATTTAAAATCATTACACTTAAAGGGTAAAATCAGGTAACACCCACACAATCTGGCACTCATACTGTCACTAGGATAGACAGAAATTAAAAAAAGGTAAAGCCATTTGAAAGAAATCACTTGTGAACTGAAGTGTAACAACCAGATATTGTATTTTTTTAGTATTAATATCTGAACCTCCGTCTTGTTTGAAAAATCAGTATAGTTTTGAATGGTTGCCCTGTGTATGACTGATAATCCAACTGGACATATGTTACAACAATTCAGGCACTGCAGTAATATATATGGAGAAGTAACGATTGTTATTTCACTTTTAAAAGTCACTATGCCCTAGGGCACAATTAACAGGCAATAAATTCCTACATGCTACTGAAGTTCAGAGATTAGTGTTTGCCAGTCAAAGCATGGAAACACATTTACACCTAATAAAAAAGGGACTAATTAGCTGTTTAAATAATAGGAAATGTCAGTCAGAGGCCACAAAAGGCTATGAACAATAACTAAACCCACCCCCTAAAAATTGACACGTGTGTTTACAGGCAAATACTAAGCATTTAAAAGAGCCTTAAATGTTTGTCAAGTCATCCAAAAGAGAAGGAACTTTATTTAAACAGTGAATGCAACAGTTGGTGCTACAAACTCACTGGAGTAGGGCATGTGTCACTCCAGTCTGTGCACTTCTTCAGAGCTTGATTTAGGAAAATCTTGTACATACTGGACAGGAATTCAGTGAGAGTTTGGAGCATAGAGCTCATTCGAATATGTTTTGGCTTTGTCTGGCTGCAAGATTGCAGGTGAATCAAAGAGTATGTCTGAACTCCCAGCCAGGAAACTCTACTCTGTAGTGGTCAGGGATGAAAAACTGGATCCTAGCTACTGCTAATTTTGAATTTGCCCATCCATTGGATTAGTTTTTTAAGAACACTATTCATATTTTTCTGTTAGCTTTAACATCTTCTAATGTTCTCCTTCTCTTTTATCCCATTTTTCTCTAGCTTTAAATGTCAGAGAGGTCAAAACAATCATTAACCAGCAACTACATAATGAGACTAATAGCATAATTTCTGATTGATTTCATGGTTTGGTCTCCTACACAGGGCTTATAATCTGATAAAATGAAGCTGTATCACTCAAAATTGAACCTACACCATGAAGGCATACTTTTTTGCTGGTGAGAATCCCCAAATGTAAAACAGGCACACCACAAATTGATTTTTGTCTGAGATACTTGAGTTTGCCAAATTCAGCTGAGCCCACCCAAAGCATTCAGCACTTTTCACAAATGTTAGTGAGAAAAATCTGTGGCTCAGTGGGGACACTTGGAAGGCACACATTAAAGTAATATGTTGCATTAAGCAGTGACAAACTAATGAATAAATCATCAAATGCAGTATTGAAACTAAAAAGGGTTTTGAACCAAAGTTCAAAGGCAGTCAGTGTTTGCTGAATTTGTGGATCTTTCCCATTCTGATTTTCTCATTGCTTATGGCAGGAGTCAGCCCTCAGGCAAAAACCAGAAATCTCACATGGTTATAAATAAATGCAGGACCTGCTTAGTGCTTGTGATTTGTGCCCACTCTTCCATGTTTCTTGCTCTGCATCAGTATTGCTGTGCAGCACTGAACAAGAGCCACGCGCTGCATCAGTCACAGCCAGCAGACTGAGCAGAGTGGTGTCCTCCTCTGTTCCATGTATATGAGAGAAATCTGATCTGTTGTGTCCAGTATGGGGATCTTCAGTACAAGAAGGGCAAACTAGAGCAAGAACAGTAGAAAGGCTACCAAAGTGTTTAAAAGGGTGAGTACATGACGTAGGAAGTGAGAATGAGAGAACTGGGTTCACTCAGCCTGGAGAACAGAAGCCAAAGGAGAGATCTGATTGTTGTCTACAACTAATTTATGGGTGGTTATAGAAAATAGATTCTTCTCATAGAGGCAAGTTGCAGCTGGGGAGCAATTATTAGATAATATTAGATATAAGGAAAATATCTTCCTAATGAGGTGCCAGGTGGGAGAAGAGGCTGCTGCAGAAACCTCATCCTCAAAGGTAGTCAAGGTCCTGAGCTACATGGTGTAATTTCAAAGCTGACTCCCTTTGGAGTGGGGGAGGGGGCTTAGGCCAAATGAGGTCCTAAGGTCCCTTGAACTGAAATTATTATATGATGATATGATTTACAGGATCATGAGAGAAACACAATGCAGGAAGACATGTTGAAATCCAGTTTAGTTTTAGTGGCCTTTAAGTATGTGTTTGAGTTATTGTTGAAGCAGAATCAAGAGAAAAATATAGCTGCAGGACATAGAGAGTGACTATATACAGGTTCCAAATTGTCTGAAAATGGGAAGGATGTTCTGTCTAGCCTGCCAGATTGGAACCAAGGAGATCATTTGTCATTTACAACATTTTTCATAGGCTTTTTTGATATGGGGCAAATATCTTAATCTTACTGTAAGTCAGCTGCTGATTTATTAAGTGAAAGGATAAATCTGTGAATACTTAGATATTTGTGAATCCTTCAATAATACTTAAAGAAAGTGCACAAGTGGATTCCAATGGGGCAAAGGAGAAGATGCATCTCCTTAAGGTCTGAATCATTTGTATTACTGTAAGACAAGCTGTGACATAAGAGCAACATGGACAGGAAAGCTCGGAGGTTTAGCTTCAGTAATCTATTATGTAGGCATCTGGATTTGGTTATTAGAGTCTCACCTAGGAAGATATGATGCAAAACTTCTTCCTCAAGCCTTCAGAAGTAGCACTAACCAGAAGAGGATAAAAAAATAGGATGGATCTTTCTTTTCCTCAGGGTCTTAATAATTGCACTTGGTGATGGGTTTTTTTGGCATTGTTGCCAATAATGAATTGACAAAACCACATTGTAATCTCTGTATTAAAAAACTAGATCATTAAAATCATACAGCTGTCCCAATGACTCCCAAGAAATAAGATTCTGGATGAGAAACAAATGGTTCCAATTAAACTTGGGCTAAATATGAATGATTCTTGGGAAAAAATGCCTCTGGAACTGTCCTAAGACAAGTACATTGACTGCTTACAAACACAGAGATCTTTGCAAGTTCTTTAAACAGCAGAAATCTCTTTGCGCTGCACTCTTTGAGTGCCATGATCACCACAAAAGTGAGACATGACTTCTTCCATATAACACTTAGTAGACGCTATGCCCTGTATTTCTAAGTGGTGGTCTGTCTGCCTGCATTTTCCACAAATCCCAATGAGATTATTCCCCAGGTGAGTCAGTAGGTGAAGCAATATATAAGAGAAGCAAAAGTGAAACTCTACCCACAAGCCTGAATTCAGTAAAAGAAAAAATCTATCTTGGAGTGAAACTCTTCTCCCAACAACTTTATTATTGATATAAATGTGAGGAGTTGTCTCAAAAAGCAAATTAATTTACCAATTTATCTGCTGCCAAGATTAGTTTCCTAACCATGCTTCTAGAGTGTCCAATCACAGCTTTCTCTGCTGATATCTTCCACTTTGACATTCTTCCTGGAATTACAGTTAGCCTGACTTAATTTAGTTAGCTAAAGTTGATTATAGAATCATTAAGCTTGAAAGGACCTTTAAGATCATTGAGTCCAACCATTAACCCAGCACTGCCAACTCCACCACTGTATCACATATCCAAGTGCCACGTCAACACATTTTTCTAATACTTCCAGGGATTGTGACTCAACCACTTCCCTGGGGTAGCCTCTTTCAGTGTCTGACAATCCTTTCAGAGAAGACTTTTTTCCTAATATTCAGTCTAAACCTCCCTGGCCAACTTGAGGCCATTTCCTCTTGTCCCGTCACTTGTTACCTTGGAGAAGAGGCTGACACCCACCTGGCTGCACCCTCCTTTCAGGCTGTTGTAGAGAGCAATAAGGTCCCCCTGAGCCTCCTTTTCTCCAGGCTAAACAACCCCAGCTCCCTCAGTTGCTGCTCATCAGACTTGTGTTCTGGACTTTTCCCCAGCTCCATTGCCCTTCTCTGGACACGCTCCAGCACCTCCATGTCCTTGTAGTGAGGGGCCCAGAACTGAACACCGGATTTGAGGTGTGGCCTTACCAGTGCCAAAGACAGGGGACCATCACTGCCCGGGTCCTGCCCCCCTTTGCCGATACAGGCCAGGATGCCAATGGCCTTCTTGGCCCCCTGCACACAGCTGGATCACATTCAGCTGCCATTGACCAGCACTCCCAGGTCCTTTTCTGCCGGGCAGCTTTCCAGACACTGCCCCCATTCTGTAGTACTGCATGAGGTTGTTGTGACCCAAGAGCAGGACCAAGTGCTTGGTCTTGGTGAACCTCATACAAGCGGCATTGGCTCATCAATCTGGCCTGTCCAGATCCCTCTGCAGAGCCTTCCTACCCATGATGTGAATATCTTATACCACAGACTGGCTTACATTCTTATAAGCATGCGTCTGTATTCCCAAGGGCATTTTAAATCCACATCACTCAGCTATGACACAAAAAATTAAAAGTTGTAGGGCTGGTCTACAAGCTCCATCTCTTGACTTTTCTTAAGCTTGAAGTATAAACATCTTACAGTAAAAATGATCTTTTCATTCTCTCTATGCACATTACCTAGTAGACTGTGACCCTTGTCTTATATTGTGATGCCTGCATATTTCACACAACTAGAAATAACTATTATCGATGAACAACATTTTTTTACTTTTTTTTTTAAATAACAGAAAACCTGAATGGGAAGAAAATGACTTCTAGCTTAAGAAACCAGCAAAATCTATTTATTCATGGATAAGTAACATCAGGGACACAAAATGATCACAATCCACTGTCATTCCTTGCAGACCTTAATGACCAGATGTGATTCAAAATGCTTAAACCCATAGTGATTGGCTCTTGGGAAAATCATAAGGCAGATTCAAGCACATAAGAAAAGCAAATATATCACTGCAACTTTTCACCAGATTCTCGGTTGCTACAAAGTCTTGGGCAATCCCAATGAGCTAGAGTGTGTGAAGCATGTGGGCTTTCTTATGCCATTGCCTGGTTTCCTCTTCCTTGAGAACAATTCTATGAATGGGACTGGGAGGGCAGGAGAGCATCCAGCCCTGGAGGACAGCTATTCACTCTGCTCCAGAGGCCTGTCAGCATTTCCACTGTTTCACACGAGTCCCAGCTTCAGACAGGGATGACTTCATTTTAACCACTTTTCTCACATTTAAAAAAGTCAAAATTAGTCAAAACAAAAACAGCAGCCATGTGTGCTCAGGGATGTGAGCGGAGAAATAAGGATAAACAAATCTGCTCTCTTGCATATCCTACCAGCAGTTCGTCTCAGCATGATCCTTAAAAACAGCAGGGTGCCTAGCCTCAGCTTTTATCAAATAACATTTATAGGACACCCCACATTCCCTACCAGTGGACCACAAAGAATCAACAGGGAATGAATAGGCTGTCCTTTATTCTTGAAATCTTAGGGTCCAGCTTACTCAAAAAAAACCCCCATGATGTATTTTATTTTGTTTTCTTGTGCTTTATAGCATGGGAAAGAATGGATGAGCAGTGACCCATACAGGCTTATTATGAAAAATTGTGGTTCATCTTACAGGCATGTTTATGAAAACAACTGTTGTAAGGACAAATACCCCTCAAAATCAGTTCTGCATCTGCATGGGCACAAGAAGTTAGCTCTAAAGTCTGTTTTAAGGGAATGTCAGTCCTTCAGTATAGGAAGAGGGAAGGCATACTCTAGCATGTCTAGACAGATGTGTCCAGGGGTGTTGTCCCTAGACAGCAGAGGATATATGGCCTTTAAAGAAGACAAAGATTGGCTTTGCTATAAAAGAACAAGCCACTTCCTGGAGAGGAAGATACAATGATTTTTTAGGAAAATGCAGACACATTGTGAGCTCCAAGGAACAGTGATCTGGAGAGGAAGGAAGAGGCTACGGTGTGAGAACTAAACATTACCTACCTACAAACTCTGTAATTAAGGCTCATAGCCTGTTAAAAATGACTTCTTGTACAATCTTCACCTAGAAGATTGTATTCTTGTCATCAAGAAGCAAATACTTTGTGTCTTTATTTTTTTCTCTTCTGCTTCTCTCGTGCTTGAAAAGCTCTTTAAAGAGCTTTTAAAGTACACCTGTAATATGGATTTCACTGCTGGTAAGGAAGAAGGCCAAAGTGGAGTATGCATTCCAAGAGAAGAAAAAGGCTCCATGCTCCGGAAAAGATAAAGAAAGTAAGAGAATATAGAGATAACCTGATAATGTATGCCATGACTCCATACTTAGACACTGACTCCCTGGACTCTCAAAGCTTCGAGGAAAATCTGGCACGCTTGTGTTCACAGAATTCATGCAGAAAATAGGAAATGTTTTCCTAAATTTTAATAACGTATTTTGCAAAGTCAGCAAGTTATGTTTTACTACAGGAAAATTAAGAAAAGCAAGAGAAATATGTGAGTGGGAGACAATGGAAAACTGTTTTTTAGCTTTCTTGTTTCAGTAAGTAAGCACATGACATCCTTCCTTTGGCTACAAGACAGCTATGTTTTCTTAATATTTCATTGTGAATAAACACAGATGGAGGTTCAAGGAGTTCTCTTCCATAACTATTGCTGTGGCTTTTAACTGCTGAATAAATGTATTGGGTTGAGTTTCTTTCTTCATTATCTTCCAATAATAGAATTATTTTAGCAGTATTAGAAAGGCTAATGTATTATCATAACTCAGTATCTTGTGGTTTCAAATGCTAGGAAAGGAAGTGGGGGGTAGGACAGATGTCAAAGCCTTTGAACAGAGAAATAATCCTGAAATCTACTCTTCTCCTTCTTATCGCCTAACATTCACATCTTATTATGTTCAAATATGCCAGACAGTAGTTAATAATAGATAAGTGTATCTAGAATGAGGGCCAAACACATCACTTCATGCTCCTTATCTCTGTAGTCTTCCTTCAGAGGAATTCTCTTCTTCTGGAATCCGGGGCAACTTTTCGGGAAACTACAGTGATACCAAATTCAGTAAGTTATCAGTCCTTACATGTGTGAGTTGCCACTGGAAGCAGAGCAGATGAAGATATCAACTAACAGCAGATTTTTTCCATAATATCTGACATTAGACTAAAAGTATGAGCTCATGGCATATTAGGTATGAAATGATGGATGAATAATTTCACAGGCTTGAAGAAAACCTGCCAGAAAAAGTGTTGGGAAGTGTGGCATTGAAACAGAATAGTAGATTACTGCATTAGCTTCTCACTGCCAGACTAGTAAGAAGCTAGTTGAGATCACAGAATCACAGAATCAAGTAGGTTAGAAAAGACCTTTGAGATCACCAAGTCCAACCTGTGACTGAACACCACCTTCTCAACCAGACCATGGCACTGAGTGCCACAGCCAGTCTTCCCTTAAACACCTCCAGGGATGGTGACTCCACCACCTCCCTGGGCAGCCCATTCCAATGCCCAGTCACCCTCTCATTATTAATGGATGAATTGGTGGGCTCCAGTTAGTAGACCTTCAGGAATGTGTACCAAAGAATGAGTGTTGTTTTTAGTCTGTCTTTGAAAACCACCCAGGAATGTGGAGAAGCACATATTTTAGGCTGGATCTGAGCACTGCTTCAGGGAATAAACATGTCGGCAGGCTGACCTAAATAAGAGTAATGCAAAATGCTAAGTACACCTGATGCTTACAATTGTCTCTTTATTTAAAGATTGGAAAAATTCTGATCTTTAGAGTTTTGGAAGCACACTGGATATACTTTGTTTTAAGAATCCTTGTGACCAACACTACCATAGTGTAGTTATTGCATCTATATGGTGAGGCCTGGTGCTTTAGTCTTGTGTTCATGAAAATGGGTATGAAATAAGACAGAATAGAAGCATATTCAAAAACATCTACCATTCAGAGAGAGAGAGAATAGTTGAAACACCTTATCACCCAATCCCATTACTAATTTTCAACATGTAATGAAAAGTAGGTTGTTTCTTTTGGACACAGAGCGGACCCACATATCCCCTCTGTACTACAAAAAGAAAAATCTGGCCTTGTTTAGCTAAATTTTGTGCACTGAGAGGATACAATCCAGCACATCATTTAGGGTATGATCCTTATTTTTGCTCTTTAGACATAAATATCCCAGAGGAGAAGGCTCCAGACACTCTTCCTTCCTCTCTTTTTTCAAAGGATTTTTTTATCTTTTCAGGATGGTCAGTGTGTTATTCCCAAAGAAAAGACAAAATCTATAGCTCTTACTTCAATCAGCTTTAGTAGGAATCTAGAGGGAAAATCAAATCTGGAAAAGATAATAACCATCATTTTAGTGCAGATACAGCCATTCTTGAAATTTGGTGTAGATCCAATTTCTAGCCAGGGAAGAGCCACCAAAAAGAGTATTCTTCCTCAGTTTTCAAACAGAATGAGAAGGTATGACATTGCAGCAAGACTGAGTGGTAATTTTGAAGAAATCTGTAGAACTGGAAATATCTATTTCCAAGATGGCAGAAAAATTTTAAGAGCCAAATAGCCAAAATGTCATAGCTTAGGTGATTTTCATCCTCAGTTCTCAAAGAATCAGCACAGCAATCACAAATCTTACAATAAGGGCTTTCAATAAATCTTACAAATATTGGTTTTATCTGTTAGTTTGTGGTACACTTAGGAGCTTTATTTAGGAAAGAGAGGGAAGGAGTATTTTAGACAACAGTAGAGTCAATAATCTGATTGAAACAATATGCATAATTTTATAATAAACTTTGAAGGAGAGGGTAATTAGGCATTGAGTGATTGGAAAATAACACAGACCGAAAAAAATGTCAACTTTCAAGAGGAGGCTGCGTCATTGCAATAAGATATCCTTCCTTGACTATGAAAAGGAAGTTTTGAAAATAGTAAAGTACAGCTCTCATCTAGTGTAATTTTAGTTTAGTACTTGATACAACATCATAAGGAAAAATGTTTAAGATTGAGAAGAAAGGTGTTAATGGTAGAATTGAAATTTGAATAGAACTTTACTCAGAAGACTACAATGAAATGCCTTGAAATGCGATGATTCGGCATATACTGGAGTTCCTTGGGATCTATTTTTAGGATCAATCTTTTTTCATATTTCCATAGCTGATGGTCCCTCGAGAAATAGAAATATGGTAATTAAAGTTAATGACAGCCCAGAAAGTTATGAAGTCTCAAACCAGAGGAACATCAGACTAATCACACATGAACTACATGAGAATAATAGAAATGCAACAGAATAAAACAAGATTTTTGACTAAAGATTAAAAACAAGACTTCCCACAGCAAACTAAGCGCTTATCAATTAAGCACCTGTGGTGAAGAGAAAGCCTGAGAGTATCCTATGAAGCATCAGTGTGAAGCAATTATAAAAAAACCCAAATGTGATCCTAAACTGTATGAGAAGAATTGTATTACTGTAGCTGTGTATGCACTGATGTGACCTCATCTGTGTTAGACTACTCATGTTCAAGAATGTGAAATTGGAGCGTGATCTGGGAAGGGTTGTTGGGATTATCAAAGGAACAGATGATGCAGAGTTTTTGTGTCCTCTTCAGGGAGGAAGTACCATGTGAACTAAAAGCCACCAGAACAAATAGGTATAAACTGGCTCTGAATGATTTCTGTCCAGACATGAAGTTTTCATGACCAGAACAATGAGGTTCAAGCACAACTTCTCATAATAAGAACAGTCAGGGAAGAAGGAAGAGGAATGGGATCAAGTTAACTTAATATTCAAGTTTATTAAGATGTTATGAAAATAATTATATAGCATGGCTCTTTGTAACATCAGTGGACTGGACTCAGTAAGCCAAGAGGAGCCCTTGAATCCAAATGTCGACCTCCTCATCTCCCTTGAGCTTGTATATTGCTTTGATCTGCCCACTCTGATCCTTCACCACAAAGGTATTCACGCAAATTTACCCTCAGAGGAGGATATGACAGTCTGTCTTGAAAAGTCCACTGTATATATTTCCCAAACCCTTTCAGGACTGTTTGCTTCTTTGAATAAATGGCTTGGGGTTTGTTTTTCCGGTAATCTTTCTCAACTTAAAAAAGTCCTTCAGAAGAAGAAGAAACCACACAAGTTTTCACAGTTAATTTGCATCTTCTTTGTTTCAGCCTAAATCTAATTATTTATTTTTTTAATTATTTTTCTTTTTTTGTCTTTCTCTCTTTCGCTCTTTCTCTCTCTCTTTTCTTTTTCTCTTTCTTTTTCTCTTTCTTTCTTTCTTTCTTTCTTTCTTTCTTTCCATTGAAGGCCACTCTGAAGCTGATCCACAATCTTTGTTTGCAATAATAGAGCTAAAAATAGAGAGTTTACCCAGTGGCATTATCTTAGTTTATTTCCTTTCTCTTTAGTTTCAGTTCAATATGTTAAATTCAAAACTTTCTTAACAACTTTGTAATGGTATGTGCTTCAATAACTTCGTGCAAAAAAACTTGTATTGGCCCTTTGCTGCAATATTCTGTACTTAATAAGTACAAAGCTGCCACTCTTTGAATTCACTGACAGTTTCCGTCACAAGCATGATGTGGTATAAACTCAATAGGAAATCTTATTGTAACAAAGTTCCAGCAACACACGATCATCATCTCACAGCAATAAACTGGAGCACAGGAACATGACTTAAGCTGTTAGTATGACACATATAACAAAAAAGTAATTCATGCCATAGAACAGGTAGCTGTAAAGACTCAGAATTAAGAGATGCAATACAAAGAGCAAAACAAGTTAGGCCCATTATGTGGAAAACCTGCAGTAAGGAAGTACAAATAAAATCATCCATGGAAAATGTATACTAATAGTTCCCCCCTCCCCCCAAAAAAAAAAAAGTAGGAACAACAGAAAAATTTGCAATACATTATTTTCTCCTTAGGAACAATTAACTACCAACCAACACCCTTTACAATATAATATTGTTAAATGCAATAAGAGCTTTTCCTGCAGAAACAGTGCAATAGCTTTCCATTACAAAAACAATGTTGTATTTTGCTCCCTCAGTGAACTCCAGTCTCCAGTCTGTGGGATCACTGCACTTGTGTGGAACCCTCTGTAAGTCGAGCAAGCCCTCTACGGGTGTCAGGGCTTGCATGTGAGCTTACTGTAAGCTATGACCGCTGTCTCCCTACAAGCAAGCAAACTGTAGTTTTCTCAGAAATGAGTCATCAGATTTGAACCTAAACCCAAGCCTGGCGAATGTTTGAGAAGCTCTAGACCTACTTCTGATTTTGCTGGCTAAACCTAGGCACTGGCTGGCTCACATCCTGAGGAGTTCAACACATAATTGCCTTTGAGGATTCAAGCCTTAACTATTTTTAAGCCAGATGCCACCATGATATCCATGTGCCTAATTCTTAAGTAGCACATTGTGGCTGGATCAGAAACTTTGTCACAATTTCATTTTTAAAATAACAGAAAATGCACATGGAGAAAATTTTTGATTGACAGCTTCTTAGAGGCAAAAGAAAAAATATTCTTACTGATGCATATATTTTTGCTGAAAATGCCTGTTTTCTGTGCAGAATGCCAAATTTTCAGTTTGGTGATCATGGGTTCATTTATTGTATTCAGCCAGAGGAGGAAATTAAGGTGACTTCTGATTATTTAGCTGCTTAATGGATATAGCTATGAGTCAGAGCAGTCTCAGAGTCCCCTTTTGCTGCTAGGCATTTTGGCAAACTCTTGTGTGATTTTTTTTCCTGCACAGTAGCAGGACTAGGAAGTAACGTTCCATTCAATTCTTTCAGCTGTGACTACCATTAATTAAATTCAAGGTTTCCCGTAGGAAGACACTCTCGCAGGAAATGTGCTCTCAGTCTCACCTATATGTTCAGAGCGGGTGTGCTTCTGGGAGACAAATCACTCCAGATTAAGGGGAAAGACAAAAATATTTTCCTTTGAATTCTCATGAGGGACCTGGTTTCAGACCTCAGCAGTGAAGTCCTGACTACGTGAACACTGGCTTGGTTAAACGCTGGACTCAGGCTGAAGGGTTTAACATTGTCACAGGGAGGTAACAGAGCTTATTGAAAATAGTTATCAATCCATTAACTGGGAAATAAGCCTACCAGCATTCTGTCAAGTATTGCCCATATAGCTTCAGCTGTTGCACATACTTGCTTTTTATCTTTTGACCTTGTTTTCTCATAATTCTCACAGCACTGCGAGTGAAAAAGTACTCAAACCCAGCCAGGAGCATCTGAGCGAGTCTGAGCAGAGGCGGCTGGCAAGCGCTGAGGGAGGCAGGCGCGGGGTGTTTGGGTACTGAGCATCCCCTAGTGACCGGCTCTCCCAGTGCAGCATCCTGCTCTTCTGAGTCTGCACAAAGAGCGCAGGGAAGCCCAGATTCACAGAGTACAAACAACGGATTAGTACAAATAAAGTACTCCTAGACTTACAGAAGCACTGACGAGCTACAAAATAAGTCATCACTTCTACAGAACAAGGACTCCTTTTTTAATCCAAGCACATTACTTGGATTAAAAAAACAGCTGGCTTCCCTTGTCTGACTTACCAAAAAAGGAACTGAACACACCTTTACAGATATATTATCTTTTCACTTAAATTTCACTGATGACTTATAAATTAAATAACGAAATGAGGGATTGTTAGTGTTATTTCCCCACGAGATGCCTAGATGCTACAGCATGTTAAAAAATCTACATTCACATAGAGATCCCAATGTTCTCTTTCTGGTCACCTATTGGACTGCTTGCTGCTTTTGAACCATGAGGATGGGAAAGTTTCGACTAAAGAAGATCCTACAAATTCCTACAAATTGTAGATTTTGCTGATAAACAAACAGGAAAAAACAATCTCCTTCAGCAATACGTGGGATTTTCTTTTTTTTTTTTTTTTTTTTTTGTCTCCCTGCAACAGTAACTTTTTTCTAAATACTTTCACCAGCTTCAGGAAAGGGTGGGTTAGAGACAGGGGTTTCCTGAGCCCTTTCAGAACATGGTTTTAACGAAGCCTGTGTTCAGAAGAGCCCCTAGAGAGTCTTGTTTTGGAACACTCTGACGCCTACACGTTATTATCTTTGCTACGTTTTGCAGTTTTGTGTGAAATTTATTTTTAATCTTTAACAAAACATGCCCCTGTTTATCTTAAATTCAGAAAAGGTTTAATAATGTAAAACAAAATAACTTTTTAAATAATTAGATTTACAATGAATCCAAAACATAAAAGTATAAAGCAAGTTAACAAGAAAGGAGTTCTTAAAGATCAAAGAAAATGTGTTTATTTGATTTGATTAAAAACAAATAAGAAGTACTTTCACTTTAACAAATTATAACTGGCTGTTGACAGAAACCAGTGAAAGAGTTTCCCAGTCCCACAGGATAAAGGTTTTCTTCTGATAGAGGTTCACGTAGTCAGAACAGATTGCTGACACTGATATGTCAAAGGAATTATATTTTGAAAAGTGGCAAAGCTGCATCAATATTAAAAAACACGGATATAAAGACAAATTCCTTGGAGAACATACTCCTTTTGCTACTATTAAGTAGGAGTGATGTTGTAAATCAATCGTTATTTCCATCTTTCAACCCTTACACACAACAAAGCTCTGGGAATGGGAGAGGTAAAAAGTACAACCTAATTTAGCGGAAAATCAGGACATATGAGCTCAAAATATGCTTTAATATAGCAGTAGAGTTCCCAGAAGAGAACTGGCTTCTGCAGGTCCCCTCTTCCACAGGTAGAGGAGGCTGGTATGCGGCAGCCTTTGCCCCACCCACAAAAATCTTTAGGGTTGGGGTTAGGGTTAGGTAGCTCTCTTCTGGGAACTCTACTGCTATGTTAAAGCAGGTTTTGGGCTAATGTTGTGCCTCTGTGCGACAATTTTTGAATCCACCTTTCTTCCGGAGGCTTCAGTGGGAAATGTACAGACCTTCCACAAAATTATGCCATGCTGGGATCCAGGCAAAAGAAAGCTAAGTAACTGGAACCAGAATTTGCTTTAGGTCAGGCTGTCTAAACTTTGTTTACTGAGGTTTTTTGGTTTTTAATACCAATTTAACTGATAAAAGACCATTTGAACACTACCATTTTTTTAAAAAAGAGGAAACACTTCCCTCATTTCTAAAAGATAAAAGTATCCATAGTCTAAGAATAGCTCGAATCTTCAGTGAAGTCTTGTAGCTAAACCAAAAAGATCAGATTTGACATTCCAAAAATGCTGTGGTAAAAAATATCCAAAAAATACTTGAAACAGTCATACATTTCAGACCTCTTCTACACAAAGTGATGAAAAAAAATTCTCAAAAAAAAAATTTTGGAGTTTATCTTTAAAGGCAACGTGAAATTCAACATCCTAACTTTATGGAAGTAACCAATTTTGAGAAGCCATAGGTACTTTCACACTAATTTTAACATGTCCACATCCTCTTAAAAGAGTGTCCCCAGACAAGAAGGCCCCTTTAGCAATTGCAGTCACTGCATCTCACTTTCTATCACGTTACCATCTGCCAGGGAGATGCCTTGAGGCAGAGCATCCAGCCCTGCAGCCAGCACCGCTCCCCAGCAGGGAGGCTTCAGCACACAGGGCACTGTGTGCCGGGGCTGCTGTGCCTGGTGCAGGGCCTGTGGGCTCCTGTCTGCACTTTGGTGACCCCGGTGCTGGTGGCAGCCTTGAAATCACCTGCAACACGCTGAGCAGCCATACCCACTGCTTCTGAGCGGTCAAAGTGCTCATCGCTCACCATGGGCTCTCACTTCTGATCACACGTTTGGCCAGCCTGACAATTGCTCATGTAACTCCTGTTTACTTGCAGCAGGGCTGCAGAGAGGCACCCAATCACCCACTGTTGAGATGCTCACTGTAAGATCATTAAAGCAAAGTTGGTTGTGAAAGAAATCAAGCCTCGCTCCAATTTGAAATACTTGGTAATCTGATGAGAAAAATATGTGTGTGATTTGTGTTTATGTCTGGAAGTTTTCCCTAGTGTGAAAGCCTCTAAAGGAAAACCAGTTCTTTCTTGCAATGTATGTCCTTTTATGTTATGCAGCCTAGACTGGATCACAGTGATGTCAAAAATGTACATGGAGTGATTGCATCCTGTCTGCGTCCTGCAAGAATGACTTTGAAAGTTAGATGTTTCATCTCTACAGTCATATCCTGATCAACAAACTCAGTCAATAAATAAATACATTTAGTGACAAAACCTAGCTTTCTGTAAGCTGCAGTTAAACAGGAACTTGATTTGTTTTTTGTATTCACATCTATTCTATAATAATGAATCCAGCACCACAATAACCAAGTACCCATTATAATTACAAGATCAGAGAAACCTTTGTGGTACTCATTTTCCTAAAAATTCTTTTAAAAACTCCAGTCCTCCATTCTCAATCTTTTGAAGTTTTTGCTTTAAACCTAAGACCTGAATACAAAGGGCCAGAACTTGGGTTGAGAATGCGGGGGTAGGGAGCGGTTTAAGAGGTGGATAGATTTTGCACAAGAAAGAGGAAAATGGATTATAAAGTGTATTAATTTTTCAGTCTTTTTTTTTTTTTTTCAAATCTGAGTACCATTAAAACATATATAAAATTCCTACTTAAATACTGCCTCTGTGTGTGTATGTGCATGTGTGTGTGTGAGAGAGAGATGGTGTTTAATTGCCACATATAAAATTTGCAACAGCAGCTCAATTTAGGTTACTAAGGGTGACCCAAATTAAAAGGTTAAAGGTTTGAATGAGCTACAGGTCTCAGAAGAAACATATAAAATAGATATCCCAGATACACATGTGGAGCTATGCATTGAAATATGTGGAAAACTCTCTCGTGATTCACAGAAAATCTTTCAAAGTTCTTTAAGTGCAAGCTAATACTAATTCTGTTATCATGCAGATACTGTGGCTGTTAGTACCTGCCTACTAACACAGCAGCGTTTATCCACCATTCTCAAAACTCAGGAAGATTAACCTGCTGCGGCCTGTTGGTCACTGAGGACAAGGCCTGAGGGCTGCCTGAGGTCCCTGCCAGGACAGTTCATGCTGACACCTCCTGTTTGCAGAGCGATGCCCAGGAGGGTTCCATGGCCAGCCCAGAGCTTGAGGCCGTGTTTACCACTGGAAGCATCACTGCCTGGTTTCACCACCTCAGGCTGTCAGCACTGTGATGCTGTTGGTGTCACCCGAGCAGCTTTTGCTGCCTGTAGCCGAGCAGGACAGGATGGGTTTGACCAAGAAAAGCTACCCACACCAGACACCACAGACATGGCTGCCTTGGTCCGCTATGGGAAGGTATTAGTCAATTCCAGCTCCTGCTTGGGGCCACGGTGGCACTGAGACAGCTGGGCTTTGGTCGCATGTGAGAACAGCCTGGAGTTTTAGCCTGGAGAAGAGGAGGTTCAGGGGTGACCTCACTGCTCTCTGCAACTGCCTTAAAGGAGGATGCAGCCAGGCAAGGTTGGCCTCTTCTCCCAGATAACAAGAGACAGAACAAGAGGAAATCGTCTCAAGTTTTGTCAGGAGAGGTTCAGGTTGGACATGAGGAAGCATTTCTTCACAGAAAGGGTGATTTAACATTGGAATGGGCTGCCGAGGGAGGTGGTGGAGTCACCGTCTCTGGAAGTGCCTAAGGAAGGACCGGATGTGGCACTCAGTACCATGATGCCGTTCGCATGGCAGTGTTTGGTCATAGGTTGGACTCGCTGCTCTCATAGGTCTTTTCCAACCTAACCGATTCTGTGCTTCTGTGAACGCTGCGTTCGGCCTACAAGAAACAGCCCTGCGAGCA
>NW_008237436.1:5423684-5446879 GCF_000691975.1 Corvus brachyrhynchos | reverse complement strand
AGCCTCCCGCAACCTGTGGCTTCGTGCGGCGCAGCTCTCCGGGAGGGAGGTCACGCCTCAGCCCTCCGCGGTGGGCAGCGGTGCTGGGACCGCCTCAGACGGGCCGGGCACTGGTGTGACTCGAGAGTGCTGCTTTTGGGGAGTGTTCCGTGGTTTTCTCCGTGACTTTAACTTTGATCTTCCCTCTTGTCACGTCCCCCAGGTATCGTATCTCTTTAATCCTTTCATTTACAGCAGTCTCAAAAGGGTCTGGTCAGTTCTGAGTGTGTAAACTGGTAGATGCTTTATACGCATGTAACTACAGGAGGGCTGTCTTATAGCTCTTATGTTACTGAAAGCTCACATGTTGGTACAAAAGATCTTAACTGTAAGCATGAGCTTTCTGTTGGATCTGACAGTGCTGCTGGAAGAAACCCTTGCACTGAAATGCTCGTCACTGTCACCTTCCAGAGATTATTCCTGTCACCTTCTGCTGTTTATTAGACATTGCCCTACTGGTGGAGCAATTTTTATGAGCAATCCTAAAATCACTTCAGTAAAATCGGTTAGGTTAGAGTGAAATTAGTGGCCTAGTTTACTAGTAAATAGTACTTAGTAAGTCTGTGGATTTCTGGTGATCCACTACAAGTTATTATTTTCCTTTGTTCTTTCAGTTAACTGGCATACTAGACTGCTTGAATACACCTTCTCCTCCTTATGGCAGCCTCAAACCATGGCTAAATTCGACACTTAATTGTGTCAGTATTGCAGTAAATGAAAGAATGCTCCTTTCTGTCCTGTCAGCTGTCAGGACTTGCCTCTTTCCTTTCCATCCCTGTAGACCAGGGTGGGAACAAACAGGGGGTATAGTGTGAGTTTAACTTGATCTGGGTCAACGAGATCCAAAAATGTTGTCAGTACCTTTAGTTTTAGTCAGACTCTCTGAAAGAATTCTGTATTAGTGTGGGGTTTATGTTTTGGGGTGTTTGTTTGTGTTTTTGTCTCGTCTCTATTTTAAAGAAACTCCTAAAGTCTAGGGCTTGTCCAGGAGTACTTTAAGGAGACTTTGAGCACTTCCTTTCCTTTGCCTGGCCTGGTGGCCCATACAAAAGTGGCCTGGTTCTGTTGAAGTAATCCTCCCGTCTTTTTTTCTTTTTTTTTTTTCTTTTTGTTCCAGAATTCCAGAGGCACTGCTTCTCTGTTGAAGGATAGTATCTCATTTACAGACGTTGCAGCCTCAGGGCTATTTGAAGGTCATGATCTTCTGCGCAGAGGGTACGCTTTACTTTTGCTTGCTGAATTGTGTCACAGACAGTGTTGAACTTCGGTATATGCTAAAGGTTGGCTTTTTACAGAAGTTTCTTGGAGGGTGTGTTACAAACAGGCTTTTACCTCTTTTACTGTTCTTCGGAAAAGAAACAGCAAAGTATTGATAATTGTGAAACATCTGATAGTTTTAATATACGTTTATGTAAGTGTGTCATAACAGTGTGGGAAATGGTTAATTTTAGCATTGGGACAAAACTCAAAAGTAATATAATAAAAATAGTTTGGAGTTTGCCATTTTTACCTGAGTTCAAAACTTAGGTCTCTGTCTTGGGTAGTGAATCCAAAATAAGTTCATGGAATTTAAAATGCCATACAGCTGGCATTAGGGGGGGAAGGTATGTACAGTATTCCATTGCGAAAGCTTGGAGACTTCAAAATACGATACAGTGTAGCTTGGGCATAATTAAACATGTAATGTTTTCATTTATTAATATTTTCATCTCTTTCTGAAAGGAATCACGAAAGAAAAACACATTCTATTTTGTCAAGCATAAAGGATGTCTGAAACTTTCTTCTGGTAGTGCTGTAGTTAGAGGTTTTACTTGCTGCTTCACTATTAATTTTTTTTTCTGTGGTTCAGACTTTGCTACTTGTGTCTCTCTGTGGGCTGGTGTTTGTATCTCAGATACAATTTTTAAATTGAAATGCAATTTAAAAAACTATATCCCGATTAATTTGAAGTTAATGTCTTTTCTACTTATTCTTCTAGCTTTACAAGTGTGAAAAATGAATTGTTGCCCAGCCACCCACTGGAGCTGACAGAAAAGAATGTAAGTTTAACATCAAATGTAGCCATCTTCACAGTTAACTAATTACAAAGTGTAAATTAACAATGTGGTTATCTGGACTGCTTTGTGCAGTAACAAATAATGAGCAGGGTCTTAAGAGAATGAAGATGTTCAACAATAGTTGACAAATCTCTATGTTGTTAATCTCTTACTTTATATCTCTCCAGTTCAAGTGCATAAGCAGCCTTCCAAGTAGGGACTTGTGTGTGGTCAGGTTTAGTCATCTGAAAGTGTGTATGCTACCTACCCATAGGTAGGCCAGGGGCATACCTGTCACCTCTGGAAGGCAGATCCTCCAATTTTGTCTGTAGATTTACCATGTATCTTTATTCTCAGACTTTCAGCCTGTGAACACAACCTGTGAAAATTTATTTTTCAATAAATTGCTTGATCCCATCTACACATTTTACACCTGCAGTTTGCCATTAAGTGTTTGCAATCTGGTCTGGCTCAGTCATCACTTGTGGACATTCTGAAGTGGTCTGTCAAAGGTAGAAGGAGACCGGACTTGCTGGTTGAACTGAATGTCTGTGGTGCCTGTTTTGTCAGCACAGAAGATACGATGTATCAAACTATCCTGAAGCAAAGACATTATTTTGATAGAATGTTCCAAAGTGCTAGGTTAAGCATCGTGACAAGGTCTGACTGTCATGTCTAATATGTTTTAATTTTAGCCAGTGTTAGTGTTGCCTTGCATTAACAGGATGATGTTATTGTGACACCAACTTCATGAGCTTATTTATATATACTATAAATGTTTCAGAGCTATTTGTCAATTGATTTTTTTTAACTGATTGCTGTAACTTAGTTTTAACTCTTTATAAACTCTGATAAGTCTCTTTTGCTATATAAAACCTGTGTAATTAAAAGATGCTGAAGAGACAAAAAGGCACAGAAATAAAACAGGCCACATTATCCCCTAAGAAGTATGTGAATCTTCTAAATTGTTTCTCCCACATGTGGTTAAATTTTCCGTAAGTTTAAGGCCAGTTTAAGAATTATTTTCATGTATATTTGAATGGGAAAAGACGTAGCTTAGCCTGAGATAGTTATGGTTGTTTTTACTGCTAAAAATGTTAAAAAGGTTATTCCAAGTAGCATTGGTAGAAACCAAATGTTTCTGCTATCCAAAAATCCTTATCTCTATAAAATAAAAGAAACGGAAAAATAATGTAACCAGAATTATACAGTTAGGATGAGGCATATAAATAGTATTTTCTGCTAACTTTTGAAGAGCTTTCAGTACAGTTGTTACGAAGAAAATGCTTGTTATGCCTTTGGCTTGTATTTTCCTGTTGGTTTTTGAGATCGCTTCTCATAAATGGGTTGATGTTCTCATACTAAGAGTCTTTTGTCATGGTGGTGGAGTACAGATTTTAAAATTAGAGGTTTGTATTTTTTTGATTATTTATGCTTAGGTTTGATATTAAGTATAACTTACTACTTTGTACTCCAGTATGCATGAGTGACCACTTATTCTTTAAAAAGCCTCTACTAAATAGATTTTATTTGACTTACTGATCACTTTGAGAGCATTTGGTAAAAATGAGTTTTCATTTGCTTTTCACAATCATAAGGAGTGTAAGTGGTGCTCTGTTTTCCTGCTTGATCAGAAAAGAAGTATATCAAGTGTTTTCAAATAGTTTTTGATGACTAGCAGTGACATCAAATTGGCTTTTGTGATCTTTAAACTGGACTTAGCTTCCTGTTCATCCAGACAATATTGTAGTAAAGTAGTGCAAAACTATACCACTTGGTGGTGTTACATGTCCTGATTATAAAAAATAGCAAAATAAAATTGCTGCTATTAATTTGGAATAAAATCCAGCAAAAACCAATTACAGCTTCATAGAACAAATCTTACTGGAGCACTTTCTTTCCTCTACACTTGAGACATTTTTGATAGTATTAATGAATTTTTACATACAAATTTAGTAAGTAGGTTATTTTAAGTAGGATGTCACAAATTTCTTCTATGGCTGTACTTGAAAGTAACTTTTTCTAAAATAAAAACCAATATTGTTTGTGGCAGTTCCAGTTAAATCAAGATAAAACCAACTTTGCCAGACTGAGAAATGTTCAAGGAATCCATGCACCTTTAAAGCTGCAGATGGAATTCAGAGCAGTGAAACAGGTAGGTATTTTTATCCAACTGGTGTAACTTAAGCCATTTGAAAAAATGTTTATTTTGGAACATGCTGTCAGAGGCACATCTTTCTTTGTTGAGATGTTGAGAAAACTTATGTTTCCAAAAGAAGTTAATTCACTATTAAGAAACTGCTGTTAAAAACAGTGAACCAAACAGTGCAGTTATTAATTTTTAGAACAGTCAATATGCTAAAGCCTTTTAGCTGCTGTTGTTTTATTAGTTATTTGATGAAGTGGTAACTGCTGTAGTCTCTGAACTAGCTTCCTGTAAGCCTTCAGAGAAAAGCAGGAGGAATTGAGTCTTGATTCCTAAAATTAATACTTTCCTCTGCAGAATGTATGACCTTCATGGGAAGGAATCTCTGCACCTGTAGTTTTTTGGGAAAAGAGACTTAGGGGTCTGAAGCAGGTAGTGATTTGGGAGTAGATACAGAGGTAATGTGAAACCTGAAACAGAGAATTTGCTATGTGCTTATTGTTCCGTAGCCTTTCTTGTAAGATCAAGGGAGGTCTACAGGGAGTTAAGTTCAAAGGTTTTAACTCTTAATTGAGAAGCTCAGTCTGTCTCCTTTTTCTTCTTTTCTCTTAGGATTGAGGGTAGCTGGAGAAAGGGAAACATAGAAAACTCATTGGTCCTAGTAAACTTTTTTGTCTTCTTGAAAGTAGTCAAGCTACTAAGAGTAGCTTTTCCAAGTGAGTTAGAGCAATTTTGTACTCCTTTTGAGTGATCAGGTGCTACTAAACCATAGTGAGCTGCATTAAGCTTCGCAGAAGTTACTGGTCCTGAAGATGTAAAAGTCAGGATGTGACTTACGAAAACATCCCTTGGTCTCAGCTGTGCTGTCTTGAGGAATCTTCTTCCTAATGTACATTAGCACATTGCAGAGAGGGAGGGAGGTGAGGATATCCTGTTAGTGGGTCTTCCAGAAGTGGTTTTGGGAGATGGGTGGGAGAAATATGGTGATCAGAAGGTTTTTCACTACCAGATTCGTGTTGGATATACAAGTTTTCTTGTGGTTTAACAGAAGTATCTCTTGTAGCGTTGAATGCATTCTCAGAATATTTATGCTCTGAATTCTGTGTGGGCCACTTGAAAATTTTTTGGAAATACTGTGGGTGAAGGGTACAGAGGAGTGTTGAAAGTAACTGGGACTGGACTTGAAGCTTAAGAATTGGTTGAGATCAGAGACATAATTATGATTTAGATTAGTTAAAAGGGGGATTATATTTGAATGTGAAAGTCAATATAGCTCTTTCACTTGTATTCCTGACTTGTGTCAGAGATGTCGGAGGCTTAGAATGTAGTTTCCATACTCTGCAGTATACATCAATCGCCCAGTACTGACCTCAGGGTGTGGAGGTTTGCAGTGAAGCTCCTCAGCTTTATGTGAGAGGAGCTTTACAGAGGAGAAAGTAAGTACTTCTTTATTTTTTTGAAGTGTAGTATTTGCTGTAGTAGCTACACCACAGTGAAAGCTAAAAATCTATTTGAAGGGTATTCTTTTCAATTAGATAACCGAAGGAAGATGGTATTTGTGTGTCTTTGTGTGCCAGTAGTTCTCTTATTTCAGTGTTGTTTTTTCTGCCTGTTGACTTTTCCCAGACTGAGAAATCCAAATATGAACCCCTTCAATTTCAGACTCGCAGAAACTTGAACTCTTGCTTGAACTCTTTTTACAGGTCCAGCGTCTCCCATTTCTTCACAGCTCAAACATGGCAATGGATATTTTGAGGGGAAATGATGAATGCATTGGTTTTGAGGATATCCTTAATGGTAAATACATTCTGGCTTTAGTGTTATGGAAACAATTAAAGGTAAAATTTGGGAGCTGTGAAGTTCTTCGCCTCTACTGAACAAGAGAATTAAACTCCCAAAATACAAAGAACAAAATTAAATCCTAAAAGCAAAGAAGCACTGGGGAAGGAGAAATAAATGTGGTTCAGCTGTAAGTTATGTGGCAATTACTCTGAAATACTGAGCAAGACAGTATTTGCTTGTAGGCTGGGTTCCTAAAGGAGTAGATTATACATGCTCTTTCCTCAGAAACTTTTGAAGTACTTGTGCAGATTTTGACAAGCAGAGGTTGCAAAATTTTTTAAGTTCTGTAATTAAGAAGAGGTGTTAGAGAAGAGATACAGAACTAATTAAACAGACACTCAGCAGGGGAAAGGCTTCCTCAAATGAGCTGAACAGGCTGCACTTGTGCAGTGGTCTGCTGACTTTTAGTATGGGTGGAATAGAATAAACCTGGAAAAACGGCTTTTGAGCAAAATATTTCTAGCTGTAGTTAGGACTTGGAGGCAGAGAGTATCATGGAAGTGGGATTGGAGAATGGAAATAGGTGGGGAGATACAAAGCTGGAAATAATGGAGGAACAAATCTGAATCTAGAGACATGGTGTAAATCTGGGGTTATTTTCTGAGATGGGTATGCAGGGACCAAGGGAAGGAATCTTGGGCTTTTGTGGTTCTATGGGGGTAGAGCAATGCTGAACATAATTTGTAGAAATTTGGTTATTTACCGTTGCTCACAACAAGCTGTTAGTTTTTTATGGAGTGCTGAGGAGTGAGTGGGTCACAAGTGTTTTTGAGAAGGCTATATTTATCAGGTGGAAGTGGATTAGATATTTTTGTTGTCTCTGGAGGAATCTGAGGCATTAATATGTCTTATTTATGGAAGGAAAACATGATTGATATACCCATAAAGAAGTACTTCTCCCAGTCACAACCTGTGTTCTGGCCCTGGGTTTGTTTCTTCATTTTCTTTGTTTGTTTGGTTGGTTGGTTTTTTTTAAATTTTTTTGTATGGAAAAGAAATTCATACTGTCAGTATTGGTCTCTCTTGTGTCTTCTGCACATTCCTTGGTAGCCTTTGAGTACAGTGGCTAATGTCAATTATACTGTACAGAATGGAGGAAATCTCAGAGAGACTTACAGATGTAGAATTTCTGTGAAACTAGGCAGTTGGGTGGAGAAGAGAAACCAGGAGTATGTCCCAGCTAACAGAAGGGATAACTGTGAGGTCCTATGGTGCAGGGAAGTTGTATTGGAAAGAGGTGTAGGCCAACAATGGAAAAAACGTTCAGTCCGACTTGAGTTTTCTCAAACACTAAATTTGTAGTGTAATCCCTTTGAGATTCAGGCAGTAGGAGTATGTGCTTACGTAAAACTGGTTGGTTTTACTTGAAATGTGTGTGTCCTTATGACAAGCTGTTCCACAATGTATGTGTTTGTTCTCTGATCAGTGCTTTGGATAGAGACTTCTGAGTTACAGATCTACACTCTGTAACACTGTCAAAAATCAATCAAGTAACTGTTGCACTAAGCACTATAATGAAAAAAAATGTTCACCGTCATTAATTGTTGTTGGTCTTTGTAGCTTGGTAAAGGCCTCATACTGTCAACTTTTCTTTTTCCAGATCCTTCCCAGAGTGAGGTTATGGGAGAACCACACATGATGATGGAGCACAAGCTCGGTTTATTGTAACAAAATACACTTCACAAAAATGTTTTGTGTGTGTCTTTCTAGTGCAGATTGAAGTACATGGTACTAAATTGACACTCACAGTGTTAAGCAGGCCTAGTTATCACTTGCCTTCCCTAATGAAAAGGCACATTAAATGTTTAAAGTCTATAAATTGTTCTGTGCTTGTTATCAATCATACAAATGTCCTGTAACTAGGTAGTTTAAATAATGCCTTTTCATGAACTGCTCAGGACTATAGCTTCTTAAATATGGAAATTCTAAGTATGTATGCAAGAAATTCAAAAATACCCACGCATTTTAAAACTGACTACTGTGGTAAATGCATTTAATGGAGGAAGAGGAAGGTATTTTCCGTTGTGTAACTCTTTGTTCATGAAAATTTCCATACACTTTTTAAACTATTGAAAAAAAGTTTGCTATAAATGCTGTTGCGTTCCAAAATATATTTAATCCTAAATCAAGAATCTCTTATCCATGACACAGTGTTGTCCCTTTTTATTGCAATATCTTTAAAGGTCTTCAACTTTGGCATTGCCAGTGGTGTCCTGCTACATACGTTGTATCCCTCTGTTGACAGCTGTTTATGAGTGAGCCCTTAAGCTTTTGTGTAGCATTGGAAATACTGCTGTAAGAATGGGCTTAATGTGTCTCTGAGAGGGTATTTTGGTTTCTGAAAGTGGAAGCAAGTTCCACTTGGGGTTTAAAGAGATGTTTTAAAATCTGTTTGTGAACATAATCCAAAAGAGCGCTCCCAGGTCTAGGTATTTTAGTATTCAGAAAGAATGCAGAATTATGAAAGTACCTAATAAAGCTGCTGCAGTAAGAACATGAAGATACGGTGGTACACATACAGAAATAATTATTTGTGGGTTTACAAAAATCAGATCTTAATTAAGGAAGAATGAGAGATTTATACTTAAATACGCATTTTAAAGGAGCAGACCACTGGAAGGGGTTTTGTGTGCTTGAGTGTCTTTATTTTTTAAATTCAGGGTTGTAACAACTATTTCTGGTGTCATACATTTGTATATGTTATATCAATCCTACAAGGCAGCTAATACAATGTGGTTTATTAGGAAAAAAAGTCTGTGGTTCAAAAAATGTTATCTGTTGTCAGATATGAAGAACTTGAAACAGTATTTCTAAAACAGGAACTGTCTTTATTCAGCGGGTTTTAATGACTTGGTTAAATGTAATTAGTATTGTTTTGTAGATAATTTTAGGAGGAATGTTGCTATAAACCTCTTACCACAGCTGCAAACATCTCTTCTGCTTTTCAGTGGACTTATAGCTACTACAAATCCCCCTATCCATGTGGGCCAAAGCCTCTAGTTTCTGTCCTGTTAATTTTATAGTGCTTTTATGTGCAAAATGTTGCAGCATTTTGGAAACATTAAGATGATAGTACGACTTACTTCAGTGGTGGTTTTATTTGGTTTTATATATAAACTTGTTTCATTTAATAAGTCAAGCTTCTGAATTTGTCTTTCACTTGAGACTTGTAGAGATTAGAGGCTTGTGCTATGCAGTACAAGCTGTTTAATTTGTTGGGGTTTTTTTCCTTAGGGAGGTTAAACATAGGACCAATAAATTGAACATGTAAGCATAGTCCTACTCACATTTTTGTTTTCTACAGCTGTCCTTGTCCTTCTGATACTTTATTAAGTATCAGAATTGGCTGCTGTTTTATAATTGACAAGTTCCTCTGCAGTTTTGTGTAAAGCAAAACTAAACTGTTGTTATAAAGCAAGCTTGGGGTTCAGTAGGCTTTGTATTGCTCAAGGCTCAGGCCAGAAAAGCTGAGGGATTACATTGCCAGATCTAGGACAAGCTAAAGGTGCTGGCATGGATTTTTCGGAGGTCTGCCATCTTACCAGCACTGTTCAAGAAAACAGGGAGCCATCCAACAATTGTACACAGTTACTGGTACCTTATAGCTCCCCACTTCAGTGTACTGAGTTGGTTGGCCTTTTCTAGTGTTGGTTCAAAGTTGGATGCTGTTCCATCTGAGCAAAACTACATCAAGACAAGTAATTTACTAGAGTTTCTCATTAGTGCAGTGTAAAACCAGAAGCAGATTAGGAGGCTGCATGCAATTTCTAGGTAGTTTTGTTCAATGATTAGTATACTTTTTAATAATCATGGGTAAGATCAAGCCCTATTCAGAGCCAGGAAGTTGCATTGTTCATTGTGTCTGTAAGGAAGCTAATCCTAGGGGTTAGCCAGGCTGGAAAGTAAACAGTATGTGTAAGAGGCCCATGCAAGAATTGATGCTGCTCGTAGAGAAATGTGAGTCAAGCAGGACTGAGGCAAAAAGCTTTTGAGGTAAAAAGGAAGGGTTACACTTTCTCAGTGCTGCAGGTGGTTGGACTGTGGACCGGCCCTCCTGCCCCAGCCTATTCTTCCCATTCTGTACAAGCCTCATTCTGTAAATACTGCTGCACACAGTAACCCACAGAGGCAGCCAAGTGGGGTGTGATGGGCAGTGGAGCTAGGACAGATCTGGCCAGGGTAAGAGGAGGAAGGCACTTCCAGCTCTGGTGGTCTGGCAGGTGCAACACAAGCCCCTACCATGACTTCTTGCAGGTGCCAGTGCTATCCCTACTCTGCAACTCCCCACCTCCTCTTGGTCTGATGTTATGGGCAGTATTCTTTCCTCTCCCCAGGTGCAGGAGGGAAGCCAAAGCACATCTTCCTGCTCTGCTGTTCATTTGTTATGACCATAAAAAATAGATGATAGGATAGTGCTGCTCCTGACTGTTTACACCAACAATCCTCTATGAGTCCTGCCATTGGCCATTTGTCAAAACAAAATTTAAAAGTGCAAGAACTACACATGCAACAGAGTTTAAAAAACCAAATTTTATTATTATGTCAAAATAATTTGTATTTATACACAAATAAAGAAATTATTATAAACTTAGAAGATTTTGCTTTAATAGTCTGAAGCATATTAGTAATTGGTTGCTCAGCTTGCACTGTGCTAGACATTTTAAAAATACAGTCCATATCCTCCATGTGTTTTGACCTAAATTTATAGCCAGTTCTAAATGCTCCATCTACCAGAAGCACTTTGCAAACAGCATGTACTTTGTACAGTAAAATCAAATCATAACAAAGCCATTCCTGAACTGTACGTGCTTGTCCTCAGTTGGACTGACACACCACCACTGTGGAACTGGCTTGCTTTGATGTGAGCTTCCGAGTGCTAGAAGAGGTGTGCACTGAAGGAGAAAGTGAAGGTACACACCCCTTCTGCATTTGTGTTTTTATTTCCAGGCAGTTTTGCATGAAATAGTTAATTTCATAAAGCCTTACGTAACTGCATAATGAAGAGGCAAGGAAGACAATGTCGTGTTTGTGCTGAAATCCTTTACATCAGTGTTTTCTTAATCTCTTTACAAGTACTCATTATGTTTTGGACCCACTGGTTACTGTAGAATTCAGCTCATGTTTCCAACAAGTTGGCAGTAAATTGGCCACCTCAAAGGCAGTAAGCAGTTTTATTTTCTGGCTCATGTCAGGAGTTTAAGAGCCAGCTAGAGGTGTTAGCATGTTCCCTCTGGCCTGGATAAATGGCCCTGTTTTCACCTGTGATGAGTAGACAGTGGTCTCCTGAATAGAGTAAGCTCTCCTTTAATTTATTTGAACCTTCTTCCAGGCTTCTCTGTGATCATGATACATAACTTGGAAACAATGCAATCATTCCTTTACAAACGATCTACAATAGTATCATCATGATTTGGTATTACTATTCTTGGTGGAGTACCACTGAGGAGTTCTGCAGGAGTACTCCGTTAATAGGATGGGATATCAGTGGCTGTAAACAGCTCATCAATTATACAGCACATGCTATGTGCTGCATTTTTATCCTACGCTGTGTGCATGTGAGGTCATTGTAGTTGCTTTTGTAGAGTTTTCATTCTCTAAATGGCAACCAGTTTACACTGTTTTGCTTTCTCTACCTCTCTCTTTTGGGGGACAAGAGTCACACACAGCTTTGAGAGATCAGAACAGTATTGGCTGTCAAACTCCTAACAAAATCAACAGATGGGAGTGGTCCTTAGCATGGTGTTCACACTTCTGCTGTGCTGTGCATTCCAGAACCTAATACTCAGGATAATTTCTACTTAAAGATCTTAAGGGAAAATGTGAGGAGTCAGTGCTGAAACTGATTCCTAGGTTTGCCACTCTCACCAGTTTGCACTGGGGCTCTGGGCATGTCACTTGTCCTCTCTGTTAATTTCTCTCTGCAACAGGGAGGATAGTATCTATTATGGAAGGACGTTTTGAATAGCATTTGTAAAGTGCTTTGAAGATTAGAAGTGCTTTTGAAGTGCTCATAAATTATGCTGCATTCATTGCAAGATGATTAGATTCATGATTCTGATTTTGTCACCTCATTTCAGGGTTGTTAAAAAATAAAGATCTATTGGTAAGAAATGCTATCACAGCTTTTCACTAAAAGAAACATTTAAGCCAAGTACCAACTTCACTAGAAAACAAGAACTATCTCTGGGACAAAAAGACGTCTGTAAGCAGTCCTTAAGATATGGAAAATGATAAATGTGCAATATGGCCTCTGCAAAATGTAGTTTAGGCTGAACTTCACACTCTGCAAGTGTGCAGTGTGTTCCTGACAGTTCTGTGTGAAAATCCATTTCAAGAACTAAGTCACAGGCAAGGTCCACACATCATATGTTAAACTTACACAAACACTCTGCTAGCTGCAGAACAGTAAGTGTACTTACAGCAGGTGTAAGTACTGCATCCAGTTTGCTTGCTTTCTGAAAAAACCTATTTTTTAGTTTACTAATTTTAGTCAGTGTAGGGGCTTCACTGTTAAGACAGGCCTTTCAAGATGTACACAGTGGACCACATCCTCAGCTGGCACAAGCTCCAATGACTCCAGCAGAACTGCTAGCGTCCTCTGAGTTGATAGGCTTATCTCTGTCACCCAAATTAGAGTGATACAAGATGTATCACAACCCACAGCTGACATTCTCAAACTTGAGAAAGGGTAAGTGGAAAGAGTACCATCCTACCTTATTTTTTCCTTCATGCTGAAGCAACATTAATCTCAATTGCCAGCCTATTTGCATAGTTAAGAGCTAGCTTTAGTCAAGTGCTAAAAAGAATCTGGGTATTGAGTGGTACCAATTTAGTGCTTATTGCTGCAGGGCACTTGGAGATTGTGTTGTGTTATCTCTGTGGTTTCTGTGTGACATAACGATCTCTGCCACTGCGTGTCAGATTAGAAATCCCAGGTGTGTGGATCCTTTGTTCAACTATCAGCACTCTCTATGCTGGATACTTCTTCAGGTACCAGCAGAGCCAAGTCCTCCCCATTCCAGCTTGTGCACAGAAGCCAGCTGTAAGACAAAGATAGGACAGGTATCTTTAGCTGAGATAGTTCAGTACAGCATGCTGATTCAGCACCAACAAACATATTGGATAGCACTCTACAGCCATGCTCTGTGGCACCAAGCTGTTGATGTGTCTTAGTAAACAAAAGCAATGACACTACTTGCCCTAATTACACAAATCAGACAATATCATTACTGCTACCTTTGAGAACAGTACTAAACCACTCTGCCTCTTACAGACTGGAACAACTACCCTTTCTGCTCTCCATCTGTAACACCGCATGACATGCTAAAAAGAAAGGTGCAAAGAGAGGGTATTCAAAGGGTCAGATATCTGGAACTAATGACAGAAGGTAAAGAAAAATAACTTTCAAATATTTATGGCGATGATGTACTACAATACTGATTGCAAGATGGACTAATTGATGGTAAATATCTGTTACCTTTTCTGCAGTAGTTTGCTTTCTTAACAGAAACTTTCTCTACCTTACGACACGGAACTAAACTAAAGATAATATTTAATAGAACAAGTACTTACTGTGCCTTTGTTAATATAACTGAATTTCTCAATTATTTTATTACTTTACTGGAAAGTACTCTACTCACACACGCAAGACCCTTTTGCTTCAATTCCCTCAGGTCTAAGACCCATCACTACCTGATACCATCATTACCATTAGTGTAGCTTCTCTGTAAAGACTGTGTAAAGCATTATAATGAAGCAGGAATAGATTTGAAATTATGTGAAATGTTCTAAATCTACAGCATTCTCACTGCCTATTTAAATCTTAAAATGCAGCTGATGCAGAGATAAAAGGCGGCTGAGGTGAAGTCTAAGTATTAGGAAAAAATATACAAGTCTCCAGCCAGAATGCCACCCTCTTAAGAAAAACATCTTTCCCCCACCTGTAAATCTAGCTAATGAAAAGCAATTCTTCTGTCATTTTGATTTTTTTTCAGCATCCTAAAAAGTAATATTTATACTAGAAATAATGTAAAGTGACCTTTACTTTATGAGTACTCGTGAATGATACTTCCCTGTCAGTATTACTAGAGAGTCAATAGATTATGATTAGAAACAACTGCTATAGAGGCCTATTTTTTAAACATGTTTAGAGGTTTATTCTTTTGGGCTTTAAAATCTTTGACAGATTTTAATGGCACTGGATCACAAGGTACCCATGACCAAAGACCAGGATATATAGCTTTCGATTAAACCCAGTGGGTGACTGGTCATGTTTATAACCCTCATTAGCATCTAGAAGAGCTCAGATTGCAAAATTAAGCTTATGCCTTTCATGTGATCTGTGGGAAAGGCTTTCCTGTAAGAAAGACCATGTAAAGGTCTCAAACCAAGGAAAGGCACATGTGCACTCAAGGCTGTGGTGTATCCCACTGGCAGTACATTCAGGATAGAATTCAATTTGGGGGAAATTCACAGCACAGAGCTGTTGGAAGGTAGCTGGATCACGGAAAAGGTGTGAAACTAGAGCCACTACAGCACACTAGCAGACAGGAAAGTTTGAGAACTACCACACTAAACCATTCAGCTTCAGTTCACATCAAAATAGAAATCACTGGCAAAGGCAGTCGAAGAACCCTCCTCATCCATACTTACCACAGGACAGACAGTGGAATTAGACAAAGGCCTGCAGATAGGAGGAAGCTAAAGCCTGAAAACCATGCAACAGTAGTTGCATAGAGAATATTAAAAACTGAAAGTGAGATAGTGCCGGTCACAGCTTCTAAACAGGCAATACAAGCAAACACAGCACCTGCCAAAAGTAAATGGGTGAGTTACAAACAAAACAAAATAAAAACTCTTCAAAGTACTAAAGGTTTTAAATATGGTTCAAAAGATACATCTGCTGACAGTATTTTTCCAAGTATGCAAGTTAGAAGCACTAGAGGATCATATTTTGCTATGAAATTGTCTTCTGTGGCAACTCTTACAAAATGCTAGTTTTTTTAAATGAAAAAAAAACCAAATAAACAACACATTTTGCTGACGGAAACTATTTTTTCTTTACTGTTATTGTGTTACCATGCCTATTTTCTTGGATTTGCTTCTCACAATGAAGTTTAACCTGTTCATCCTCACTAACCATGTTGTGCATATCTCCACCCTTTACCCCTTCCAGTTTTCTTCTTCATTCTTACTTTTCCTTTTCTTGTTTCTTCCTTCTCTAATCTTCACTCTTATATGTGGAAAAGACTGATTCAACCAGGACTGCTGGTTCAGCTTATAACCATTGCCTTCTCATTTTTGAAAAGAAACAAACAACATTTTTTGGACTGAACTACCCTTTGGGGTGGCAGTCTATCCCATGAGTGTCTCGTTGAATGCATATTCCCAAGCTGCATTCACAGTCATCACAGGACCATAACCAAAATCACACTAGGTAAGCAGAAAAGGATGGAACCTGATTCCTGCATCAGACTACTCAAGTAGCCAAAGCTGTGAAGAATGCCAAGAAACTGCAATACCAAACATGTATGTTAGCACAGCTAGTACAAGGAGATCTTTTTTTAGTGTACAAAGATTAATATTTTAAAAAATTAAACAAAGCAACTCAGGAAAATGTTTATAGAAAGTGGGTATTTCTCAAAATCCAGAAAATAGATGCTCCCCAAAAGCAAAATACGGGATATTATAGCCATATTTTGAGGACTGACATGCTTTTTTCTGTGTTCCATAAGGAAAGGACTTTGAGAAGTAGTATGTTACATTTCTTGGGATGTGTTTAGAAGCCACAGGCATGAAGCTGGGTTCCTCCATAGCTGAGGATCTAAGTCCAGTTGTTTCCAAGTGCTTTGAAGATTGACCACCTACTGCTTACCTGTCTAAATTAGTAGGTGTGACATTGACTAAGTAACAGAAATATATCTTTTGCTGCATGTCAAAATCTTGTAAATGCAGAAGCCCTTGTGAAATCAGACTTGTATAATTCTTGAGCATTCTTCTGCTTCAAGTTCCCCATGGTCTTTAAGAGCAGTATTTCGTTTGAAGGTTGAAACTTGCAGTAGTTTTTAACACAGTGTTGTTTATATTAAATTCAGAACCAGAAGCCATTCATGTCAAGACACAGGGTCATACTATATGGAACTTGAAAGAAAAGCAGTCTCAAAATACCAATACAGATCTGTTTGTTTAAAGGTAATCTTCATACATCTCTGTTCTGAAGCACCATATTATTTTATTGTTCAAAATCAAATTCTACTTACCCTGTTCACCAGTGAGAACCACTTTTGACAGCATGGATCGGAGAACAGGAATAGGCATAAAGCAGAACAAAGATGGCACTCTCACTGTAAAGCAGTCATGAGACATTGAAATAATTAAAATCCAGGATTTTACAAATATATTGCAAATGTGTTAGTCATATACTTTTGAACGCTTAGTTCCCCAAATAGTAAAAGGCAACAGAAAAGTCAGACTGGATATGCACTGAGACACAATTATCCAAGCACAGGGAAATTAATAAATCAAATATATTTCTATTGCACTAAAACCAAATCATAAGCAAGTAATTCTATCGTTTCTCCACATAGTTCATCTTTTAATCAAATCCTAGATCAGTCTGATCAACCATGTGTATTTTATCTCTCTATGACCCTTTCAAGGTGTTATGTTCAATATCCAACACCTGCATTTGCTACAAATAACACAGCAGTATTTTCATATATATTGTTGACCACAGAACAACCGATTCTGAACTCACCTAAAAACATGAGCAGGGTAGTTTTGGCAAAGGCAGCCATGATCATTCCTCCAATGTAAGAAAATATCCCAATAAAGACAATATAAATGTCTTTGAGACATTTGGAAAGTAAGTAAACTCCTATAAAGCTGGTCAGAGAGACAGAAGTGAATGCAGCTGCTCCATATCCAATGTATACTTCATTCCAGCAGAGCGGCTCATCCAGTTCATACAGTGTAAAAAGTGAACTCCCACCCAGCAGAGTAAAAAAATAAGTCATAAATGTAAAAAGTAACACAATTATTAAAATTCTCTTTTTGTAAGGGGCAGTTTTAAAAAGCATGTACACTCCAGAAAATGTTGCCCTAAAAAGTTCTTTCCAGGATACTGGTGCCTCATGCTGGAATTGAGACATGCCTACAGTATCTTCCAGAAAAAATACAATATAGATGATATTAATGACATGGAGCAGAGATGCTATCACAAATGTCCATGAAAAGCCTATTCCTCTTAGAAAGTAGCCAGATGACAGTCCTGCCAATCCAGATACAACTCCAAAAATCATATCCACTACAGCTATTCGTGTTGTTTTCTGCTTCTCATCATGACACTCCTCTGCTATGTAAGCAAAGCCTCCTCCAAGGAAAGTTGCCATACTCCCAAACAGTCCAGTAATAAATGCGACTGCAAACAGGACAGAGAGTGACAAGGAAAAATATGATATTGCAGTGAAGCTTATACCAGAAATCAAAGCTCCCACTGATGGCAAAAATAAAGACCTTTTATGTCCCTGGCGATCCCCATTAGCTACAATAACAAAGGCAACTAAAAGGCTGGGAATGGCCCTAGTTAAGTCCAACTGCACATTAAAAACAGAGGCTTTTTCTTGAACTTCCTGCAAAGAGAAAATAAAAATAATTGTAAATACTAAAATACATTGGGAAAAAATTCTGTAACAATATTACATACATAATTATTAGTATGCAATATAATTAATATCACTGTACATGTTTATAGATCATAAATTATACTATTATAAAACAGAATACATACAATGTAATTTTATAAGATTATATGGCATTATATTAGGCTATAATGAAATACAGTGCATTACTATATCTTTATAAGAATGCATTATATTACAGTGATCACTAATACAAAGGAATTGCATATTCAGATTGCTGCTTTTGTAATTTGATCTTCAATATTCCTCAAACATTCCTTGTTACATTTCAAACCAGAACTTAGTGTTTAAGACACATTAGTGTGTTGACAGAGAAGTTTCAATGCAGACAAGAGGACAATTCTTCTGAACATGCACTTAAAAGAACTGTAAGTATCTTAAACTGCAAGTATCTCCTTCAATACAGGGTATGGCAAAAGGGCACTGGGCAATTTTAATACTGCCCAGAAATCAGTAGTAAACCAGTCTTTGATTAAGGAACACACCCCATGCTTCCTCCTCACAGGAGATAATTTTTCCTCCCAAATAATTCTACTGAGGGGGTTACAAGAAACAATTCATGGACTAAAGCATATTATGCAAGTAAACAGATCAGGATTTGCTCTGACATCCCACTGTACAATGTTACTACTACTACTTCTACAAACAGTAATAACAGTGAAAAATGTGAAATGCCACTTTAAATATTATACTGACTCAGAGATATGTGAATTAATTGATTTTGCAAACACTGTAAAGCTCTGGGTTCAGAAACTGTCCAAAACATTGATTTCTCTACAGATACACCACAGCAGGTATTCACAAAAGGAACAGCAGCTAACACTATAAAAAATAAACTGTAAACACCCACTATGGGAAAAATTTCAGAGTTCATTTTAACAGAAGCATAAAAATAAAATGTAGCTGAAAACCAACCATTTAACAGAGCATGAATGGCTGCAGAAAAAAAGAACTCAAGAAAGTTTCATTAAAAAAAAAAGATTGTTATGAAGCCAGCTGCTAAAGGACACTCAGCAAGCTAATTCAGATCTTGTTTTTAATGCACAGATGCAGACCTGACAAGAGAGCAGCCACAACAGCCCTTTAGAGACAGCCACCTGATCAGACAGATGAGCAGCAAGGAAAAAGGAAGCAACTTTATTCACACAAGCCCTTTATACTCTCTAAGTTAAACTTTCAGATGCAGAGAGTAAAGTCATGCTGAAAGTTTTCTTGGAGTTTTCTGAGGCATAACACTGACTTGGGCAGGCATTATGCTCTTCAGTCAGCAACAGGTACAGCTGTGCAAGTCTGCCCACGCCATTCTCAACCTGTATTCAAGCCATCTCTACTCCATGTTTCAAGTATCTCCTCTGTAGCTAACATAATCCTGACTGAGCAGCATCCAAAATGATCAAAAACCTCTAAAACGTATGGGAATGTACTTCGGGCAATTTTAAAAGCTGCTGAATGCTTTATAAATTCATATTTTTATTTACAGACAGAGACCATGAGTTTCTAATTTAATGTCTTCATTTGCTTACAAGATACCAGGTTTTATTGCAAGAGGAAAATTCAACTGAACCTGAGGTTCTCAAAGAAAGCCTTCAAGATCCTCAACACTCTGAAGTGCTCTCTTCCCTTATGGTGTCTGACTGCCTTAGGATTCAAGACGTCCTGTCCACTGGCCAGCACTGTTGTCACCCTTGAAGGGTCAAAACCATGAAGACTGAACAAACTGAGATGGAAAATGTTCTGATCTTTAATTCCTCTGCTGCTGACAAAGAGAACTCTATACAGTTGCAGACATGACTTTACTAGGATCGTCATGTTCAAAGAGATGAGCATCAAACAAATGCTACTACATTAAAAATAAAAGTTAATATGTATCATCTCAACCTACATTAACCACATAATACAAATATTATTGCCAAACCATAATGAAGTGTAAAACTGAACGAATAAATTAAAAAAAAATACTTGGGTGTCCTTATTTTGGAAGAAGTTGTGCAACATAAAAAACATGGCTCCACATCCAGATACCACACGTGACCATGAACTTGCTGGCATAAAAAATCTTGATGTCTACTGACAAGAAGACTAAAGACTTAAGTACAGGAAAAATCCATTTAGAGTGTAAGGCATGCAACTGCCCACTCTATGGTTTTATAAAGCCAAAGGAAAAGAATATAAAAAATGATAGGTCACACCTTCAGCTGCTTTAAAATCACATAACTCCATTAAATAATCAATGGAACTACATATATTTGAAGAGAAAGGCCTAGTGTTTTAATCTGCAAATTCACTCTACTCTGAAAGATTACTCATGGTGGACAGAAATGGATAATAAAATCACCTATTTCAAAATTAAAAGAATGAAAATGAAGAAGCAAGTAATTTATACAAGGATATAAATTAAGAGAGAAGTGCAGCACCTGAGATTGAGCAATATACAGGACATGATAAATTGACAGGCTCGTAAGATAAAATATTACTGAGTAGCAAGGGGAAATGCATGGATTGGATAATAAATAAATGGAATGATAAATAATGTTTAATGATTAATAATATAGCTCTTTCTGAGGTATTAAAAAAGGATTATCCAAGTCAGTGATCAGAATGCTTCATCTTGTATTCAGATTACTTTGAACTCACTTTAATACAAGATGACTATTTTTTTTCAAATTGTAGTTAAGAATTAATCTAAATTCTGCAAAGACTAACCACTTTGAATTATATTCTACCTTTTTTGCAGGCTCCAAGTGATTTTTGTCTTCAATTTCCTTTTACATTTTGCTTTGAAATAGGTGAGATTAGTATAAAGCTTTTTCATCCTCAGAACATAAGGACTTACACTAAATTAACTATTAAGAGAGATGTTCTTTATACATTAATGCCAAACAGGGCCTTACAGCAGAAGCTACAACACCTATAAACCTAATTCAGTTAGGAAGGTCTTGGAAGATCCAGAACACCTACTTCACACTTCCTTGCGAAAGGGTTTGGAATGAAGTCACTGGATCTACTCTTTGGCCCATACACAGGACTATTACTCAGCACAGAGGCCCATTTGCACTTAAATTAATGCGTGTTTGAGCATTTAAATTCTTACGCTATGGTAACTAATGTGGTATAAAAATGCAGCAAGGCATCCAGACAAGAGCGTAATTGTTCAAAAGCTCATGCCCTACTGTCAATCACTGAAATGCAGGGAATGGAAATTTGGCAGGACAGGGAAACGAAGAAGTTCTGTTGGCCATTATTCAACCGCTGTCTCGAAGGACTCATGTTCTCAAATTAGCTGTACTTTGTAACCAAACGACCTGTAAAGTGTGAATTTGCCATCACACCAGAGATGCTATCTAATAAAAGAAATTAGAGAAATTAAGCACTCTGCTTTAGTGTTTTGCAAAAAGAAATACAAAGTCTTATATCCTAAACTATAAGTGATGGCAGTTTGAAAATCAGGTTGAATCTGAGGGGGTTGCAAAATGCAAAGATGTATTTGTAACATAGATTGCTTGATGGGCTCTGCAATTAGAATTGTATGCACCATGTATGATGTTCTTGGAGAAAATTGCCAGACACAGCCCCAAATGCTAATGCTAAATGGCTAATACTAAAAAACACTTTGTGGGAGTAACATACAAGCTTTACTCAGACAGTAAGTGGTAATTACCTCCATGGGTCAGTCCAGCCACTGTTGGACTGCAATTTATTGACCTTTTTACTTTCACATTCTTTCTACTAAGACCAGCTTCTGTCACATGACAAAGAACCTACACCACACTACAAGTCCTGAATTATTTCTTTGATCACCTTCACTGGAAGCATGTACCATTAACAATGTCCTTTTATATATGACAAATGAGGCAGATAAGCTCAGGCATTGAGTCTTGCCCATATGCAGCACATCAGAGATCCAAATAAGGGATGTGAGCAAAAATTTTCAAAAAAGTACCTACCACCTTTTCAGCAGTGTTAGGGAATGCCAGCTGACTGTTTCTGTAACCCCAACTTCTGTATAATTTATACTCTGAATCATTTACTTTTCTGACCCTATAGTGGTTTCATCTTTCACTTTATCCAACTCAAGTGCCAATTGTTGTTGACAAGTATGGTTCTATTGCACCTCTTCTGAAAATATGTTCCCTCTGCTATTCCCATGTTAGACACATCAATCATGTGGCCACTGAGCGTGCCAGAACAGTGTACTGCTTCAGAAAAAAACCTAACACTCAAAAAGTGAAAAACCCAAAACAAGAGATGAGCTTTCTGTTGAATCAGTGCCCCACTCAAATCCAAACCATAACCTGTAACTGCAGAACTGTGAGATACAACACATGGCGGGAGACGGGAAAGGGAAATGGAGAATGACCATCTCTTCTGCTGGCAGCTCACAGTTAGCTCTGCTTAAGTGTAGCATTAAAACTGCAGTGGAAGTGCAGTGGAAGAGGTGCCAATCAGCAACTAGCTATCCAGCATGTTGAGCTATGGGAAAGTGCTAAAAATGTAACTGACCATGGGATCCTGACATCTTGACGTCTTTGTATTCCAACAAGGCAGACTAGTACTCTGAATGGCAAACCATCAACTGTATTTGATTATGCAAAGATCAGTTAATTTTTTCCCCACGTTTTAAAACCGCAAAAATCTTTATTTTAATTTCCCCCATTCTTCATTCTTGTAATTCCTCTGAAACACATATATTTTAAGCTAGATCTTATTCCTCAAAACGACAGGGCATGTGCTAAACTTCACATGGTTACAAAGCATAGTAGGAGCCACAGAGACAACGGGTGGCTCACAAACACAACGGGCACAATGGTCGTGGGAGGAGGAGCCTCCAGTTGTACTCGCTGCAATGTCAGCCCAATGGTAATTTGGTCCCCATTCTCTCAGGCGATTTTCAACTCCCGCTAAAATACGAGTTTATCTCAGCATCTTCCTGCAGACAAATCTTTGTCTTTAAAGCACTCTCACTACCTACAGCATGACACTAGAGCGAGGAGACAGTGAAGTGAGAGCAGGTTACAAAACCACGGCTTTCCGGAGCATTAAAGGTTAAGGTTATAAAACAGGAGGTTATACTGAGGCAGCACCTCCTGGCTGCAAGTTTATTTACAATTATTATTCCTCCCCCGCCACTTGCCTTCTGTTTGATATAAGCCGGGCTGCTCTTATTCTGCTCGCAGTGACTGACATTGCTGTCGCTCACGAAAGTGGAGTTGTACTCCTGCTCCCACAGCCGCCGGTAGATGAACTGCTCCACCAGCGGGATCGTCAGGAAAGACGCAAAAACGTAGATGAAAATGACGGGCTCCACGCACAGAACCTTCTTCATTTCTGGGTCTGGGCTTCAAACCCTGCACCAGAAAACAAACCGCAAGTGCTCACGAGGTGAAAGCGAAACACCTAAGCGGCCGCGGGCACTCTGGCAGCCCCATGCACGGG
>NW_008237436.1:5396687-5423425 GCF_000691975.1 Corvus brachyrhynchos | reverse complement strand
GGTGTTTGTCCCCCGCCGGGGCCGCTGCCAGGGGTCGGGACACATCCGCACCGTGGCCATTTCAGCACCGCGCCGCACGCCGCCGCTCAGCGCTCCCCGGGCCCGCGGCGTGTTGGGCTGCTTACACAACGAGGATCTGCGTGATCAGCGGCATCCCTGGCCTCGTTTAGCACCGCGACCCTGGCCTGGAGCTCAACCTGCACAGGGCCGAAGTGGCCGTCCCTATCCGAAGAGGAGCCCGCGGCGTGCTGCTCCTCCGTGCTGCCGTGCGCTCCGCTCTCAGCTGATACAGCATAGAGGTTTTATTATAGCTGCTCCCCTTCCGTGTGCTCTCGGCTTGTCAGCGTGTGTAGAAGCAACATCTCTTAGCCACCATCTGGTCTCTCATTATTAGAATTACAGAGTCGTTTAGGTTGGAAAAGACCTTTAATATCATGAAGTGTAACCATTAACCCAGCACTGCCAGGAAGAGATAGATCTCATTCTCTCCGGGTCTGGCATAGCTGGTGCCGAGTGTCAAGGGAACGGCCTCGTGGCCTGTGTCCCTGTAGGAACAGCTGCTGGGGCACGTACTGCAGCTCCACATGAAGGGCTGTGCTGCTGCGGACCTGCAGTTGTGCGGTTCAGATGTGGCCTCTGCCCACCCTGCTGTACACAGCACAGGGAGCACGCCCTGGCAGCTGCTGCACTGTCCTCCCAAGACAACACCGAGTAATGATTCTGGCCTTATCACAGGTGTGGTACACCAAGGAGAGGTGCCATAGCTGGGGATTCCCAAAGGACCTCCTTTCAGTCTTGAATACTGGTTCTCCATTACAAGTACTGCAAAAAGTCCCTTTTGCTAAAAGCACATCAGAACTTCAAAGTTTCCCTGATGTATTTGCTCTCTTAAAATAAGGGCATGAAACTTCATAAAAATTGAGTTCCTTGATAAAGTGATTTGAAGACAGATTATCTGTAACACGGGTCATATGATCTTGAGTAATGCTTTAACTTGTTCACTGCCATGTGACACATCATTCAGTCCCAACTTTAGGGACAACACTGGCTTGTCAAGTACCTCTTAACATAGGATCAACCCAATGTACAGTCTCAGTGGCCTTGATCATTTACTTGAGCTTCTTTGGTCTAGCATATAGGCTTGCTCACAGAGGCGCACAGGCATACTGATTCGAAAAAGTGCTTGCTCTGGCATGAGATCAGCTTGTAGAGAGTGGTGTCCTTCTCCTCAACCCGTCCAAGTCCAAAGTCTGACTCATCCTGTGACAGCATTTTGTTTGTCATAAGGTAAAGCCAAAACAATAATGTGAGGCTGCTAGGTGAGAGGGGCTGTTCAGGTCACTCATCCAGCTGTTAACACTTACTTGAGCAGGGTGAAGAAGGAATTTTAAGCCTGCTGGAACTTTCTTTTGTTCCACAGAGGGATATTGTCCAGAGCCCCATTAAGTTTCTTGCCAGATCCAGCTGTGCTGAAGAGCGTGTCACTTACGAAGGAACAGAAATGTCTTGAGTGCAGTCCAGGTTGCTGGCCAAACTTGTTTTAAAGCACAGTTCCTTTCAGGACAGCCTTTCCAGTGCCAAAGAGTGGAGCTCTGGATCTGTGTTCTGGAGAGGTCCTCTGCTTCTCTCCTTCCTAGTAACTGTGTTTAAGTTTGGACTTGGGTTTGCAGAGCCAAGTGGCTCCAGCAAAGTTGTGAGCTCACCAGTGCTGAAGGTAAAGCTGCAGCCTGAGCTGGTCACCTCAAAGCACCTTTTTACCTTTGTGCAACAGCTTGAAGCCTGTTCATGAATGTCTTCCAGTGCTGACACAACATATTCCCCTCAGGCATGTACATTGGAACAGACTTGGCCCTCATTTGTTTCCAGTCCCCCCCTGCAAGGGGAACTAAAAGCAATAGATATGATTGGACTTTTAAGATCAGACTTAGCTGGGTGATGCTTATTCTTTGAAGTTGAGCATTTCCAAATAACACAATACATGGCAAGCTAGCCTTCTCTCTCCCCTGCCACCAGTATTCACACTGGCCCAAATTGAGTGACATGCCCATGAACAGGCTTCACAAAGGTCACGGGCACATGGTGGCTGCAGCTCTGCAGTTTGCACTGGTTTGCATTTTGGTTTTGACATCCTCAATGTGTGAAGAACTAAAGGAGCACATGCATTCATTGTAGAGGTCAGACTTTCAGGGAGCACTTTCTAAGCTTCCAAGAAAAAAAATCTAAAGCCCAGACAAATTACTGATCTTTGAAGGTGGTATGTTGCTTATCTGTCAAGGCATACAAAAAGGGAGGCATGCAATGAAGTTCAAAGTTCAGAACATTAGGGGACTTTTGAGAGATCCCACCAGCACTAGTCAAAGACATTGTTACCTTCAGTGATATAAATGTTCAGATAAAGCCTGGTGCACTTTAAGGAATTATGTTCACACAAATCATTGATACTGTAAACATTTTTTTCCTAGGAGATTCTTTTGATGAAGATGAAGACATTTTGGAGAAATGCTTTGCTGAAACATTTTGATATACTGAAGACATCAATAGTGCTTTAATAAATAATATTGCCATGTAAAATGTGATTTTAATTGCCTTCTAAGAAGTTAAGTACTTTTTAAAATTGAGTTGGCTTTAATTTACTGTGTTAACAATCTACTGAGAACCTTAGCCCTCTACATGTCATTTATGGATTACAGACTAACATTACTGTACTGTTTCTACTAATGTTCAACTCATGTTTTCAAGGCTATCTTAATAACAACGGCTAACACGAATTAAAAAAAGGAACCTGAAAAGGGAAGAGAAACACATTTTTGGCAGAGAGTCTGTTTTATACAAAATGCAGTTCTTCAGAAACCTTTCATATTGTGTGTCATGCCCATGAGCAGGGCAAACAAAGATATATGAAGGAAGTTCTCCAAATCTTGCCACTGGGAGAAAGAGACGAGAGTAAGTAATATAATTCTGCAGTGACATACCTAAGTTTAGATGTAACTGCAAAGGTGTGGGCAATGACATCCCACTGACTTTGTGTTCCTGAAAATGGGGTGTTCTGAACACCTCTGTCACAGCACCAGCCCTACTGCTATCTGTAGTCTCCATGCCTTATGGCACTTCTTACTCTTCTAAAGTGTTGTGTTGAAAATTTGTGCTTGTTTGAATCCTCAAGCATATGTAAGGCATCAGGATATATTTATTTTTTCTGAATAAGACAGTTTTAACTGAACTGGTGTTCTTGCTGGCCGCTCATCTCACACACCACAGAACAGCAACTATTTCTAAATGGTGTGGTTTTTTTAGTGGTTTTGCTTTTCAGTTGTTTTCCTCTCATGTATTTGCAAGTCCTCCTTGCTCATCTCTGATCATTTCATATCTCGGATTTAGATATTTCAATTGAAAGCCCTTCACACTGGTGGCTTTTCTGTTTAGATGACTCAGTGGAGAATTTAGCAGCTCCCTTCATGCTGTGTTCAGGTGCAGTTTGTGCAGACAGCCCATTGTGATTTTGCCCAGTCCTAAACAAAACTACAAGAGCTACTAGATCTGCTGTGACTGGCTTTCAGACTACTTGAGGATTTGAAATTTATTTTATGCTGCTGCTTGGTTCTGTTTGAGGTGATTTGGGCTTTTGTTTTCCTTCCTGTTTTGCTTTCAACCACATTTATGTACTGGGCATGTGATAGCTCTTCACTGTAGATAGCTGATTTAACTTGTTTGCGTCTGACTGCATTGCTTAATACAGAATTTCCAGTGAGCCATTTAACAGCTCCAGTTCAGCACCTTAGTCGTGCTTTGAAAAATAACTCGTGGTGCTGGTAATGCTGTGCTGCCTGCCACTCCCTGTCCCCTCCCTTCGGAGCTGTGTATTGCGTGGCGATGATCAGCAGCAGTGCGCTGGAGATAGCCCTGGTTACCGTGACTCAGCAAAGTGCTCGTCTCTTCCGTCTCTATTTCACTTCACCCGTTTGCAGAAGTGGACAGAGGCATCCTTCTGCCTAGACGCATATTTTAATCTGAAACAGCAGGTTTCTTTACTTTTTAAAATTTCCATTTATTTAGAGTAAACAGTTCCTTAACGAGGAACTGAAAGTAAGCAGCTGAGGCGGAGCTGGAGTGGCTGCCTCTGAGTCACATGCTGTTCTGTTGCAGGAGGCTATTAAATTTCATCTATTCTTAAAATTTTGCTAGAGCAAAGTGCTTTCCCCGTTTGCTGAATGAAAGTGCTTTTCATTCCTAGTAAGTTGTTGGGACTGGCCATCTTCATTCCCTTTTCAGAGATCAGGACTCATCATGTACTGTTGCCCTCAAGAAAAGCAGCAGCTTTTTGAGGAGCTTCACAAAGACCAATAAGCTTCACAAAGACCAATGCAGTGTGTTTAGGATACAAAGCAGAATGCAGTGTGTTTAGGGTACAAGTATTTAAGCTGAGTATCACCAGGAAGGTGGTGACAGATGCCGAGCTGTTCTCATCTTTTAAAGTCAGTGAGAGATTTGCTGCTGTTCTCCCACAGGACTGTGCATCAGGCTTGAACCTGTGCAGTCGAGCACGAACTCCTGAGATCAGTGACAAAGGCTTCATCACTTGAAGGAGTTTGAATTAGGGTGAGTGAGGCTGTGTCTGTATCCCAGACAGGAATTTCATGTGCTCTTTCCAGTTCTAGATTCTTGGGGAAAAAGAAAATGGTCTCAAAGGTGAACCTGTGAAAGGTTTTAGAGGAAGCAGGACTTCAGTCTGCTTTGCTGTGGTTTAGGTGGTAATGGCATTTTTTCTCCACCAATTGACCACCAAAACTATTCTTGACATTCAAAGCAGCAGGGGACACAATTATCAGTCCTTATTTCTATACATCAGAAATATCTAAATATACCATTTCCCAGATTTTCCAAACATCTGCCCAGATCTGTTCAGAAAGATCTGCAAAGTGATGTTCGATATGTCCTGTTACTTTAATTGAAATAATTAATTTCCTGGTATGATTCTGCTGTATATTTCTGCATGTAAACATCACTGGGTATTTATCCCAATTACACTCTTTTTTTTTTTTTTTTTTTTTTTTTTAAAGCAGTTGCAGGGACAGTACATCTCCTGGTGGTCTCTTAAGTATCATAGAACAGCACCAGAAAATTCCCTGGGTTCTTTCCGATTATCACAATTCCTGAAGCAGATTTGCAGATTTGTCATGTATTGTTTTCAGACAAGTTCCTTGCAAGATTTCTTATACAGGAAGATGGGCCAATATTGCTGAAAATATTACGGCACTTGGATCCAGCTTTAGGCATCATCATAAATTAATTTCTTCTAGAATACTGTTAAAGGCTATTTATTGCTCCCACAGGGAAAGTGAATAATAACACAGCTCCATTCCTTTGGAAATTGGAGCTCATAAAGGGGAGGTGTTGAGTTTAGCCAATTGAATGATAAGTGTGAAAGCTCAGGTTAAGCACCTTAAACAGGTCCTTCAGGGACCTATTAAACCCAATAACCTGGTTCAAGAAGTTCCTGAACTGCTGATTCCTGGAAGCAGGGAAGGTATCCTGAGAACAGTCAGCAAATGTTCTTTAACCTGTTTTCTGAGCATCTGTTTTTTGCCACTGCTAGAGAAGGGAATTTGAACTAGGTGAACTTTTGTTTACTCGATATGGCCATACTTATTTCAGTAGGACTGCAGTGCTGATAGAAGAATAGAGCTAGCATTTTGGAAAGATTTCATGAAAACCAGGAGCATAAAAATGGGAGCATACAAGGCAAAGGCTTTATGAATTAACAAAAAGGAGAAGCTGCTCAGATAAATTTGCATGAAGATGCACACTTTGGGCTATAACATTTACTTACAGGCATTTTTGCCCTGTATTATTCAGCTGTATAAATATATGACTTTGCATAATATCCTGGAAAAACTTATTATTTTTTTGTATGAGCCTGGGGGTGGTTGTTTTTTCTATGAGAAGGTACAAGTATTGTCCGTTTTCTGCGCTTCACGTGTCGGAGGAAAATAACTTTAAGGGATGGGACTATGCAATTACACGAATTTATTGTTTAAAATAACAAACGCATCAGTCGAGGCGTGAGATTTTACAACACCTCCGAGTAATGGCGACTAGTCACAAGATTTAGGGTTACATCGTAATTTATAACTTTCTAATCCAATAGATACTTAAAATGACACTTTGTTTTAGATTAATGACCTATCACCTGTGGCACTTCTCACTGCAATGCAGCTATGTCTTGACCAATAACTTCTCATGTCCCGTACACACAGATGTCTCTCTTATACCATCTACATTCTTAACTTAAACTATATAAAATCACACTATTATATTTTAAAACCCTTCACCAAAACACCCAGTGTACAATTTTACTTATAATGATAGGAACACAAGTTTGTAATCCTTTTGCTTAAAGTCCACAAATCTCTGTAAATTAAGCCAGACCTAGTCTCTTCCAGGGTTGTAAATCAAAGCCTCCTTTAATTGCAGGAGTTTCTACTCCTCTGTCTCCCACAAGTATTTTTTAGATAGCTTTGAAATGGACTTTCTTAGCCTGATCAGAACTTGCTGAGCTTTGAGCTTGTCTCACTGTGAGCAGCAAGTTTCACCTTCTTTCTCTTTCAAAAATAAGGTTTGTGGTGGGGCAACTGGAAACCAGTTATCAAGTGTTTTTGCATAACGGAGTTGATAGTGACAGTGTGCCTTACAGACACTGAAACTCCTGTTCATAACAGGGCTCTCTGCTTTCCCTGACTGGATTTGTATGGCATGCCCATGGCTGCTAAAACTGCTTAATAGGAAAAAGAACAGCTAATAAAGCACTTAGGGATTTAATTGCAAAATTAATTTGGCAAACAGAAAAAGTACTGCCTGACTCCTGAAGATCTTCTTTCTTTTTCTTTTCTTCTCTGCTGCCAGTTCTCGTTGACTGTGTTGTGATGGTTTTCCTCTTTGCCACTCCATACTCCCTGCTACCCCATACCCTCCTTCGGTGCATTTTATGCCCAGCTTCCTACATCCCCTCTCCTCTGACCACTTGTCTTTAGCTGAGGCCTTGTGATGGCCTTAGGAACTCTCGTCTCCCTGGCATGCCTGAAGCCTGGGAATACTTACTGTTATTTCCTTGCCTTATTCCGCAACACTGACACCTCAAAGAAGCAGCTGGGCCTCCCTCAGTAATTGTTTCCAGCTCTTTGCAGATGTCAGGTGAGTGAAGCTTGGAAGCATGAAAAAGAGATGGAAACCAAAAAGCCATGCAGATCAAGCTGCTCTCCATGAAACCAGCCAGTGTCTTTAGCTTCCCTATTGTTTTATGCTGGTTTCGCTCTCTGCCTGTCCTGCTCCATCCACACCCATTTCAACACTGGCAATCCAGTCTCTGTGTTGAAGTGATTATACCTTCTCAGATCTTTTCTTTTTGAACTTGAATAAGCTCTGTTTATTCTACACTGGCAAGAAAACCCTTTGCAGGTATAATATTTTGAGCCTGAATTTGCATGCATTCTCCAGGGCAGCATGGGAAAAGTTCCTCTTTCAAAACTGAATATTTCTATTATTTTTGAAACAAAAACACATTAGCCAAGACATCACTAAATATCTTCAGTGATTCAAATAGATTCATAAAACAGATTTACAGTACCATAGATATATGTATACTCAAATATACATACTGTATTCAAATGTAAATAATGTTTACCTCAGAAAAGCCAGTCATGTGAAGCAGTGAGTACTTGAAATACCCTCTTTTTCCCCTCATCTTTCCTTTCAAACTTTCTGAAGACTGGACTGACATCACAATACTGTTGTTTTATAAAAACCCCTGTAAATATTTTAAGAGAGGAATGGATGCATGCTCAGAAATATCACAGCTTGAAGTTTGTCCTTTCTATTTCAAATTTCCTGACAGTGGCTTTTGTTTAGTTTTTACAAGACTGATCTGGTAGAGAGCCCCCTCCCCCTTTGTTGCTTGTCTTTGTGTTTCTTGAGGGGCTGGCACTCCTCTGGGGCTCCAGAAGAGCTCTGTCAGCACAGGAGGTACCAGTCTTGCTCATGTCTACAAACAACCCACCTGTAAGCTTGGGTTCATGAGATAGTGACAGGTGAGTTGTGTTTCTTTGGCCTGGCTTTTTGGCATGTTTAGAAGATATTGACAACAAATGTAACTACTTAAAAGATCTGTGCTTATTTACTGTGTGAATTGAGTAGGGATTGATTTGTGACATCTCATCTCCATGCTCAGCTATTTCTTTTTAATGTCTGAATAAGAGAATCCCTTCTGACTGTCACTGTTATTGTCCTCAGGCCTTGGTTTAATAAAAGAGGAAATTCAATTTTAGCATGCCTCATCCCAATCCAAACCACTAATGCTACTTTACACTGATACGATTTATGGCAGATCAGATAGTGTCTGACCAAACCACTCCAATGCTTTGCCTATATGACAGCCACAGGCTATCTTCCTTTGCCCTGTAAGTTAAATACCACTTTTTTCATGATGTGACAGAAAGGCTTGTGGTTAAAGGCACTGAAACTTTTCATTAAACTGTACCTTCACTGGCTGTTACACTGAGGCCCTCTCTGGAAATTGTTCCTTGTTGCTGTGAGCAAATTCAGCTCATGGTTGCAGGAGATCTGACATGATTGCTGTTGCAGTGTCATTTGCACTTTTCATTTCTTTTGGTCATATGCAAAGCACAGGCAATGTGCTGTGTGCTGTTTGTTGACTGCTTGTCAGATCTTGGATGAAGAGAGGTAAAAAGTGGTTGAGGTGGAGCTGGGTTGCCTGGGGGTTCCCATCTCTCTTCTCCCCATGCTGTTCCCTGGGCATGTGGTATAGACTATCTCCATTTTGGGATGATTGGGGTGAGGTGAGATTGACTTCATCCTCATTCTTACATTTTCTGAAGAAAATTTGGTACCAGTATTTTAACTAATTTGCACTATATCTGATTCTTCTTTCTTAGTAAGATTGGTACTATTTACCTGTCTTTGAAAAGCTGCTGAAATGAATGTAGCCTCAAGCATTCTTTAATTGAAGGTAGCAAAATACATATTTTCAATAAGTAAGCGTCCTGAAATTACTGATTAAAGACTGATTTAATTCTCCATCCTAGTGCGATTCTTCAAAGTCAAATACAATTTCACAGTTCATTCATACTGAACTCAACATAAAATACGTTATACTTTTTTTTGTGGAATCACCTCAGACTCTTACAAACCCATTATACTAATCACCTATTTAATGAGCACAACTGAAGAAATGGGTGTACTTACAGGGTTCAGGAAACACTGTATGAGAGAGAGAATGATACTATTCCTAGAATTTCAAGAGTGGATTTTGTTTCTAAGTGAGTAGAAAATTCAGCCCAGTTTCAGAATTGGGTAATGTGAAATCCCATAGTAAATGGTGGGAATTTATAATAAAATGTAAAGAATCATGCCTACTACCATACAGGAGACTGAAGTTCTGAAAATTATTCTTTGATTACATCCATTTCAGTGGCCAGACTTCTTGCAAGAAGCAAGTTTTAAGAGGATGCAGGGAAGGTCAGAAAACTGAGGATAACTCCAGGAAATTTAAGGGGAAGCATGTGAGATAGAGGTTGAATGATGAAAGGCTGTTGAATAATAACACTATTTTTGAGCAGCATATGAGGAAAAAGATTGTTAAAATGTAATGAAAATTCTTTCCAAAGATGAATTTGTAATGGAAAAAAAATCTGAGCAAGGTGGGATTTCTAGATCTATTGGTCCTATATAAAAAAAGGAAAAAAAAAAAGAGAGACTTTGTGATATTTCATGGATATTAGCAATGATACCTGTGCAACAACTGTATCATCACTGCACATAATAGAAGGAATGCAATGGATGCAGATTAGGTCACAAGTGTAGCTATTACAATGCATTAATGTGTTGTGTAGTGATAAAGGAATTTAGAAAGACAAAGCGAGTGGCTGTTCCTTGTTGACAATATGTTTATACATTGCCCTTCAATAATGGACATAGTGTAGAAATATCTCAGCAGAATGATGAGCCTGCAGGTAGAAGACAATTGAAATTACTTCAGAAAGGTGAAAAGTAACAGATGCTTCAACAACCCGGGGGAACACATCTGACGGAGGCAGCTGCAGCATTGTCATATTAATGTCTATCAGTAAGACAATCCTCTGTATGTTAAGAAGTCATGAGAAAATAAGCTGTCATCCTCAGTGTTGTGACCCTGCCAGCATTATCACAGCAAGCCTGTCTCAGTTGCTGTGTCTTATCAGCTAGATAACAAAACTGAAATCAAGGTTAATAATTATTCCCTGAAGTAATTTTTTTCCTATCAATCATTCCTTCAGCCAGCAAAAACTGACAGTCTTTATTTTCTGATTGTACTTGGAATTTCTCATTTTTCAAAATATTGTCTTTAGAATTTTTTTCTCTACTGATGAAAATATGTACAATGTTGAATGTGATCAAATTTGCTCCAATTTCCTGAATGCTATGCAATATCACACAATATGTAAAATGGCTATGAGGGAGCCCTGGTTATCATTCCAGCCATTCCCTATGTGGGACTGGGATGGTAGTATCTGGCAATATTTGATTTTGCAGCTATCATGATATCCTGTCTTGCCTGTCCCCTTGAGGCTACTGTTATTGTCTGGAGTCATCTGCAGGCAGTCTGATACTGCTTGTAACTAGACAGCTCTGGGAATTTTTTTGCTTTTCATGCTTTGAAGCTTTGCTTGAGAAAGCTCTGCTTTCATCCATTTTTCCCCTTAAAGCTGTTGTCAGCTGTCATTTGCAGTTCTTTGATTTGATGGTGAAATGCAAAGGAATGCTCCAGCCTTATCTTCCCTTGGCTGGACTGCAGTCCTAACAAGCTGGAAGTGATATACTCCCATTAAAATCTCATTGTATCCTCTTCTGCCTGGCTTTCCTGATGCTTAGCCACCAAGGCAGTGGTACTGTGCAGGATTCCTCACTGAATTCTGCCTGTCTTTCTGCCCTGACCTTGAGCACTTCTCTAGTGGAAAATGCTATGAAGTGATGCCCAGCTGCTGAGCACCTTAAACAGGGTAAAGTGGATTGTGCCAAAATGTCTGTGTTCAGGAAGAAGAGTTTCTTCACCTTTTGATCCACACATCTTTTGTGCCCTCTGTTCATCTTCTGGCTCCAGCTGCAGCCTCTGCACTGGAGGTTAATGATACCAAGGTGAGGAAACGACAAACTAGGCCTTGGAGGGCCCACAAAACAAGGCACAAAGCCAGCATCAGGGCTGATGATTATGCTATTATCAGCACCTAGTCATTGGGTATTTGTTGGCCATCACTGCCTTACACCTCCCTGTGATTTACAGGGGCCTGTGTTCTTCTCTTGTAGGTGTACAGGGAAAGTACTCACAGATGTCTGAGTGCAGCAATACATACTGCTCATTAATGCCACTAACTATATGCTTTCCAAAAATTCCCTGCCTACTTTCAGTAGGAAAAAAGTCTATCTACAAATCAGGGCTGGCATTGCTGAATGATCTGAGATCTGCTGTCAGCTTTGCCAAACTTTTGCTGTTTAATAATGGGGAAAACAGGTACGTTAGCAGTTTGTATTTTATTTTTAAATTATATTGATAGCTGCTATTTTCCACTGTGGTTGTCTGAAGTCAGATGCATCTGAAAATGACTGGTATGTGTAGATCCCTCTGATTTGATAGCTGGTGTCCATCAGTCCTGTGAATCTAGATGGTCTTACACTTTTCAGTGTAGACATCAGGAGTTGCTTCAGACCACATCCTTTCTATTTCGGGATTTTCCCATGACTAATATAAATGGGGTGATATTCTTCTGGTACAAGGAATACAATGCAAGTTCAATGTCACCAAATAGGTTAAGAGCATAAAACTGCCACCAAAACTGATGGAGAATTATGCAGGGGGAGAATTCCTTTAATGACAAGAGTCAATTAATGGGAGATTTTTAGCTGTCAAGTCATAAAGAGCAAATTATGGTCTCATTTCCTCTATAATTGATAGAGAACAAATTTCCTTGCTTTATGATCTCTGGTTTATGAGTAATTGTTTTATTTCTGCATACCAAGTCAGTTATTATGGGATTATCATCTTGTATGGTGTGGATTGCAGCCACAGTCTAAAAGTTTCCTTTTAAAGGAAACTATAATGTCCTAATCTATTTTTTTGGCATTATATCATTTATAGACAAAATGAACAGGATCAAACTACAGTTGAAGAATCATGGCATTTTTAGCTAAGGAAATGTTCCTGATGAAAACACAGATTTTATTAGTGATACTACAATTAAATAAGCCATTATCAACTTCCTACAGATCTCCTAAGAGCAGCTCTCTTTCATTCTGGAGCCCAAATTACGGAAGCAATCTTCATAAAGGCCACTTCCCCAGCTATAGTGCCTGCTGTGATATGATTCATGCCTTTTGTCTTCTGCTTGGAATTTGGGGATGTTTATGAAGGACTTATAAATACTGCATCTAATTCCTCTTTTCACAAGATGCTTTATTCACAAGGAAAAAAAAAAAGAAAATTTCATCACATATGTACGTCATATCATTTCCATTGCCAGTGCCATCTGGCACTATTCTTGTTGCCTCCTTCATATACATACTGAAAGGATGCGAGACCAGTGCCAGGCAGACTCTCTGGAGCACACGTTTCAGTGCTACAGCTGGGAATTTAACGGGGCACAGGCACGTTTGAGACAATGAGTCTGTGAAAATGTGCATTTGAAGGCTGGAGCTGGAGTCATACGTGCTTTGGAGCAGAAGGAGAAGTAATGCATAAGAATCCCACTTTCCATGTTGTGTATCCCTAGTGATCTGACACAAAAGTTATGAAAGTCAATCAGCTGTTCTTTTACTGTTCAGACTTTCATTTTCGATAGGGAAGCAGTGGTATCATAGGTACCTGGAAAGTACCTGGCTGTTGATTTACCCTGAAGTGTTGTCTAAAAATACATGTCAGATCTTTTTGGCATGGCAACTTCTTTGAGACAGCAGCTGCCATATATCAGTACACTGCTAATTACAGCAGGATCCTTTCTCAAAGAAAAGAGTTTTTCAAGGCTGAAAAACAATCTGCAGGATGATCAGTGCAGACCCACTGCACTCATCTTGCCTGCTTAAGGTGAAGGGTGATGATGATGGTTGCATTCATATGCAAGCAGTCTATTTATGTGAACCATTATGCTAATAAGTGACAAAATTATTGGTTATGAAATTCAGATGGGCTTCCAAATACAAAGCAACTGTGGTCGTGTGACAGGGGAAAGGGAGGAATTTAGGAGTCAGGGATTTCTCAGCTGTGCAAAATACTTACCTGAAAAGCTAGAGAAGTAATTTGGCCATAGATTCAGAGAGCTGATCCTTTTATAAGGTATACCTAGTTATAGGTTACACTGCTATCATTCCTTCTTTCTGTCCGCTCTAGAATCAACACCCCCCTGACTTCTAGCAGCTGTGACAGAACTGAACATTCAAAAATTGTTGCCAGCAGACACATCCAGTCACTCGTGGTCTGTGTTTGCTGCCTGAGCTTCTGCCTCCCTTGATGGGCCTGCAGCTCTGTAGCATTGACTTGGAAAGGCAGTTCAGCCGAACCAGGCAGCTCTAGCCCAGTGGCTCTGAGGAGTGCACACAAAGGACCAGAACCTGGAAGGAGGTGTTTTGGAGACCCAGTAACCTCCTCAGCATCACGGGCAGAGCCCAGCTCAGAATCACTGTGGAGTGCTCACTGTCTCAAAGAGGAGTGTTTGCCTGCTCCCAAGGACTGAAGCTTGTTTAGGCTAGAAAGTTGAAACAGTGTCTCTAGAGCCTGCAGGCAAATGAGCCCCAGCAAACAGTGACATGGATGGAGCAGAAAAACAAAGCAGTTTGTGGTGTTTTGGGGTTTTGTTTTGTGGTTATTTTATCCTCCAGCTGAAAAAAGGATGAGGTAGATTATTACACATCCTATTTCATGGTCTGGCATTAAGTTATTAAAGTGATTTATTTTTGGGAAGAGTGATTTTTCATCAGCTGGGTACAAATTAACCAAACTGCAATAAACAAAAAAAACCTCACAAGTGATTAATATTTAATAGATCTAAGGCTCAATTCTCATCTCAGTAGCTTTGTTCTCTGCCCTGAATCCCAAAGAAGGACAAAAAGCCTGACTGTGGTTCTGGGGTTCTTCTATCTGATGCATCAATCCTGGATACACAGGACAGATACTGCGAGAGAAGTAAAGGCTATATAATTCCAGGAAAACAAAATATAGCAAATGTGTCACAGTGAGCTGCATGACCCTAGCATTCTTAAAGCTGCACTTGGGATTATCAACTATAAATGAAAAATAAATGGAATTATTTGAACTTCAGGAAGTGCTCCTGGGGAGTTCATCGTGTTCGGCTTCTTTGGCTGCAGGCTCTTCAGCTGAGCAATACCAGATTTTGGGTGCTGCTCTGACAGTGGCTGTGTGGCATCTCAGGACAGGGGCTGCTACCATGGGGAGTGAAACCCTGCCTGACAGCACCTGCCATTTGCCACTGATCACGAAGGGAGTGCTGATGACTGATTTACAGTGGAGTCCTGTTTCTAGGGGGCTGGAGTTAGATTAATTGGTTGTCCAACTGTAAAGCAAATTTTCTGTTCATCAGCACCGATGTGATCAGGAGCAATAAGATCTGTCTAATCCATTCCATTTCCATCTCTGAAGCTGCCTGGCAGTAACAGTTCCCCATGAACTGGATAACATAATCTTTATGCAAAACCAACGCCTGACCTCTCTGCTGCAGGAGTTATGCAGCTTGATGCACACTTTCCCCTTTCCAAAATGACTTTGGAGCACTTAAGCATATAGTTTCAAATAGGGTAGGAAAGCTGAAAGGTCCCACTGGTAAAATAAAGACAGTTGAACACAGTCTTCTCCTCTGAATTGCTTTTAAGAGCTGTGCTTTCCCTTGGTTTATGAAGGAAAAACAGAGCAACTTTAAATGTGGATGATGCAACACTGCCTCCCACTGCTGCATCCTGTCCCTCTGATGCCTCAGCCATGCTTCTGCCAGCACAAGCCCACTGCTGCCTCAGTGGGAAGGCAATGGGGCACCACAGGTAAATGCTGGGACCTTTCTCATCTTGTTTTCCTTTCTCTTGATTCTACATGCCCACACGGACATGTCTAGGTCCTTGTGCTGGGCATAAGTCTAAACACTGCTGGCAGTCTAACTGAAACTGCCATCTCCATTCGTGGAGAGGGAGTTACAATGAAGATATTCAAATTAAAAATCTCCAAAGGACAGTACAAGACAGTCTTTCTTAATTTTTTTCTCTAACCAAAGGACCATTCCCTCTCCTTGGGGAGCACATGCACAGAGCAGCCTCCACATTGCTGCCAACAGTTTTCACATATAAATAAAAATATGTTAGGTCACACATAGTATATTTGGTTTTCACCTCAAATAGCCTTAAATTCACCTTAAATATAAGTAAGTATTTCATATACTTCCATGTGAAAGAATGTACACATACATTTTAAAATGTGTCTTTGTCACCATCCCACCAAAGCCTGAGGCTGAGAGCAAAGCAGAGACTGAGAGAAAGCCCTCTCCTGTACCAGCTGATTGCTGGAAAGGCTGTCCTTGTCATGTAGCAGCACTGTGGCTCACTAGGGGATACTTGTTTTTCTGGATTGGCCATATGGGCAGCTGCCTAATTCACTGTGGCAAGTACTGTTGTGTAGCCACTTGCTTCTACTTCCCAGGACAGCCTTTTCCTCCCCCACAGATCTTTCCAGAAATGAAAAAAGCACCGAAGGTACTTTTGACTCCAGTATTGGCCAGAGCTCATCTAAACAGGGATTCTGTTGTGGGTTTCACGTAAGGAGTTGGGAGATATCTCACTCTGACATTTCACAACTTTCTTCTGACCTACCTAGGCTGCAACGATCAAATCCTAAAATGTTCTGCCAGGTGTCTTGAATTCTCATGGTTGTTGATATCTAAGGAGATTTTGGCTTTAGGATTGCTGATTCAAGACTATTAATGTAAGATCACCTTTCAGAGACTGTGTTACCCTGTGTATCATTCTCCTGCACCATCATGCTCTCCAGATACGCTGCATCAGGGGACACACTTCAGCTCTGCTCTCCCAAGCCCACCCAGTCCATGGGCAGCTGGCTGCAGAACAGGCCTTACAAAACCCGACCCTGGATTCTCTACTTGTTAATCACTCAAGCAGGTTTAACTTCTTTTGTAGGATAAAGATTATTTAATTTTTTTAAGAAATAACCGCCCAGAGTTACCTTAACTGTTTCCTACCCCTTCTATGACAAAAATCAGTGTTTTCTAGTCAAGCAGCTGCATATCAGCTGACAGCTTTTTCTAGCTGAAAATGGTGGTGCTTTTACACAGGTTAGGTTGGAACTTGATATTTCAGTCCTTGAAGACCATAAAATTTGAGCATAGGCCCCCCTGACAACCTTTAGTTTTCTTTTGATTTCATAGGTGGGTTTCCAGAGACATGTGAGGTGTAATCCCTTGTGTCTGGTCTTTCTTTGATGAGGCTGCCTGTTCTTTTGATCCAGTGGGATGCTATTCCTGGCAGTCAACAATGTAACACTCATTAATCAGTTTTGAAACTGTCCAGTGTCATCTCTGAAAGGGGTTTCAAAAGCCAAACAGTTGGGAAAATTAGATTTGTGAGTTGCGGTGTTTTTTTCAGCCTCCTCATAATTCATCTATGGAATTGCTGCTTTTTTCTGCCTTCACTCCTCCTGCCATAAGGGACAGCAAAATGAAACGTGCATATGTATATTTTTTACAGAGCTTGAGAGTGCAGAGCACCACCAGCTCAGTGCTTTCTTTTGGGGCTGAGGCATCCAGGAAGCTGAAAAAACTCGCTGGTATCTTGCAGTTGTAGGCTCGTGATTCATCCTCGGGCTGCGTGCAGGGGCTGGGAGCAAGCAGAGGAAATGCTTCCTCCGCTCTCCCGGTACGTGTGGAGCGGCGCGCAGCTGCCTGCCTGCAGACACGGCCTGCCCGCATCCCCGCCGGGCCGCAGCGCCTCTACAGCCCGCTCCTTATCTGGGACAAGAACGGACACCTTCCGTGCCTGGAGGAGAGGCTTTCACTTCCTCCAGGCGCTCCGGGGCTGCACCCGTGTGTCCGTGTTCCGCAGCACGGCTCTGGCTCAGGCAAACCATGTGAGCCCCTCGCATGCTGCGTGTGTTGGCAATACATTCAGCCACAGGGAGACTTTATTCCTGGATACCAAATAATCCTGGCTGGTAGTATTGATCTAAGAGAGCAACCTGTGGAATATCCACCCACCTGCGGCAACATGAATCCCTCCTACTCCACTGCAAAAGGTTGTCGCCGTATTGCAGCAGACTTGCTCTGTCCCGGGATGTAGGGGAGATGTAGCAAACCTAAAGGCTGCCACGGGGTTTGCATAAGTGCTTGCAGTCAGAAGGAGCAGATGCGTAACTACCAAAGCTACAGATTTTACATTTGTGCTTTTCCCCATTCCAGAAATGGAAAAGTCTGTTCAAGAATCCATAGTGGCCGACTGTGTTTCATGAAGAGAAATTAAAAACATAAAAGAGCGAGTGGTTGTTCGGAAAGAATATGTATGGAAAATGCAAATTGGATCATAAAGACCTGAAGGAGGAACATCAGCTACCTCTGGTGTGCCAGGTGCTGGAGGCCCTTCCAGGCCCTGACCATGGAACAGCATGCTGCTGAATGAGAAAGCCCATCATCTTTACACAGCAAAAGGCAAACTCAATTCCATAGCAACCACATTATGTCTGTTATGCTGGAAAGGCAGAATTCATGATGAGAAAAGAGAGCTGTGCGTGGCTTGGAAACCTGAAACTGCCACTCTGACTATGGGAGATCAGAACAGATGCCATTAGAATAAGATACGGCATGCTGTGCTGCAGAATTGGAAGGAGGCAATCATTTGTGAGGGTTTTCCTCTCCAGGGTGGGGAGTAAAGAAGAAGGAGTGATTTTAATCATCTTCTGATTTTCAATAGTTTCATTTGACTTCTGATTGTCATTTGTTTAAGTTATAGCAGTATTTATTGTACATCTCTGCTGCATCGTGACAAGGCAGATAGGCAGCTGAATACTGTTGTACCTTAGTAATCTTCAATTACAGTTGTTATTTTAGTACAGTTCACAGTCATTCCCTGCAATACAGAAGTAGAAAGTTCAGCTGCGTCTCAAAAGAGTTGGATTAGGACTGGAAAATGTTCAGAGCAGGATGTCAAAAGTGGTCAAAGGAATGGAGCTTCTTTTCTACAAGAAATAAACAGTACAGCTCTTCTAGCTGGAAAAGAGGTGACCTTGGAGAGAGGAAGGCAGCCTCTAAGTGCTGGGACAATAGGGAACAGGAGGCAGTTTTCAGCACTCCTTCCAGTGCAAGCACATGAGGGAAACCAGTGGGTAAGCATTTTCAGGGCACAACCCAAAGTGATACTTCAACAGTCTATGGGCTCTGTGAACTCCTTGCCACAGGAATTAGAGAGAATTTAAAGACTCATCAGAGAAATCAGTGAAGGCCTGGTAAACACAAACACAGCCCATATGGTCCAGCCAGTCCCTGCCCTGCAGGTTGTGACTGGTTGGCAGGATGTTCTGGGCAGTATCTCTACAGGCATTTCCTTGCTTAAATATTTCTTTAGGTATCTACTTCTGGTCATTGTCAGAAGAGCACAACTGATATTTGATCCAAGCTGATACAGTTTGCATATTCCCAGAGACTTGGCATACAGGCAGTGACTATTTTAAATAAAAGGTCAGAAATCTCCAGTGGATGCCTCTGTCCTGCCATGTTTCCTATCTGTTGTTTCTGTTGCAGCTCTGCTAACCTTCTTCATTTTGTGTGTGTCTGTTTCACCTCGACCCCAGTCTGACACAAATTCCACCGTCCATAAAGGAAAACCCAGGTGCAGAGTGGGACTAAACCCCTCCATACTACTGCCCCTTGGGTGCCAGGGTACCACATAGGTGTAGAGCATATTGTGCCAAACTTTGGAACCTCAGGGTCTGGTGCAGTATTTGTACCATTGCCATCAAGAGTGAAAAGTCCTTTCTGACAACTTTCTTTTTAAGGTCACACCAGGATTTCCATTTGTTTAGCTCTCCAGCTTACAGTCTGTCCCGTATCCTATCCCCGTGCTGAATTTACATATAAAACGTGTGTAGCCAGCTCACAGGTTTTGCTGTAATCAGTTATTCCTTGGTTTTCACACAGAAATTCTGAATTATTCTACTGGGACTTTGACAACTGTAGTTGGTTTACTTATTATGTGTCCTTTCATTTGCTTATCAGCTCTATTTGGGGAAAAGAGGGTTTTGTACAAAATGTGTCATCCTTGGCTGCAGTAGGCTGGAACCTGATCCTGCTCGCGTTAGCAGAGGGAGCCGAGGGTTTGAGTTACACGTTTGTGAAAAGCCTGTGAAGCTTTTCCCTGTTTTTGTGACTGTGTTGCCCTCTGCTGACTGCTAACGGTTTGGAAGATCCCGAAAGTTCCCCGCGGAGCAGCTCAGGTACCTGCAGGCATTCTGCAGCTTATACCGGGATGTATTTTTGACCTGGGGTATCAACCATGCCCTCCTATCTACGGTTAGCCGTGTAGCCATAGTTAGGAATTCTCCAGCAACTCAACAAACTGAATATTCCCCTCCATCAACGTAGCTTAGCTGACATTTTATTAAAGTTTTGGTTCTAATTAACAAGTAAAAATTAAATTGACAAAGCTTTGAAACAGGCTCTTTATCACCTGTGAACGTTGTCTAATGCCTCTCATCAGCTGGTTTAAGAAAATTACAACATGACACACTGTATGGAGGGAAGATAGAATTTGACTGTAGCTTACACAAGAGCTAGTTTTCAAGGACAGGAAAAGGAGATGGAAATTATTTGAAAATAGATGCAAGTCTGTGTAAAGAGAGAAATCCATCAGGAAATGTAAAGCTAGAGATGATTACGTACTCAGGGCATGAACCACTCCAGACTCATCTTCAGAATTGAAAGAAAACTATTACTTAGTTAAAATGTGCTCTTTCCTACAATCCCTAAAAAGAGCTGTTGTCCTGGACCCTGATCCTTTCCCAGGAGGCGACTGAGGAGCAGCATTTATTGAAATGTTAACGGAGAGATTTGTGTCGGGTGGAGAAAGAGTAGCCTGCCCTTCGGCCTGGCAGGTTCCTATCTCAAACACAGTCTCTCACATAAAAATTGCTTTGAATAGCTCCATCAAGATTTCAGCAGACTGTTGTTGATAATGCATACCTCCTATTTGTTGTCAGCTTTGAGACTCAAGATTGAAAAAGCGGAGCCTAAGCTGGAGGCACTATTTACTTTATTTACAAGGACCGAATGCAGACAGCAGAGGGAGATTGAATGATGCTTGTAGACAATGTAACAATACCCCAGGCACAGATGCCCTAGATCTGACTTGCAATTCCATCCTAGGTTATAGTTCTTTTTAAATCATCCGGGCTCAAGGCAGGCTGAGCTGAGTATGTAAGACCAGTTTAGCCAGAGAGCTAATATCTCGGACACATTAAAAATTCCCCAGATCCCTGCAGAAACAACTATTAGCTCAGATAGCCTTATTCATACTTTCAATTTAATAAATCTGTGCAGGAAAGTCCAGCATTTACAGATTTAGGCAACTGTTTCTGCATTTTTATTTGGTTATCAGATAGTTTCTTGCTAATAAGCATCGTATTTTGAAAACTGAAAGCAAGTGCAGCTGCACAGCCATTTGATACCAGAGTTGCCCCTTTTTATGAATGCTATAAAATTCTACCCTAACAGTAATATTATCTTTTCATACATGGCTTAATCTTTTTATATATAATTTTATGTGTGATTTTGAAATGTAGAAGCTAATCTAAGTGTAGATCTGTGCAGTTGCAGGCAATGTTATATCATACCCTGACAGGCAGTAGCCCATCGGTGCAGGGCATGACTCATACCTGCCCCTACTTACATCAGACTCAGCAGTGCTGTAGCTTTTCAAAGCATGGGTTCTCTTTTTGTGAGCATCCAAAACATGTGGGTGAGCCCACATATGATGATAGGCACAAGCCTGCAGAAAAGCAAACTTGGTTCAATTTTACAAGCTGTTAATAAAGAAAGGAGAGAATGTTCCAGAGAATCTTTAACCTGTGATGATAGAGGAAGAGGTGCACTTTCATAAACATGAACTGACTTCATTGTCAGTTTAATTAAGGAAACTCATTTAAATATGACTCAAAGATTCGTACTCTCCAGATGAATATTGACACTTGTGGTAGATTTCCTTCTTACTTGAAATGTGGTTATCACTAATTGCCTGCATATATTGGGATGACTTCTGATTATGTCGATAATGTCAAAAGTGTTTTTGGGAAGAGACTTTCTCAGTTGTCACTCACTAAGGACAAAGCAGATGTCAGTCACTGTAATTAGGAGCTATACATACTGCTCATTTTTAAGAGCATTTAGATGAGCATGCTCCTGCTCAGGTTTGTTTATTTACTTCAAATCTGATTTCTAGCCTGGAGACCACTTAAGGGATAAGGACCACTGCCAGATGTCCTCTCATCTCCTGCCCTGAGATTCTTTTCATAAGTACAAATGCTCTCCTTATTGGAAATGAAATGAACAGTATTCCTCTCAGCAAATGGTTAATCCTTGGGAAGGAATACCTGAACATTAAACACACACCTTTTTTTCCTGGCCTGTGCACTGTGGTCTCTAACAGAAGGATGCAAGTAAATTTATGCATCAGATTAATAGTGGATTTATTTTACCTCATCCTAGAATTTCCTTCTAGTTTTCTTTAATATTTTCTTTTTTTTTTTTTTTGCTTTCCCATCCTTACTATATTTTCCCATGCTGTTGTTGTGTCAGCACACTCTCTTGGTTCTATTCCACCTTCTTTCTTCCCAGGAAAACTGGCCATTAACTCCACCAGGTACCAGCACCCTTTCCAGGTGTCCGAAGTGGAGATGTGGTCAGTGAGAAGAGAACCTGTGAGAAGCTGTGATAACATTCATCTACACGTACTTTTGGGTGTAAATGAGGAGGCAGCACTCAGTGTGGCAAAGGATCAGGCCTATCAGGTGAGATGGAGTGAAGGGAGCTTGGGCTGAGGCTTGCTTTTCAGATGAAAGTGAATCAGAATCACAGAATAGGCTGAGTTGGAAGGGACCCACAAGGATCACTGAGTCCAGCTCCTGGCCCTGCACAGCACGATCCCCAAGAGTCACACCGTAAAATATTACTTGTCTTTTGAGTCTCTTGGATTCCTAACTCCTTTTGGCTGGTTTCAGCCAAGTTTGATATGGAAATAAAAATCTTAAATAGCTCAAGTATTCACCTGTGACATGAAAGCAGCAGCCATGTACCCCATGTGCTCCTCCCAGAAGCACAGGTAGGTGAGCTGACTTGCATTATTAGCAAGAGAAGCCACAGGGTATCTCAGCAGCCTGGCTGATCCCCACACAGCCCGTGGGGGTCTTGCTCTTACAGCTGCCCTAATTGCAGCTGCCTCATCTTGTCACAGGTAACCCAAGCAGGTGGTGCCAAGCCTGGGGAAAACAAGCTCTGGCAGCTCCGGAGCCAGAGGCTTGTGCTGTTCAGTAAAAGCCTTTCCAGGGCTCACCAGGGGAAATACAAGGGGGCTCTCCCTATGCAGGCTGTGAGTGTTCCAGCTGATGGCAGTGACACCTTTGTCTCCCTTTGAGGGAGGACACTGCCAGTGTGGGGAGCACCCCTGGGTGTCCCCAGCTGTGACAATGAGCACCAAGTGAGGGTGACTGCATGGACACAGCCTCTCCTGGGACAGGGAGGCAGAGGATATCAGGGCAAACTGGGCAGTGTTTGGACTGCAGCAGTACAGTTTTAATCCCAGTTTTTCTCAGATGTTTGAGAAAGATTTGCATCAGTCTCATTTGCAGGAGCTAGGAGCTGGTAATTCACTGCTTGGCAGAGTAATCCTTTTTCCTTAAACACAAACCCTGGAAACCGTGAAGCTGACATTTCCTACAGCATTTTTACAAAATTCATAGAGAGATAGTAATCCATTCATTCTTAGGGGCTTAGAGCTGAGTTAAATACAATACCCAAGGACAATAGGTCAAGTGCCTGAAATGAAAACATGTCCATCTCTGAGGTTAGTGCAGGAAAGTGAATACTTCACAAGTGCATACTTGTGAAACAAGTATGTGCTGAGGGGAAAAGAAAGTAAAGAAACAGGAGTGGGAGAAAATCCCCTTTCAGTCCTCCAACCGTGTCTGTAGGACTCAATTATAAATGTGTTCTTCACAGAAGAGCAGATACATCATAGTTTGTTTGGTTTTTTTTCTTTCAATTGCTTCAGAGTTCACATAGTCTCATTACAAAGCAAAGCCAAGCGCAAAGGGCTGTGTCCAAATGGAAATGTCCATGGTGAAGGAAGCTGACAGGTGGCCTGCCCTGGGGGAGCCTGTGTTACAAATGCTTGCAGGGAGCCCTGGAGCAGCCTTTTCCCTCTGCTCTTAGGGAAGACAGAAGAGGGTCCTTATTTCTTGACTGTCTCTCTTCTCTGTTGCATACAAATCCTATGGAGGCTAATGATGTCTGGGGCTGTGATACACTCTGACAAACCATCAGCCCTGAACAGGCAGATGGGCTGTAGACTCAGCTGGCCTCCTCCTCCCCCATTCACCCCTTCTTTAAACTGCAGTCCGCATTGGCAAGGAGTTATCTTCAGCAAGAAAATCCCAAACTCCGTGATGTCTCTGCAGGTGAACTCAGACTCAGGGATGTCCAGGGAAACCTTGTCCCAGCAGAAAGCAAAGTGGGAAAATACCTCAAGCACTCCCCAGACGTCACAGGGCACTTGGCTGTTGGTCCCAGTTGTTGAACCCTGGATTTTAAAGAGGTGTGAGAGTCTGACAAACAGCCTGAGTCAAACAAATTTTGACAGTTTAACTGGGGTGTTACTGGATAGTGCCATAAAGCCAGAGAAGATTGACAGATAAAAAAGAGTATGGCACATAAGAGAGCACAGGTTTCGCAGGTTTTAGTGTAAGTGCTGTGTATAAATAATGGTCCTTCTTTGAAGCTTTTCAGTTTTCTGCAGTATGCAGAAATCTCTGTCAGGGCTGAGCTCTGTTCTCACTGCTCCTTCTCTCTGTGGCTGCTGGACTGAGCTGCCCTCAGGAGAGAATCTGCAGCCAGTGTCACTGCTGCTTACGGGCCTGCTGAAGCACTTGCTGAAGAATTTGCTTTCCTTGGAGCTTGTCAGAGTCACTGTCATAATTTTTCATTCTTCCACTTCATTTGCAATATCATTTTCTGGAGGAGCGTCCCTGCCATTTCGGGCTGCTGATAAGCCCCACTGTCAGTCATAGCTCCACAAAGCTCATTATTCTGCATCGGCACGAGTGTCAGTTCCCTTTGCTTTCCTGGCTGTGTCTGTATTGCTGTTGTTTTCCTCCTGGTCCTCATTCGTGGCTGTTTTCCTCCCTCACATAGTTATATGCAATGAGTTTTCCCTGAAAATTACCTGGTGCTGCTTTTCCAGCAGTTGAATGACACAGGTAACAGCAGCTCTACTCTAAACCAGCTTCTATTTTCTTTAGTGCTATTATCTAAACATACTCTGAGGAAATCTAGCTGGTACCACGATAAAGCTGAAGCCATCCCTGTTTTCAATTTATTCTTGATTTTGACAGTTCCCAGCTCTCCCGGGAGGAGATGCAGAGAAAGGCATGTACATCTACCATTGCTCCAGCAATGCTGGCTTGGTTCAGCCAGAGACAGAACAGGCCATGTTCTGTGTTCCCTGGTCACTGTTTACAGTGCATTCTAAGCTGTGAGTTTTCAAAAGAAGAAATCCAAACAGAAACTAATGTTTTGTTAAAAAACTATTCTCTTCTTTTTCTCTCTCTGATTTATCTCAGGTCCAAACAGTGATCTTTGGTGAGAACAGGGTGTAGTTCTCTACTGCTGATTTGCAAAGCTGTGGTGTAAATCAGACCAGCAGGCAGCTGAGGAGGATATCTTTGGGTATGATTTTACAACAGCCTACTCTGACCATTGCATTGCTAGCAACCTCTAAAATGGGAGTGTCCAGCAGGTCTGGCAAGGTCCATAACCCTCTGTAAAAATGTCTGACTGCAATGTTGTCTTGTATCCAACCTGCCTAAGTCCCCTGAACAGGCCTGGCTCCCCCACAACATAGACACTTTCAAATATAAAGCTCCAGTTTGGAGTGCATTTGGGTTTTCCTGTTCTTCATACAGCAACATTTGGTGAACTGAAATCATGGGCCTTGAGAGAGCTGTGAAGCACCTTCAGCCTTTATTTTGGCTAGTCAGAAGAAATACACAGCCATACTCTCCTTCCCACTGAGAATATGTTCCTGAAAAGCATGAGCACTGGCCAGGCAAGGGATAGGGAAGCAGTTTTTCTCCTCAGAATTAATGAGCAGATAAGTGTTGGAAATTATCTTGGCTGCTTTGTTTAGAGACAGAGCACTCAAGCATTATCCTCCATTTCTGCCCTTCACGCTGCATTGACTTGACTGATCTTAATTCATGTGAGGAAGATGATGCTGAATGTGGCTGTTCAGAAAGAGGCATTGAGAACACTCACAGTAAAAGATGTGTGCTGGGTGTTCATTCTCATGGACAAAGCAGCCAAGACAGTGGACTGCCTGTGTCCTCTGCAGGTGATGATCTGGACAATCCTGCTCCTGTGTCTTCATCCTCTACATAATATTACTTTGTTCTTGTGTATGTAAGGTATATTTCTTAAGTCCCTGACACATCCTCCTCTGTTTCATTAATTCTAAGGGAAAAACTTGTTCATTATCCAGTGAATTCAGTCACTTCACCAGCCAAGCTGAACATTTGATGTAAAATTTTTGAGAGGATTCTTGCTGGTGCTTTTTAATAGTCACATCTTCCTCCTCCTCTCCCTCCTCCTCAGATGAATCGAGAGTCAATTAAGGTAAAGCATGGAGAACACAGTAATGAGGATGGCTGGTAGAGCCGGGGCTTGAATGATCAGTGTGGATCTCCAAAGGGATGGATACAGATGTGATGTAAGTTACACGGACAAAGGTGTGCTTCTGGGCTGCCAGAGGAGAGCTGGGTGCATGCATATCAATAACTTAACTTTAATATGCTCTTAAATTTAGATCTAGGTCCTTCTTCCTGCCCATGCTTTCTGGACAGGGTGTATCTCTGCTTCCTGCACAGATCCTGTTCCTCTGCAGATCATACAGGATGACTCTGTTACATGTCCTTTCTTTCTGCCCTTTGTTTCTGTGTGTTCCTGGGGGGCTGAAGGGGCAGCGTGGCTGGAGTGCAATCTTACCATAAGTCAGGACTATTACACCCCACAGCCTGCAGCCTATTCTGCTGCCTATTTGTGGAAGTGCAACCACTTATTACATTGCACAGGGACTGTTTTCCCAAAACAATTTTCTGGAAATTAAAAAAATTGCATCTCAGTTCCCTAAGCCAGCCTATAGTGTGAGGGCTGTGGGTTTTAACACTCAGGCGGAGGTTTCACAACAGGGACTCCCACTGGCCATCCTTCCCTCCACCTGCTCCTTCTCATACCACTCCTTGGGCAGCTCTCCAGTTGTGCACACAGGGAAGAACAGGAGTCTGGCCTCCCTTGGGTAGGGAAGGTTTTCTGGGTGACCAGCTGCGTTTTAATGAGCAGAGCTGCATGATACAATGAGTCAGTCTAACCAGCTCTGAC
>NW_008237436.1:5391144-5396668 GCF_000691975.1 Corvus brachyrhynchos | reverse complement strand
CCTGGTCTTCCCACTCCACCCCAGGTTGCACTCCTGACACTTACTATGTTCCTTCGTGAAGCAGATCAGTTTTCTTAATTTTTCCCCCCATTTTCTGCCAGTCAGTCATCAACCTGGCAGAAAATGAACCACCTTAAACCAGACTGGCTGTGTAGCCAAATCAGCCCTCAGCCCACGCAGCCGCTGACTCCAAGGGTCTTGCCTCCTGCCCTCCATTCCCAGTGCTGTGCTGCAGCTCTGCTGCTGCTGCAGTCCAATGTGCAAACTCAGGAGAAGACCTTTGTTGTCCTGTTAGTTTTTTGCAATGCTGGGGTGGCTCAGAGCAGCTCCAACAAGTGCTGGGGCCATTATGAGGAGAGGCAGTGTGATGACAGCTGGAATGGTTTGAACAGGGTTAGTGAAATGAATTGGCTCTGGTGTGGGTTCAGCAACCAGCAGGGCTGGGGAAATGAGGGAGCAGGATGGGACTGGAGATGGGGGGAAAGGACTGGAGAATCAGACCTCCCCAACCATGGTCATTAAGGTGCAACTTGGGCGCAGTGTGTCACCTGATGGCAGCAGCCCAGGGGGGGCAAGCAGCCACCAAAGCCCACTCAAGGCTGAACATCAGAGCTTCTCGTTTTCCTGGTCTGAACTGTGACAGTCTCTAAATCCCACCTTTTGTCAGAGGAATTGGAGGGAGTAGGTTCTTCTGCAATGTGACCATTCTGTTGTCTTGAGCGCTGCTCTTTGAACAGGAACAGTTTGGATCTAGGAACTCTGGATTTTTGTGGCTCAAAAGGCAGTAGATGCAGGCTGTCTGAAAATAGACTGCTGACTATGTATGTGCAGTTACATATAGGTATATGTACGCATGTATATATCTGCAGCTTCATAAATCCATGAAAATCTGTAATACACAGAGAGTCCACTGCTTAGGCTACCTCAACAGCTGAGTTCCCCTCAACTGTAATGTTTCTTCAATACAAATTGGATAAAAAAAAAGGACTGGATATATATTACTTAAATTGTGCAATCTTTTCTCATGATGATTAGAAATTATGCACATGGAAAGCCTCCTTGGTCCAAGTAAATGTGCTCAATTATATTTATTCAGATAGCAAGCTGATGTGCTACGCAAGCTGCCATTTTTATCTGACCGCAATTACTCATCTTCATGGCTGGCATTTGTCAGGTCTCACGGGACAGATTTCTTCCACGGTGTCATTCACAAGAGCTCACATCAAACTGCTTTATCATCTGTCTGCAGTGTTTCACTGCTGCTATCAAGCAGTAACACAGCTCAGAGACACAACTATTGTGATCCCAGAAGATTTTGAATTTATGGCTTAAAATAATCCAGCCATTTGAAGAGTATTTGAAGTCATCCTAACCACTTGGTTGTACTCTACTCAAAAATGAGCAGGTTATTGCTGTTAGCATGCCTAATGCAATGTTTTTTCAGGATTTTCAGTCACTAGTAACTTGAGTGTAGAAGACAGCCCTCATAATTTAAATGAAGGAGAAATAACTTTGTAGATTTAACTTGATCTTTTCCTAGGCAAGACTGTTTGCTTTACATGATAGATTTACCCTGACTGCAGCCATTTATTTCTTGTTAAATTAGCCAGCCAGCATCCACAGATGAGAGAATAATTTGGTTTAGCTGTAATTTACATAGAGCTCCCCTACATCTTTACAGTACAGGTTTTTTGGGAGGCTGTGTCAAGCCAGTCTCTCTGCTGATGAGAAGAGCAGCAGTCACAGACAGAGCCAGCTTCTCAGTGTTTATTGAGACACAAGAGTTGTCCCACTTTAACTACACTGATAGCAGTTTGAGTGACCCAGTCACCGCTTGTGTTAATGGAAAAGTGCCTGTGTTGTTACAGCTATTCAAGACCAGAAGATACCTAAGTTAGTATCAGATAGCTTCATACTGGGACAAGTATGTCAGCACTCCAGTTTTACCTGGTGTAACTGAAGTTGAAGATGGCACTTAAATAAAAATAGCTTCTAGGATTACAGTAATTACTTAAATAAATAAAAAACCAAAACAACAAAACCAAACCAACAAAAGAATATATATATAAAAAATCATACTTTCAGCTCCAATAATTTTGCTCATAAAGTGTGCGTGGGTCAGATGTTGAAGGCTAAGGAGAAGTTCCCTTTGGAGACAGCAGTTTATGCATCTTACCTGGTCACAGCTGGGCACCAGGCAACTGCATGTCTGTGCCCCCAGGCAGCAGCTCCACCCCTTCTCCTGTGCCCTCAGCAGTGCTTGCAGCCCAGGAGCTTTTCTGTGGACCCTTCCTCATGCAGACCCAAGCTGCACCCTCCCTGCTATAAAAACCTTTTAAAAATCTTCTGGAGCTAATAGCCTTAATATGATGTTGCAGCTTTTGTAGCTTTATCTAAGCATAGGAGGGAAGGCTATTTTTTCCCCTGACTTTCATCATTCCCAGATAATCTGCAAAGCTGAACACCGATTGTGTCTCTTGCTTATTTCTGCAGAGAAATGAGCCTTATGCAGCTTTCTGGCATCACTGGCTTTGTATTTATCACTAAGTAAACAGAGCCAGGAACTGCCACGGGCACAGACTGGCTATATCCATGCTGCATAGTGCTTGATCCTGGTCTCCCATCTGGTGCCCCTGTGGCCCTAAGACATTGGTATTAATGCAGAGATGTTTCCTATTTTTTTTTTTCTTCCCAACCTATGCTGTCTGAGCAAATGTAAAGCTGTGCAGCAGCCCACAAGAATTGTTGTTTTATTGCAGGAAATGGTGTATTGCATGAATTGGAGTGAAGTTTGTGGCTGAGAAGCCTCCTGTGACAGAGCTGGCAGACTGTGTAGGGTGAAGGAAATGGGAATCACTGCAGTCCCATCTCTGCTGCTTGCTGCGGAGAGTCTCTCCTGTATGCCAGCTCACAGGCTGTGCCCAGGCACTGTCTTGCCATGCCAGGCTGCATGGCATTGGCCTTGCAGCCCACTTACCATTTATCAGAGTGGATGATAACCAATCCAGCTGGTTCCCTGGTCCCACCATGACTGTCAGTACAATTAGAGCCACTGAGGGAACCTGGTGCTTGTTTAAACACCAGGGATGAAGCCTGCATGTGCAGCAAAATGTGCCTCCACTGTGCTGATCATCCATGCTCTTAGGACAGGGAGGGAAGACCTGTGGGGCTTGTCAGGTCAGCCGTGGCCAAGGCATGTGGTTACTCCACTCCCCAATTCCATCAGGGCCCTATCCAGTCCAGGGTGCTCCAAGGCAGGCTGTCCCTGCCCTGGGCCAGGGCCTCCTCACTGGCTCCTATTTCCAGGTCTATGTGTGAGGCTATTCTGCCGCCTCTCTGTAGCTGCAGCAGCTTGTTCCTAAACACATCAACAAAGTGGGTTCAGCTTGAAACTGCTCTGCCTACATTTATAAAAGCCATCCACTCTTCAGTTTCTCATCATTTTCTTTTACTCTTCGCAGCACAAACAACAATTCTTTTGTTATGCCTTCTGCTTGTTGGAATCGCATAAGAAATCTTTCATTGAACATTTGTATAGGCTAGAGATTTCTCCTCCAAATGTTGAAGAAAAACAAGTTCATGTGAATTATCTACAGCAGATAATTTCAGTTCTGCACAGGATCTAAAAATAAAGTGAGGCCCACGTTCTACAGCTAAGTAGCTTTTAATTAAGTGTGATAACAGCATGAATTATCTTTTAGAGTGCAATAGTTCCATGATCAGAAGTCAAGTGAAGGAAGCAATGATTATTTGCAAAAATGATTGAGGGAAGAAACTTGATGCTGGCATGTATTTGGGGTTTTTTCCATCTGATAGATCTTTCCAGGGTGATTAATATTTTGGGTAAATTTGGACTTTCTCTGTTATTGTTCCTGTTTTAATAGAGCCAGTGGGTCCTTTCAAATACTGATGTAAAAGAGGGCAGTGAAAGCCCTCATCAACGGCTTCATGGTAATGCCTTCGGACAAGACAAATGGCACTGCTGCTTTCTGAAAATCAGTGGCTGAGGTGTGGGATGGTTTCGTTCGCTTCTTCAGCGAAGAGAATCCCCTCTCCTTATTTTACTCATAGATAAGCACAGGGCTTGAACATAAATAATATTCTGAATTGTGAGCTGAGATGCAGCCACATCTCCTGTCCTGCCTGCTTTGCGGGTAGGCAAGAGGGTTCATGTCCTAAACCACCACAGATAAACCAGCCAGTGCCTGGTTTGTCAGGGTTCTCTTTGTGCCAGCCAGAGAGATGCTCTCAGTGACTTTACCAGCTAAGATCCTTTATCTTCATTGTCTTTGTAACTGAAGCGTAGCATTTAGTCCAGCGTGGTGTGGCTGGGGGGGAGTAACACAGCTTTATTCTTTTTTCCTTAAACGAAGGTCCTTTAAGGATAAGAGACACCCTTATGGTGCCACAGGGATGGTACTTGGCACTTCAGATTGCAGACAGATGCAAGCACAGTGTGTTTGAGCACAGGCAGGAATAAGGAAGTTATTGTGTGCCTGGGAAATAAGGATATATCCTGTGACAGTGACTGTCCTGCCGTACGAGGCTGTAACACCAGCCTGACCAGAGAGGCACTGGGAAAGCGAAGCCTTTCCTCAATACTGTACTGAATCCCAGCTGCCAAAGGGCCAGACTGGCACTGGGATGCAGGCAATGGACATTTCTTCCATGTCTCCCTAGACTGGTAGGCACTTGCTGTCTCATACCTCTGTGTGAGCTCCTGGCTGTTCTCCCGGTGTCTCCAGGCATCCCTGCAGGGGCTCCCAGACAGGAGGATGCTGCGTATCATCTGGCTGGCCTCAAAAACTGGGAATCCCTTCATCACCCCCTCCTGAACAGATAGATCTTCATGCATTTGCCCAGAGGACTTCATAAAAATTAATTGAGTTGCCCAGCATTAGACACAGATCATAAAACTCCCATCTGATCTCATGCCTGCTGCCGATTCTAACAGCTGATTGAAACAATGAGCGCTAGCTCACTGGGAATGTAACAGTGCCCACGGAGAGAGCTGTAGCACGGGCTGTAGGTGTAGATAAGGCTTTAAATGCACAATAAAGATCTTTTGCCTGTACCACAGAGCTCTCTTCGCTACGAGAGTAAAACCCCTGGGCTGCAGTTTAAGCACAGCAAAAGTGATGGAGGTTACCCTTCGAGTTACAAGTTTTGCTGAAAAGCAAATTTGTGTCTCTGCTCGCGTATTTAGTTATTTATTTTTCTATTTTCCTGCTCATTTTAAAGTGAAAGAGAAATGAACTCGGAGCGAGGGAGAACTGGAGGGCAGCCAGGCAAGGAGCAGAAAAGCCGTGCCACGAGCAGGTCCCGTTTCTGTCTGATGCCATTTGAGGCACTACTACGCAGACGCTGACCCTAAACGTTTTTTTTCCCCCTCATAAAGAAACCCCATTCGATAACCTACTAACACCGACCTACGTGCTTCCAGGGCGCTAACCTGGGAAAAAAACCAACAGGGGAGCGCCAGGAGCGGCCCACAACCGCGCCCGCGGGCGCTGTCTCTGTGGCG
>NW_008237436.1:5384229-5390830 GCF_000691975.1 Corvus brachyrhynchos | reverse complement strand
CAGGAACCGGGATGCCGCCCGCGCGGGAGGGGCGCGGCGGGGCTGGCGGCTGCTCCTGTACCCCTGGTGCTGGCACGAGGTGGGGGCGTGAGCCCAGCTTATCGGGGTGGATAATATATGTGATGAAATGTATTGAGACAAAAGTTCTGGGGATGCCAATAACCGGACTGGCTTGAGCGGGCTTCGCTCTCCGTGCGGCGTCTGTGCGCGAATCGGAATTGCCAGCTGCACGCCAGCAGCCTGTCAGCGGGGCGACAGTGCCTCGGGGAGCAGCGTCCCGGCAGGGCTAGGGATCCCCGGACACGGCCGAACCTTCGGCATGGGCGAGCGGAGGGCTCAGGGCAAGTGCCGAGCTTGTCGGCAACCCGCGGGCGCACAGGGCTGAAACTGCTATTCCTCTCAGCCCTTTCCATGGCATATAACAGCATCCCATTATTTTTCCGAAAAATGATGGAAGGTAAAGCAGCTGCTATGCATAAAAAGCAGCGTTTTTCCAGGAAGGGAAAGCTAACCATGTGGAAGATAGGGCAGCAAATCCAGGTCTTCCTACTCGAGTAAAATGCCTCTGCGTGAAGAGCTGTTCATCTAGGTCGGTCGTTTCTAACTCTGTTTAAATGAGTACGGGTACCTTTTTCCTCTTTGCTTTATCTCCCTTTCTGTCCGGTCCCCATCACTGCGTCCCGAGGGTGCAGAGGAGGCTCGTGTGCCTTCGCACCAGCCTGTACCGGCTCCCTACAGGTACCTGCTAGGGAGCCAATGATGCCTGATTGCTCTAAACATGAAAAGAGTAAGCTAGCAGGAGCCTTGACATTTATCATTGCATTAAAAACTGCAAAGATTTTAAAAAAAAAAAAAAAAACAACATCTCTCTGCGGGTCAAACATTAGAAATATTTACTTATACTAAGGCATCGGTAGCAAAATCATTTGCATGTCAAGTGTTTGCATGCAGGTTAACTTTGCAACGGGTGACTGCATTAAGGAGGCACTTGGCAGCTGACGAGCTGGGTGTAATGTGATGCATAAATGCTTTGTTTTGGTTTGTGTGTGATTTCATGCAGGGATTGTTTTATGCTCTCTAACATCCAGTGTAGCGTTTGTGGGTTTTATCATTTCTTGTCCCCCAATTTCAAGCAGGGTTGTTGTGCTTTCCTGTATCCCATGCTACATAAACCCTTTACCAGTCTGCCTGTTTCCAATGCAATTAAATATACCCAGCTACTTGTCTCCTATCTTTGCAATCTGTTGTGGAGAGCAGCGCAGCCTGTGCTGCCAGAGAGCGGTAGGAGCGAGCTATGTGTGCGCAAATGAGGGTTAACTTCTTGTTCTACGGCGTTTAGCATTGCCTTAATTTCTGGAGAGTAAGCTCCTATTTTAAGGTACAGAAGGGGGATTCTGCAAGTAATTCTTTGAGTGCTGCACTGTGAGTTTGGAAATTGCTACCTGAGAAGGGGTGGGGTGGGGGGAGGGATGATGGGATGGAACACAGACACTGAGAAAAATATTTGCAAGGCTGTGTCCATGTGGTTTATTTGAAGTAGCTTTTCATATGGTACCATGTTTTTCCTTCTATTTGTCTCTTTAAGGACAGAGGTAGGTATTTGGCTATTGATCTAACAAATGGCAAGTGTGGGGTTGGGTCAGATAAGTAGTTTTTCATTTCTTTACAGCAAAGCTTTTTCTATGGTAAAGTTTTCCTGGGTGTTACTTCTTGTCTTAGTGATAGGAACTGTAACAAGCAAGAAAGCAACTTTAAACTTTGGGTCTTATTTCTGCAGTGTGTATTTTTTTGCAAAATACATTTATGTAAGAGTAAGCAATGCTAACTATTTAAGAAGATAGGAGAGGAGAGCTAGCAGCAGAAGTGCAGCTCTCCACAGCTGTAAAGCACATCGGAGCCTGTGCAGGGAACTTGGTAACCAGTGAGAATTAGTCCTCTCCCAAGTTAGGAAAACCAAGATGTTCAGCTTGCAGTGTGTGTTCTCTGTTTCTTAAGTTCATGCAAGAAGCACCTGAAATCAACGTAGGACAGAATTGGAGCCTACTGAGGGCTCCAGTTAAGTGTGTGCTCTCTGGAGAGTCATACAATGGTAGATAAAGTGAAGCACAATACAGTAGAGACTCATAAACAGTGGTTGGTTTAATATTTGATTGAAGGCTCTGGAGGAGAAAAGATCTAGGCATAATAATGGACTTCTGGGTGAAGATATTTGCTGAAATGCCAGCAGCAAGCAGTGCAAGAGGATCTCTTTCCCTCCTCCCCTGTCTGGATGCTGAGGTTTGCTAAAAAGACTGTTGAGACATAGCTGATTTAGCAAATGCTTTCCCTAGACAAGTATTCCATTTTATCTTAAGTTATTTATAATTATACTGACATTGTTTAAATGCAGCTATTACTAAACCTGCTGCGGTCAGTTTTGTTAAAAAAATTAGTAAAGAGGAGCAAAACTTAAGTGCGTGGTGCCTTGTTTTGTACCTGAACTTGTTACTGCAAACTCAAACCTGTCTAAATCTTTCTTTAGGAAAATAATTCTGATAGATTTTTGTATAACTTATTCTGGCACTACCCTAATATAACTAGCATCCTTATGAGCCTGGGAATGCTGTCATTTTCTCTTGCTGGAGATACCTTTGATGCTGTACTCTCTGAAAACCTGATTCATTTGTTCTTCCCAACCAAATTGCTATTATATGGTATTGTCTTGCTATTCTGAGTTTTCCAGTAGGGAACTGGAAAAAGGATAAGGTCCAAGGTGACCTGAAGGATCTCCAGAATACCACCAAATGCTGAAACCACCTGACTGGCCTCTGTCAATGATTTCATAAGAAATACCTTCTTAGGGTAAAGCAAATGGAGAAATGATTAGCTGTTATAAATTGCTGTAACTTCACAACCAAGTGATTTATACTAATTAAATCTCTTCCCCATGTCACTCTGTTATGACAGAGCCAGGTCAGTATTTTGTAGCCAAAAGACATATATGTAAAATATTGAAAACATCTGAAAAGTAGTCCAACTGTTAACCCAGCACTGTCTACCATGTCTCCAAGTGCCCATGTACATATCCTTTAAATATCTCCATGTATGGTGACTCCGCTCTCCTGGGCTTGACAAACCTTTCAGTGAAGAGATTTTTTTCTAATATCCAACGTAAACCTCCTTTGGCACAAACTGAGACCATTTCCTCTTGTTCTGTTGCTTATTACCTGTGAGGAGAGGACCACCCCCACCTCATTACAACCTTTTTTTAGCCAGTTGTAGAAAGTGATAAGGCCCCCCCCGAGTCTTTTTTTCCCCAGGCTAAACAACCCCAGCTCCCTCAGCTGCTCCTCATAAGACTTGTGTGCTAGACCTGCTGTTTAAAAGACTTCATTTAAGCAGTTACCTTAGTAATTTCTTTATGGGTTTGTATTTTCTTTTTAAATTAAGAGACTACAAGGCTGGCAGTCAGGCGAACAGTTTCTGAACTCCTGGGATAGTGAATCGTCGCATTTTAGGGCAGGAACTGTTTTCTGCTCAAGGAAAAGTTATTGTCACTTTTGTGATGTAGTGTGGCATAGCACACAGTGCTGCAGAGAAAGTTGCACCAGTGGTGCATTGACTGGAAGGTGAGGAAATCCATCTTCTGTTCCTGTGTAAATATGATAGTGCTGGTTCAAGACCATGCCTTAGCTTCTTCTCCAAAATCTGGGAGGAGTCTGCTAGCTCACTGTTGCAGAGCATTTGGGGACTGTGGATGGTGAAGTCTGTTTTGTTCCAGCAGAGGTCTCAACATCAAAAGTCTCTGAAAATGGCTTAATCTTCATAAGCATCTGGTGTAGGAGCAGTTACCAGGCTTTTGCTGTTAGTGACATAACTTGCAGATCAGTGATTTTATGCTATCCATAAAACTAGCAAAAGCATCAAAATTTTCTTGTATTCCCCTCCCAGCCTGCAATTGTGACTCTTAATTTAGATGTTGGTGTAATACAGGTTGCTGCTCCTTATGTGAGCCTGAGGGTTATAAACTGCTTTAAAACAGCTGCTGGATGGGATGCAAAGCTGGAAGAAAGGTTTAACTTGTTCTTTGCGCAGCTGTGAGTCTCACTTCATGGGCATAATCACCAAGCACTTACAAGAGAATGACTTCCCTTTGAAATCATAGCTAAAAAGTAAACAAGCCTCTAAAACACATACTGGGCAAATTTGTTTCTCTATTAAATTTTACTTTTTGAATTTTAACTATTTGATAGCTTATCCTAAATGAGTTGGCTTCCATGTGTATTATCCTCACGGGGTGCTCGAAGTTATGGCAGAATACTAGGGCTGTCCAAGAGCCAGTCTGGCAGGCAAGGGTAGCTCAAATAGAGATGCTCTGATAGTGCTTTTGCCCTCTGGCCTGTGTTCTCTGCCAAGTTTCGCATGGGACACATGGAACAACAACCTTTTAAGCCACCTGTGATTTCAGTCTGAGGCAGGTCTCACAATAATTCTCAAATTTGTACTGCCGGAAGAATTCAGAGGGACCATTAGCCAAGTAATGTGTTTCTGTGCTCCAGAGTATGTTAGTGTTACTGAACAAGAATTAGATTGTGATGGGAGAAAAATAGAAAGCTTTGTATTAAGCATTTCTGAGCTTGATGCAGTTTGCTCATGCCAGAATGGTGGGAGGAATTGTGATGAGCTATGCACAGGGAAAGCTGGGAGGATGCTGGGCACAGATAAGACATTTAAAAGTAAATTACACTTGACTGTGCTCAGCAGAGTCATGCTCTAAGGATGAATTTGTTCCTTCTGGTCTATCAGACCGTGGGGATTTTAAGTCCCTCTCTTGCTGATGATGATAAATTGTTTTGCTCCTGGTGTGATATAATAGTGAGGCTTTAAAAAGGAAAGAACGGTAACACAACCTCTAGAAACAATTCGTGTGAGCTTTGGTGGACTCCAACAGCTGCATGAGCAAGGCTAGAAAGGTTAGAGAGACTGGGTGCAAGTGCTTAGGACAGGTTTGCTGTATCACCATCACAACCTGGATATGTTGTTTGAGGTTTAATGCTAAAAGCATCACAACAAGTATTTAGCATGAGCACTGAAACTGGACTGTTTCTTCAATGTGCTAATTTAGCTTGAGAGGCTAAGAGAATAGATAGGAAATCAGATCTACATCAAAGGAGTGCTTTTTACCTTTTCAGATCTCAAACTAAGAAAACATTAGGAAAAAAAAGGAGAAATTCTTTGAGCATGGTTTGTAAGCTGGAAATAAATTAGTAAGTTTCTAAAACAAAACCAGACTGGGCGATGTGCTAATCTTGGTATGACAGCAGCTTGATCAAATTATCAACCAGGACTTCCTGAAACATCTGCATCTATCCATTGTTGATATTGCTGGAGCATGCCCCAAGTATGAGTTAAGTGGCTTACAGAAACAGTGGAACTTGTTGCATTAATGTGCATGTTTTTTTAAGTAACATATGTATGCATGGTTGTATCATGCAAAACTGTGTGCATTACCATCAGAATTATTTACAGTAATAATTTAAGAAGACAAACTCTTGAGACTCTGCCAAATGAGCTTGCATTTTTCATTGGTGAAAGCCCAAGTGTCAGAGTGGTTCACAGCCACCATCCAATCCAAGCAGCAAAGTCCAGGGCCAGGTCCACAGTCTTTATTCATATGAGTAATCCTTTAATGTCAGTACAACCAACAAGATACTGATGCTGAAGCAATGAAAGCCATCAGGATGGATTCAGAAGATAAAAGCTGTGCCCTTCAACTGGTGGGAAGGTGGACAAAATTTGCTTTGTTTTACTTTTCTGTATCTTGAGTGAAGTGAGAGCTGAGTCATTGTCCCTATAAGCTACAGCATCTTTAAGGTCAGACTTGGTTTTAGAGTGGAAAACATAACATTTAGTCTGACAGAATCACACTGTTCATTTTTAGCTGCTCAGCACTTTCAAAAAAATCAAATCACAGAAAAGCTGCCCTGTTTGATTGTTCCTATTACATAATAGCAACGACTTTGGGATTTATGCGAAGCCATAAGCAACATGTCCCTTACATAACAAATCTAAGTTGCTTTAATCCCTGCTGTGCTGCCGTTGAGCCTGGGCAGCCAAGAATAGCCTGGGAGTGGTGCTGAGCTCCCCAGGCTCTCCTCTGGGGCTGCAGGGTGGCCTTGGAGCAGAGGTCCTTTGCTCTGAGGGGTTTTCTGCCATCCATGCTTGTTGGATTTACAGTCTTTCTTCTAATAGATTGCAAAGAGTGGTTGAAGCAGAACCCTTGCCCTTAAAAAGTCCTGTCTTGCTCCTTATGAGTAGAGCTGATCCTTTCCCACTTCCATTTTTTTTTCCTGAAACATTAGCATTTTCTTCCCTTTCCAGCTGAGAACAGACCTTTGGAGCTGGTCCTTGTCAGCCTTTCTTCTGTGTGTGGGATGATGCCATGTCCTGATGCCTTGAGGGATGTGCTGGGCTTGCCAGGGTGGGTGCTGTGGGGGAAGAGCTGCAGCTAGGTATCATTCTGAGTTCAGGGGATCCCCAGCTTGGATGGGGTGTAGGGGCCTTGTTCCTGCCCTGTGACTTCATGTGCTGGGTGTGGTGATGGATGGCTCATGGAGCAGGA
>NW_008237436.1:5183113-5384032 GCF_000691975.1 Corvus brachyrhynchos | reverse complement strand
ATGAGGCTACTGTGAAAAATTTGGGGCTTGATGTCTATGCAGAGGGTCTGACCCTTCACTTTAGTCTGTCATAAATTGTCATTAATTAAATTTTCCTAATTAAAATGGGTGGAACAGTGTGGAAGGGCAACTCAGCCCTGCCCAAGGATTGTGTTTGTATTGCTGGGTGCAGATCCTGCCTTGCCATCTCCATGGGAGTGCTCTGCACTGCCCTAATCACCTGGGCTGCCTTTGGTGTAATTGGGAGCATTTGAAGAATGTTGACATAAAAGAAGCAACATTGTGGGATTGTTTGGGGGGAAGGATTGAAGTAGCTGTGCACAAAGAGACCTGTCTAATTAAAACTGCAGGGGAATGGAGATGGTGGCTAATGAGGCTGAAAATACAACTTAATTTAACTGAGTTGTTTGAAAAGGAGTGACCTGCCTTGCTGGGGAATGGGAGATGGTGGGGAGAGGGAAATAAAATGTACCTGGAATTTATTATTAAAATATAGATTTAGTTGCCATTGGTGCATGTTCTGCTGAGAGTTACTTTGGATTTGGTATTTTAACACATTTATGTGAAATGTGTCATAAGTGGTTACCATCAGCTGCATGTGAACAAACATTTTGAAAGACTATTTGATTAAATCTCTTTCTTAAAATGCTATTTATATCTTCCATCTTTTAATATTTTTCTAAGATTTTTAGTTAACTTTTCTGTACTTGGTCTTTACCACCAAGAAAAAAGGACTGTCATGATCTCCCTGTCTTCCCTCACCTGTCCTTCCCCATTCTATCTCTTGCTTTTTCTCTGTCATACTCTCAGGTCTCATCTAAACTCCACCTGCTCTGCTTGCCCAGAGTCAGATGCCTCATCCTGGTCTTCCATGCACTCATATGTCTTAACTCTTCATTCTAATATCTCCTGTCTGTTTCCCATCGTAATACAACTACATGCACATCACTGACATAACAACAAAAAACCCCCAAACTCATAAAGTTTTTTCCTCTAAAAATCCCAACCCAAAACCTTTTTAATCTCTTTCTGTTATCTTTTTAATCTGGTCAGTGCTACTTGAGAGAGTCTGTTCTTGTTTCATCTCTGAATCTCAGCAGTTTGACCTTTTTTTATTGGTGAAAGCACAGCTCATGACATCAAATCTCAGGACTGGCTTTCTTTCCTTCTCTGCCTTGACCTGTTGTATTTTGACACAACTCATATTCTCTGATTCACAATGTTTAGGTTTTTTGATTGCAATCTTTTCCTGACTTCTGTGAGAAGCTCCTTCTGTGTGCTTTCTGGATGATCTTCCTCACCCTTTCTTGTTTTCATTCTTTCCCTCCATACTTCTTCTGGATGATCTCATCACAAGCAGATGCAGCTAAATCTCCCCAAGCAACACTACATCACCAATATCATATCAAAATGTGGCAAGGGGGCAAGATGTCAAGCAGCATAGAGTGTCTTTAAAACAACGATCTCTGTAAATATGCTAAAACCTGACTAGGTTTAATCTGTGCTTCCCCTTCAGTTTCTGTGTCTAAATTTGACTTGAGTGTTGACTTACTCTAAAGATACTCCAGAGGAAGAGGAACAGAAAATGTGGAGTTTGTTTCACGAAGGTTTTGTATCCTCTTCCCCTTTTGAGAGTAGGTGCATTCCTTCACTTCACTCAGTGCTAATGCAGATCAGCTTATTGTGAGTTAATGCCAGGAAACTTGGACAGGATCCTAATCAGAAGAGCAGGATGTTTAATCTTGAGCACTGTGTTTACGGTAGATTTGATGTGTATGCCCTTGTTACCTACTCTAATTCTAATGAATCTTTTGTTTTGGTTTTTTTTGTTTGTGTTTTTTTTTTTTTTTTTTGTTTGTTTGTTTTTTTAAGGTTTCCACCCTGGGACTGTCTTCTAAAGCAAACTATCACCAATGGAAGAAAAACTTGTTTTTCCAGTGTTTGGGGTAAGCTTGTCTTCTGTATTATTAATGTCTAATTTCATCTTTTAAATGTGTTTGCCACCAAAGAACTCTTTAAAGAAGTCTTTGATTCTTTTTTAATAGTGCTATTTTATTCAATGAAAATTCCATTCAATGATTGTGTAAACAGTAGAGATAAAAGTGAACTCAAAGCAGACCATGTGGCTTTTTTACTGTGGGCAATTATCAAACAAAAACAGACCTTTGCTTTCCTTATGTTTTTGCTTTGTTTGCTAGGTGTAGTATATACTGAAAATATGACTATCTAAACCAGTGTACTATATATACCTAAACTAAATCCTGCTACTTTTTGAGGTATTGTAACAATATTTGAAAATAGTCTTTGATGCTTGGGAAGCCATAAGTTTGTCAGTGGGGAGATGACCATGACACAGCTCATGGTAAAACTGTGCTGTAGTGGTGTGAGGCTGTGTTCATTTTGAGCAATAACAGTGCCTGCTGAAGCCTCTGTGTAAGCATCTCCCATAGCCAGGCATGATCCTGTCCCTCAAGTGCTAAAACAGCTTGGCTGGAGAAGTTCAGACATCAACATAGCATAAGCATTGCTCTTTCCACTGGGGAGACCCAAAGTCAAAAGCTGTTTCTCTGGTGACAGTCACACTCAGTTGCAAATAATGTGATTATGGCTGTGAAATAAGTGGTCGAACTGGTGTGTTGCTGTCTTCTGGGTGGCACGTGCATCCTGGTCATAATTCTGCAGCACTCAGGTGGCTGAACACCAAAGAGCAGCAATCTTGTGTTTATGGGCTCATGGGTGGCTTGTGATGTTCCAGCTCTGTGTGTTCTTTCACATGAAAGAAGAGAATGCACAGTGCAGTGCACATCTTCTCTTTGAGGCCAACATTGCAGGACACTGAGTGATGCAAAGATTGCACAGAAATATTTTTTAATGCATTTCCATTGTTACAAATGATTTCTGGTTTAAAAGCAGTTGTAACTGTGCCTTCTCATCACTGGGGTTGTAAGTCTTGCAGCAATTAGGTGCCTGCTGCAAAACTGGACAAATAAAGTCTCCTGGCCCGTTCCAGAGTTGTTTACAGGAATGGCATTTCCAAAACCCCGTGTTTTGTTTTAAACAGACAGAATTAAATAATGTTTGGCAGAGGTAATGGGACTTTCACCTCTTGTACTGATCTTGGAGCACAGCTTAGGAGGATGATGGGTATATAAGAGCATAACCCTAATTGCATGAAATTAGTTCTAGTCACAGCTGTGCCTAATAGGAGGCTTTCTGACATACCATGGAAATACTGTTCTGGCAGTGTTACTGTAAATAACACTTCCCAGGAGCAGGTCAAAATGATCTACATAGGAAGGTGTGGATCAAGAGTTTGATACCGCCCCTCCCTATTTGTGCATAGGGATAGATTTTTGCTGCTTTCAGCCAAAAAATCAGAAACTCAGGAAAGTGACTTGATAATATTTTAATAGTCATCCAGTAATTTAACACTGGATTACAGTTGAAATCCCATAGAAATACTCAAGACACTGTACACTGTATCAGATGGATTAAGCATGATTCACTTATTGCATTAAATTCCTGAGGGATTAATAATGTTTGGGTCATTGTTTCCTAGGCTTATGAATTTAAAGACCAAAGGGGACCACATGAATATCTATTCTTCTTGCCTACTATGTGGAGGTCAGAGGAATTCACAGTATTTCAGTAGCAGTCCTTTAATTTTTCTTTATTTAGCATATCTTTCTGAAAGAGACCAGGCCTTGATTTAAAGGATGCCAATAGTAATCAATCTGCCATGTCACAATTAAATTTTTTCAGTAAATAATGAGCCCTGCCTTCCAAGAGAGTCTGTAGCTCTTTGAGCTTCCTAGTGGTGTACTTCATTTTTTTTCATGATGGCCTGACAAGGATTCTATTATCAGTATGTTGATTCTCCCTTTAGTTATTCATTTAGCTAGTCACTTCTGAAATTTACTTGCTATGAGCAGTGTTGATTTAGTATAGTGAACCTTTTGATTCAGGATTTTATGTATAACATAACTTTAAATTTCTGCGTAGCATGAAATTAGGGCTAGAAAGATGTCCTGTCAGCACATACCATTATCAAATGATGATGTCACTGCATACAAATGATCGGATTTACATGACCAGGCCTGTTTTCCATACAGCTGTGTTGATTGGTGTTAATTATGTGACTGTCTTTCAATGCCTTATTGATTGTGTTCCATGCTAATCTTTCTCTGCTGTTGCTTGCTACTGATGCCAGTCCAACTGTTCGATAGGTGCTTTGCTTATCCCACTTAACCCTTGTAAATGATGCTTTGATAGTAAGTCTTTCCAGTCACCAGGAACCTTTAGTACACCTATGGCTTTTAAAAGAGTCATTGAATTAAAAGTTACTGATTCATCTATCCTCTGCTTTTGAATGTAGGGTTTAAACTGAGAGGCTATTTTAAGCTCTGAAGTTATAGTGATGTCATTATCACTGTAACAAGTGAATAGGGCATCTTGCATCTTTCTGAATGCAGAGAAGTAGTTGTCAAAAGATCAGTCTTTTTCTGAATTTTTTGATAATTTTTGTCTGGAATGACCAGCTATTGAAGTCATTGTTTGCAATTCTCTTATTATTGATTGTTCCATTTAGCAAGGAGCTCCTATTGCCATAGACCTCATCAGAGCTTTTTCACTGGTTTTTTGCTTCCGTTGTCTGCTTGCATTTCTGCAATGTTAATTTGTATTCATTGCTATCAGTGTCTTTCCCCCATCTGTTACGTACTATGGATTTGTTTTACAGGTTTGTCTGCTGCTGCTTTCACTCTCTGTAGCCAGGACTCTTCAACTGTAAAAGCTTCCTTTCATGGCTGTAGCACAGTGACTTTCCTTTTTATTTTTGGAATGTAATAAAATATCCCTTAGCAGGTCCTTTTTATATTTTTGTGTGTGACTATTTTCTCCTGCTCAGTTTTGCATATGATTTGTTTTTAATTTTGAGAAATGGTCTTTCTAAAATATCCAAACAAGTGAATTAGATATTGGTTAAGATCACACATTGTTTTCCAGTTGCAAAAGAAATTAGAACATTGCCCTTTGCCTGTAGTGAATCATAATTTTCTAGTTAAATGGTTTACCTGTATCCAGTAGGAGTCCAATATAACATCAGCTGGAGTTGATTTCACTGCTCTCTTGTATTAAGCCATAACTAGAATTTGGAACCTTTTCCAAAGCCACACTTTTAAAGTGGTCCTTCCAGAACAGATCCTCTGCTAGAATAAAATTCCATGTGACAATGTTTTTCATACCTTTGAGGATACATGCTTGAGGAATACATCACTTGATGGATTTCTAGCAGACCTCACCCTCTTCTCTCTCAGCTTGTCATTTGCCAGTATTCCAGATTCTCCTTTTCATCTTGCACATGTGGTATCCATGGCTTTATCTTCCCACCCCGTTTCTCATAAATAAGTACAGTGCCTTTTAGTGGGTTTTTTAAAATCATGTTTATCTGTTACCTTCTTAACCTTTAAAAGAATTGAGCTTCCTCTTTGAAAAAGGCAATTCTAATATTTACTGAAATGGAGCTCGGCCACTGCCATTGTAAGCAAGCTTTCAGGGGAATGAACTGTTTGCCCTTTTAAAAGAGAAGCTATTCAAATACCAGCACTGTGGCAAAAGCATTGCTTTCTATTTCTAGCTCTGCACTACACCAATCACAAGTATTTTGGCCATTCGTTTTGACACGGGGAGGCTCTTGTTTGCTGATCAGACCTCTCCAGTTGGCAGCTCCCAATCCATGTGGCCTTTTGCAAGCCAGTGGTTGCTGCTTGTCTGCTGACAAGGCAAACTTCCTGAGCTGGAGTTGATGCTGCAGCTGGCTTTGGGGCTGGATCTAGGAAGCAGCTGAGATCAAAAGCTGATAAACCTTCTCTTTTCTCTTTGCTTGTGAAAGTCTTAAAAGTAAAGTCATGAGAAATGGCTGTTTTACTGAGATAACCAGGTAAATTTTTTAGTGAAAACGGCATGCACCTAGAAGTTAAATTCTCACGAAATGAAGCAAGTGGTTGGTCATCATGTGATTTTGCTCTGTTGCCAGAAATGACTCACACATCTAGACATGGGGAGGGTCTGTAAGGAGCTGTACAGATAGAGGAGAGTTCACATGAGGTGATCACATGCAAATGCTTAAGAAAAGCACAGTATAATACTGAAATGTCATCACAAAGGTATTTTGACAACTAAGTGCCATGAGTGGAGAACCTGTAGAATGACTCACTGTATGTATTCAGGTGGGTTATGAAAGCCTTACTCGGCACTGGTGAGGCAGCACCTCCAATCCTGTGTTCAGTTCTGGGCCCCTCACTACAAGAAGGACATTGAGGAGCTGGAGCGTGTCCAGAGAAGGGCAACGGAGCTGGGGAAGGGGCTGAGTACAAGTCCTGTGAGGAGCAGCTAAGAGGTCTGGGGTTTCTTAGCCTGGAGAAAAGGAGGCTCAGGGGAAACCTTGTATTTCTCTACAACTGCCTGAAAGGAGAGTGTAGCAAAGTGCAAGTTCTCCCAGGTAACAAGCAATAGGACAAGAGGAAATGCCCTCAAGTTGCACCAGGGGAGGTTTAGATTGGATATTAGGAAAAGCTGCTGACCAGAAAGAGTTGTCAAGTGCTGAAACAGGCTGCTCAGGGAAGTGGTGGAGTCACCATTCCTGGAGGTATTTAAAAGATGTGCAGGTGTGGCACTTGGAGGACCTGGTTCAGTGGTGGACTTGGCAGTGCTGGGGTAAAGGTTGGGCTTAATGATCTTAAGGGTGTTTTCCAACCTGAGTTAATCTATGATTCTATATTTCAAGTTTCTGGTTTCCCAACTATAACCACACCATTACTGATTTGTTTCTGAGGAGCAGCATCCCAGCTAGAGACAAGTCCACAGAGCAGGAATCAGCTTGTAGATGTTTTGGGACAAGAGCACTGTTTTCATTCAGCATTGTGTTGCTTAGTATGAGGATACCTACTCCAAGCATCCTTTCAGTACAAAGGATTAGTCAAATACAGGGAAGTATATAAACAAGGGTTAAGAAATGATTTGTCTGCAATGACATAATAGCAACAACTTCATAATCTCCTGGTTTAGCCTGCTTAAATAAAGTTACTTGCAGAGAATCTTCTGATATGTTAATTATATTATTCATATTGTTTTTCTGAATTTCGAAGCACAGTGTGACCTGGATTTCAAAGTAAAAGTGCATGAAAGCATGCTGTGCTTATTTTTCATAATTAATCATGTATAAGCCAATTTTATGGCAAAACAGATAAATGAGGTGTCAGAATATTTGTTTGTAAATACTTTGCTTCAAGATGTTAGTGCAGTTGGGTTCTTAGACTGGATTTTGTTGAAACTATCTTTCAGTGTAGGATGAAAGCACAACACGTTAACAAATACTGTACTTAAACTCTAAACGGGTATACCATAACTGGATCATACTTTTGCTTTAGTTACTGTAGTATGTGTGCTAAAACAGACAAAAAAGCCATGGTGAAGCATTTGACTAATAACAAATGCCTGTGAACATCATATATGGGTAATTTTGCATAGTGGAGTTTAACAGCTGATGATATGTGCTTTTTAAAAATAGGATTTACTGAATTCTACTATGACATGTCATGGAAAGGTGTTATTTTATAGCTCTCTTCAGTTGTCTCTCTACCCCTGTCTAACAAGTCCAGGCATTTAGTGTGTTACTTATACAGAATATTGAGTTTCAGCATTACTCCTCTTTCTAGCTAGTGCTAGTTTGAATCTTACAGCTCTTCCTCCTGAAGCTGCCAAGTGGTAGAGGCTATAGCTCCAATGAGAGAAAACAATTTAAACTTTCTCAGTGAACCAGTTTTGAGAAGAGTTTTGCTCAAATGCAGAGTTTCACACTGAGGCAGCGTGATTAAAAGCCTATAGGGGAATCAAGCATGGGAATGGTTTTAAAGAAGATCAAGGGACTGAATGCAATTTTTTCTTCAAATGATGTAATTAAAGTAACAGCATCCTCATTAGCATAATACACTAAATGATAAAAAGAATTGGACAGATGCCTAATCTTGAAATGCTTCTTAATTTTCAAGTATACATTTTAAAAAGAAAGCAATTGAGGTCTGTTCTTTCTAGCTGCCTGCCTGAATCATTGAAACTGCTGCTTGTATAAGTTACTCCCTCAAAGAGGGACAAAATACACCAAAACTAATCATGTATTCCAGGATACCATTCATACAATGTCTGTTGCACACATCTGTAGATAATAGAATATCCACAATACTTCAGGTCTTCTGAGATTGGATGCCAACCAGACAAAAGTACACATTTGGGAAGATGTCCTCAACTTGAGGCCATATGCAGCCCCAAAGCAGTCCAAAGGCAGCTACCATAAAAATGAAACACTCATATTTTTGTTGATTTTTGATTTAACTTATCCAGAAGGTGATTGATCTGAGTTTCTTATGATCACATGTTGAGCCACAGAGAAATGTATTTGAGATTCCCATCAAGTTTAGTTTTTGAGGAGAATTTTTCTGAATTCTTCCAAAAATAGCTTGGTGGTTTTAATGAAATTGTGATTCAAATGTGGCAAAGAGAAGGTGGCATTTATGTTGATTCCTCCATGACTTGCCTATAGTCTGCTCTTGTCCCATACAAGCTGCAATGGTGAAGTTTCTGTTTCTCTCTAAGTTTCATCCTAGTTCTGTTCCTTTACCATCACATCTATAGGCTCCCAAAGGCATTTGAGATGAACCAAAAAAACTTACGGAATCTCACAATTATGTTGCCTCCTGAAAATGTGGGGAGGCTCCTTAGGCTGTGCCCAGAGTGCTGAACAAGAGGTGGGTGTGAGGCATTTACTCCTTCATGTGCCCTCATCTATGTGGAGAGTTGTTCTGCACTACCCAGGATTCAGCTCAGGGTCTCCTCAGGGACTCACAGTGCTCTGTACAACACAGTTACTGCTCTGTGTGCATTTTTTCCCAGTAAAAATATGTGAAATATGGTGCTCACCAGAGTATTTGGGCACACAGGGTCAGCGGTACTGACTTTTGAATTATTCCAGTTACAGCCTCAATGCAAGGTAGAGGCTGGCTGCAAATGAATGTCAAATTTTCTATCTAGAAACAAACCTCCTTTTCTCTAGTCCTAAAGCCTCTCAGATGGAGAGGAAGGAGCCACTGCTTTGTGAAGCTGCTGTGGCAGCCAGAGAACAAGAGAGGTAGGCTGCAGTAGGCATTCTCTGCCCTACCCGTATTCTGCTCCTTTGAAGCTTAAATGTTTTGGTAAGTGCAAATCCCAATTTAATGTTAGATAAGGAAAAATAATCAGCTGATGAGTAAATCAACAGGTCACTCCAGAAAGTCAGAAGATCTACTGGTAATAGTGTCAACTTTGTTGCAGCTGTGTTTGTGTTTGGCATCAAGACTGCTAAGAAAATCTTACTACTGCTCAGAAGATGTTATGGCAGGTAACTTGCTCTGTTTTCATCTTGACCTTTGAAGCAATTTGGACCAAAGACCTGCCTGTTTGATTTTTCTGATGTCATAACACATCGAGCTGAACCCGATCCTTTTATATCCTGCTAGTCTTTTATATATGCTGAAGCAGTAACTGTGAGGCTGGAGAGTTCAGAGCTATAAAAGGCAGCACTATTGATCTTGCAGATACAAGTTCAAAGCACTATCTGGAAATACATCAATGAATGAATCAATGGTGTGGTACGTGCTAGGGTGTGCATTTTTGAGGCAGTGCTGTATCTCATTCGGAGCTGTAGCTGCCATCGGTGAGTTGCCAACATGAAGATGTGAGCATCCCTGCATTTAGCTGGTCTGAATGCTGGTAGCACTTCAGCCATTCAAAATTCAGTATTGCAGTCTGTAGGACTCTGCAGACTTTCTCAGAGTTTTCTCTGCATGCATCCCTGTTCTCTGCATACTGTGCCTGTGGCTGCTTCATTGGACGTGAGGTGTAGGATGGAGGGTGACCCTTCCTCATCCAGTGCAAGGATTTTGGGATACAAAAGTGTCCTTTGCTAGCCCAGCATCTGGGTTTCTGTATCAGTGAGAAAGATGGAGACAGAGTCACATGGAGCTGTGTTGCTCTGTGGGTTTGGGATCTTGTTAAAGTGTACTTTTTGGGCCTATGGATTCAATTCTTCTCTGAACTGGACATTGTTATCTAGTCTGTGCTCATGGAGAGCTTGTTATAGCTTGTGCATCCTATAAGGACCAAGACTGAAGCAGTCTTCCTTGCTTTCTATTTGTTTGGGGTTTTTTTTCTAGTAGATTATAATGATATTCATTACAGTGCTACTAATTTTTCTTGCAGGTCTCCTGATATTTCATGATTTTTTTAATGCCTGATTTACATACATGTTATTTATACATATGTGTATAATCATTTTCTAATACCTACAGTTTGAGGGGAAAAAGCTAGGAAAAGCAGTGCAACTCTCCTTGAAGTCTGAATTAAAAATTGGCAAATAAATGTGTTGTAATTTATTTTCAATGATGAAGATTTGGAGGAGTGACTAATTTTTAATTGCAGGGTTTTTAATGCAAAATTTCTTCTACTCTTATTTATTTTACTTACTCTTACAGGTAGACTCAGTTATTTTTCCTGCTGGAAGTACATAGGATGGTAGCCTGGCATTTATATTTTTCTAGAATTCACATAATTCCTGTCAGATGTCATCTCTTCTGTGTTCCTCTGTTGGGATCTATCACAGCAGTGGCTAGGAGGTTTCCCAGAAACATCAGCAATGATCTTACTTTTCCTCTCGTAAGGCAAGGGTTTAATTTTTTTTTTCCTATAATGCTTTGTTCTTATTATACTGCTGAATACTGGAATACAATCCTTCATATTCGTTTTGACTTTTTGAAAAAGAAAAACTTGCCAGAAACTTATAGTAAGCCTTTTGTCTGCCCAAATATTACTCAGGGTATGAACAGTTACCACATATGAAGGTCTCTCTAAAGGAGAGATTGAGGCTGCTTCTTGGCTCAAGTGAGTTTAACTCTTAAGGAAGAGGAGGCCTTTGCTGACATAATAAACCATTCAAAAAATAAATGTAGGAAGCTTGGAGCCTGTCCTCTATTTTCTGATTTGTAGGAGCATTCTTCATCTGTCGGCTCCTGATGCTATTTAAAATTGGTTCCTGTAAGTTTTGGGGCTTTATTAATTTGACTGACATTAAAATGCTGTTTCTATGGAGTCAAAAGCATGCTTTGCATGCTGGGGCCATAAAAAGCAGAAAAAAGTAAATAATTGTTCCACTTTTTAATATGAGAAAAGATCAAGAATATGCCAAAAGCCTTTGTTTATAAACAAAGGAAAAAAGTCCAATCTTTCTCCTAAATTCTGCTGAAGAACATATTTGTTAGATATTTGGCTCTCAGGGATTTTCTGAAAAGAGGAGGCCTGAATTTAGGCATATAGCTGGCTTTGGACTGTGTATTTTTCTCAGTTTTCACTCACAAAAGGTAATATAAATATTTCATATATTTAGGGGTTTATGCTACTTCTAGCTTAGACTAGAACATACAAAATTGTGAACCTGCCGCAGTTTTTAGAGAAACCCACATCATTCTATTTTTGCCGTGAATGTGTTCCACTCTTAGTAAATTTCAAAGACTACGTCGCTAAAATTCCCTGGGTAATTGGCTTGGCATCTGCTAATTTTATTCCTGTGTAGTACTGTAATAGGATATAAATTAGAACTCTGGGGACAAGTGATAACGTTCAGTGAAGATGAAACTCTAAAGGATATGAAAAAGATTGCTTTGCTTATACTGCAAGTGATGGTGAAGAGGTAGAAGAAAGTTTAGAGGAGTAGATGAAGGAGCTTGAGCTCTTCCAATACCAAACCTGGTCCCAAATGGAAAGAAATTGTTATTTGCACCCTGTATCATATAAATGCTTGAGATTAAACTTCCTGTGACAATGAGAGAAAGTAGCTGTTGACTGTCACCACCTTCCACATCCCCAAGGTCAGCAGCCAGATTTTTCTTTCCTAAGTCTCTCTTCTGGTCTCCCTCAATTAATCCATGCTATAAATCCCTGGCTTGACTCCCCTACTCATCTCAGTGACTTTTACCATCAGTAAAAATCTTCTGGTTCTGTTGGTTTTTTGATTTCCCACCTTCCTTCACCTGGGCAAAAGGCAAGAAGAGTAGGGTGAGGGTTAGGAAATACCATGTTGCCAAAAGACTCATCTCCTAACTAGAGGAGAACACAGCACAAATGATGATGGCCCATGTATAGATTCATACCAAGATGCTCTGAAAAGAATGTTTTGGTTCAGTTAGGAGAAAATTTTGTTACTGCTCCACCGGCCTGCAATTAAGTGAGGTGGTATCATAGCCATGCAACTCTGGATAGAGATAAGAGGGAATGCTTACCTATTGATAAAGAAATGAAGAAGGAAACAGCTCTCAGAAAAGTTACTCTGCTGCACTTGTTACCATTATTGATGGGTCTCTTCAAACTTTGCCACACCTAACACATCTTCTTCCTCAACTTTTTCAGCTTTTTTTTCTGGAAAAAATTAAATGTTCTGGGATTTATGTTCCTGCTGTTGACACTGCACTTCACATGAAAAACATTTTATTTGGAAACATGCTGATGTTTTTGCTCAGCCATTACTTTGTAGATTCATCCTCTCATATCCATCCCTGAGTGGGGATTTTCTTTTAGCTCCTGGATGGGAGTGAGCTGGTTTTACCACCTTTCACAGTTGCAGTTACCACTGCTAGGTCAGCTCTTTCCAAGACTTATCTGCCTGATGTCCTGCCATGCTGCTCTGCACCTTATTGCATCTCTGTTTTCTCTCTGTGAATGGCTCATGGTTATTTCAGGCATGTAGCTAAAAGAGATACTCTCCTTTTTTTTTCCCCTGTACATTTTTCTGTGCAGAGAGTACAGTTGCTGCCCACCCTCACAGCAGGGAGTTACCTACACATCATTTTGAGATCCTGTCACTTTTCCTGTAACACCCCTTAGATATTCAATGCCCCACTTCTTAGGCAAGTGCTTTTGCCATCACAGCTGTGTACATCAGCCACTCTCCTGGCTGACCTTCCCTGCTGCACCATCTTCTGCACTGACCCCCTTTGTTGCCTCTCATCCACAGATGACACAGTAAAGTTCTTATCCTCAGCCCTGAATGCCCTTCACATCTTTACCTGATCTTTGGCTGGTTTGATGCCTCACTCATGAACCACTTGTCAGTGCCTCTAACAGCATTGTTATGTTTGTTACATTTCACTGATTTTATCTCCACACACTGGGAACTGGTGAAGCTGAATGGGGATGCTGGTAAAAATAGTTTTGTTGTAATGTAGTGTAGTGAGTTTTGTGCTTAGTCAATAGTGGTGGGTCAGTTCTAATCTTGTGGGGGGTTTGGGGTTTTTTTTTCTTCTAATTATGAAGAAAATCACCAGCAAGAACATTAAAGATTTCAGTTTTCTGCCCTTTGACTTGAGCCTTTCCTGGAAATGAAGAATCTCTTCTCAAAGATGGACAATTTATAAAGTGAACTCCATGGATTCACTTCAGCATTTTGGACTTTCATGGTTAAGTATATTCTGTTGTGACAGAATATTGCTCAAGAATAAGCAAGAAAACTACTTGTGGCTTGAATATGTCATCTGGCTTAGCACTGAGTCAGCTCTGGCCCCTCTACCACAGAGTAACACCTGAGTTATACAGTGTTCATGCTCGGAGCATCTTTTGAGTTGGAAGGGACCCACAAGAACCATCAAGTCTCTTAAATGAATGGCCAGTTATGGACACCCAATTTGCTGGGGCAAGGTCTTCTATTTGATGCTTCAAAATTGTCTGTTTTAATATGCACTGGCTGAAGAGGGGCTTTAAATCACAAAATAATCATGCACAATGATACTCCTCTGAGAAGTGAGGCTTGTCAAGAGTCTTGTTGGCTTCACTAGCCTTTTGGATGACTCAGACCACGGATCTGGTTCTGCCAGGGTCTGATGGCTCTTGCTCAGCTTTCATGTTTAGAGTAGGTTTTTGGGAATCCAACAACTATCCTTCTCTTCTAAATCATCTGAAAGGTGTTGTCTTGGGTGTCATATCTCCATCAGGTCATCCTGTCCTCATCAGTGAGAACAGAAATTCTTCTTGGGTCTTGCAGGCACTGTTTCAGAGGCATTTTGTGTCCTACCTGTAGGAGATGTCCCTGCCCGTGGTGGCAGATGTTTGGCCTAGGTGATCTTTAAGGTCTATTCCAACCCCTTAACATTCTATGATTTCTTTTTCCTTTTTTTTTTTTTTTTTCAATCTGCATTTTCTTACTGCCTTCAAAAGGTAGTGTGACTTGACTGGGAATACAGTTTTCACATGCTTACAAGTTCCATTAAAATTTCCATTGATTGAGCCCATTGGGTCTTCATTGATTTATTGTATTAAGAACACAGTCTGTGTCCTCAAGACTCACTTTTTTTTATGAAAACCTCCAGGCTGTATCTCATAATATACTGAATTTTATTTCATTTTTTTAAATGTTACTTAAAGGAGTTTGGATTTTACCTTAAATTTCTAGCTTCTAAATTTCTAGAAGTAAAGGATTCTGCTACTGTAAAAATCCAGCTGGCTTATGTCATGTTCTTGGAGTAGAGGTTTCTTACCTGCTGGAATTACAAAAACTGGCATCACCGCTTGATCCAAAGAAAGAATTAATAGCACTAATTCTGAAAAAATGCACCTGCAAACCCTTGGTAGGACAATATCCTGAGGAAAGTTCCACAGCACATAGCGGAACTGATACCGCTGGAATCTGATTTATTAGGTGTGGAGATCTGTCAGAGCTGGAGCTTCCCTTTGCAGAATGGTTGTTTACACATGACTTGAGGGCATTACTAGGAGGAGGCATCACTGAGCACCTCCTCAAGTGCATGAGTCACCCTTCTGAGTTGACACATCACTTTTTCCAGGAGAGTGGCTATACCCCCATGACATAAAGTAATGCAGAGGTTCTTCTTTGCCTTGAATTGCCCAAAACTGTAAATAGCCACTCCTCACTAGACAACATGGTTGGTCTCCATTTGCCGTAAAGTTGGGCCGTGCTGATTAGTCTACAAGCTGTCTTGTGGGCACCATTTCCTTTATCTCACTCCCCACTCCACAAGGGAACAGCCTGTCTTTCTTGTGTGATCAAGTAAGTGTGGGCAGTTCATCAAAGTAAGGTGGAAGAGTCTATGCCACCTCATGTTGTTGGTGTAATAAAAGAATATGTGCTCTCTGAAATATCTTTAGAGAGCAGAGAAATCTTTATTTTTCTGCTGAGAAGTTGGCGTCCCACTGATCTAGTGAATCTCAGCCATCCCCGCTGCTTATTAACTTTTATACTCTAAGCAGTCACTTTGAGTGCTCTCTTCTGAGAGGCCAGAGAAAATTGCCTGGGATATGGAGAGCAGGGAATATGAAAACATCTCTTGTTAATGCAATATATAATCCTCTTACTTGATATCAGTGATAAGTGAATCCTTGATCTGTCTGTGCTGTAGTCCTTCCTGTAGTCAGGATATTCTGTTAGCACAATAACTAATGCCTCTCTTCCCAGCTATATGAATGCTTCTTATTTACACAGCTTAAACTCTTTATTCTTGCTACTAACTGATCATTTAGCAGACTAGCTGCTGGCGTGGCTGGGCACTGCAGATTGAAGGAGAGTGCTCTCAGTGACACAAATTATTACACAGGCTCTGGCCCTGGCTGCTGGGAATTGTGTAGGAACAACATAAAAAATATCCGCCACACTAAGGCGGAAAAACATAGAACTGAGTCACTTGCAGTGGTTAACTGTTAGTGTTCAGAGTGTCTTTGAGCAGTAGATGTAGTGAATAAAATGAAATCTCGTAGCAAAGTCGAAGGTCTCTCATAGCTAAATGAATTCAAGAGAATTCTTGTCAGCTTCAGTGGTGTCTTAGGATGGTACTTTCCACTTGTTTTCATACATAATTTAGGGAAACAATCAGTACAGTATGACAGCAAGTGTGATTTAAAGTTAAGTGGAAATACAGAAGAGAAGTCAGGAAACTGAGGTTAGACAAAACATACTGAAGAGGATGATTAAGTGAGAAGACTGAAAGAAGTCTAAGGGGTGGGTGGACAGAAACAAAGCTTGGAGGGATGATGAAGTAGTAAACTTCAGGAACCCAACAAAAGCTTTCAAAGAAGGTGGGGAAATGGTCTGCAGTACGTTAGAAACAGATACTGCTCAACACAGACTTTATCTCAATGGTGTACATTGTAGACTTAGAAGAGGAGAGCTGGAGGGCATCCTGAGACATCATTTTTTACATGTGCACTCTCTAAAATGTTGCTGACCCATTTTCACATGCTCTGATGAGAATCCATGGCACTCATTAATTGCGCGGGTACTCTTTTAGACTCTGTTCAGGCATCTGGAAATATTTAATTGATATCAAGCATAACTGGAGGTTGAGTCCAGGTACTAGGATAGTCCCCTCAGTAAAAGTAGCTTGAAAAGTAACCATGTATGTACATCATATTATTAGTATTAGAATGGTAAAACCAATCCTTCAGGAGAAAGTCTGTTTGTGGTACTGGGAATAATTTAAACTTCAAGAGCAATAGAATTGAAGTTTGTTTTTGTTGAAGGACTCTTTGGTTTTTAGCATCCACGGAATTGGCAGAGGAAGGTAGCTAGAGAAAAGGACATTAGTGATTAGAACCTCTTATTCAGTGTTTTGTAGTTTTGGTTCTTACCAGGGATCTGTGACTGGTGTGATTTATGATCTTTTGCCAGGTTGATGGACACCCCCATGCTTCTGTTTCCATACTTGCCTCAAGTTTGAATTATTGGCCACTAAAATGGGAGCCAGAACAAACAAGTCTCATGCATGTAAATATGGGTTCTCATGTAGTGTTATGAGTATTTATAGAGTTTTTCTTGTATACAGCACATCTTATCATGTTCAAATAAGAGTATCAGCAAAAATAAGGGTAGGAAGAAGCTGTTTCTCAACTATCTGGTACACTTCCACTGTGTTCAATCAATTTCAGAGAGTTTTCTTATGAGCACTGGGAGCTCCAATCACCTTACATTCTACCATGAAAGCAATGGGACAGTCTTTAAAATCAAATGTTGATTCAGGAAAAAGAGTAAATCCTTTTCACATAAAGAACTGCTGCATTTATCAATTAACATGTCCGTGAAACACTGTACTCCAAAAATCAGTACAGTTTTAAAAAATGACAATTTCTTGGGTTTCAAGACCACAGAATTATGCTAGTGGTCACAAAACTAGCAGAACTACTGAGCTTGGTTTCTATTTGGATTTGTCCCTCATGATCAGTTCACTTTTTGACTGAGTTGTACCAAGCCCTTTTGTACAGAGAAGCCACACAGGGGAGAGTCCTTAGTGATGCTGGAATTGCCATGGAAACATCAGTCGCAGTAGCACCTCATTAGACAATAGACAGTCACCATGGGAGAGAAACTGTGATGAAGAGATTAATTCCTTGGTGTATCATGAAATACTTATTCCAGTTGCAACTTTCTCATCATTAAGGAAAAATTTTCCCATGAAGACCTTCTGTTGTCACATGAACATGAACATGAAGTTAAAGCTACTTTCTAGGCTTTCCTGAGCTCTACTCCCTGATCACCAACTTTCACAGAGCTTGTGGGAATTCAACACTTCCATCACAGTTGCTTGAAACTGGCCAGGAAGTTAAAAAGATGACAGGTCGTGCATATGAACTGTAGAAATATTTTGTATTTTTTTGTCATGGTTTAGCCCCAAGTCATCCCCTCATGCATTCCCCACCAGCATGAGGGGGGAGAGAATTTAAAGAGTAAAATTGAGAAAACTGGTGGCTTGAGATAAAAACAGTTTGATAGGGAAAGCAAGAGCATATGATGCAAACAAAGAAAAACAAGGAATTAAGTCACCACTTCCCATGAGCAGGCAGGTGTTCAGCCATCCCCAGGAGAGCAGAACCCCATCACGCTTGATGGTGACTTTGGGAGGCGACCCCCATCACTCCCATCATTCCCCCTTTCTTCCTCCTTCTTCCCCCAGCTTTATATGCTGAGCATGACACCACATGGTCTGGGATATCCCTTTGGTCAGCTGGGGTCAGCTGTCCCAGCTCTGTCCCCTCCCAATTCCATGTGCACCCCCAGTCCATTGCTGGCAGGGTGGGGTGAGAGGTGGAAAAGGCCTTGACCCTGTGTAAGCCCTGCTCAGCAGTAACCAAAACATCCCTGAATTACCAACACTTTATGTTTTCCAGCACAAATCCAAAACAGAGTCCAGTAGTAGCTACTATGAAGAAAATTAACTCTATCCCAGCCACAACCATATCATCATGACATACAAGTTCTTTGTAGAGAAAGAAGATACTTTAGTTTTTTTTTTTCTAGTGCTGTTGCATGTGCTCTTGGGAGCTGCTTGGGTTCATGGTGTTTTTGTATCTGATTTTTGGGGATATCCCTTTTTGGTTATGACAGGGTTTGTATGGGTTTTTTTGGCTGTTACTGGCTTGACTGAGCCAGGAGTGGTGGTATCTATCACTGGTTTATTTCCTAGAGGCAAACTGACTCTCTGGTCTTTCGCAAGACCTTATATAATGTTAATTCAGGTGGAAGAGTGTCCTCCTAAAACTATACTGGGAAAATAAGCTGTATGTATATTGTTGCCTATAAGGAGATTCCCAGTTAGTTTTCAAAAGTGTTTATTCCTGGTGGAATAAAGAGGTTAAGACAGCTTTTTCACTTGGGGTGCTGGTGAGGAAAAATCAAACATACAAGGCAGGTATTTAGCTGTGAAAGTAGTCAGCAAGCAAATCCCAGTGAAAGGATAAAGAAATATTTAAGGACTCTTGGCAAATAAAACAGTTCCTTCAACAGCTTTGCAAGTTAAAAATGGGGCACTAAATTGTATTAATCATATACTTTAAAAACTGGAGTCCAGTTCACTTTTATTTCAGCAAATGTAGATGTTAAATCTGAGATGAGTATTACGAAGCAGGAAGGCATATTGTGTTTGTTTTTTGGTGTGTGTTGGTTTTTTTTTTAACCAGAAATAGCTCTAAATAACTTAAATTCAGTTAAAAGAAGCCCATCTGTTCCTGTTCTTGTTTTCTTACCCATCATTTGAATGGTAGACATCAAACTGTAAATACTCCAACTGTACTCTCCCCTTTGACAAAGAAAATGTGGTAACTGTTCACCTTATTGTGAAAATAGTGCAAAAAACACAAGGCAGGTCTGCAGTCATCAGCTGCTTGATGCAAAGTACTTACCCCAATCAACTGCCAAAAATTTCCTGCTTAGTTTCTTTAGGTTGCAGTTACTTGCTTTTCAAACTTACTTCTCCATTAATTTGAAAAGAGGTAACCCTAGCTGGTAGGAATGTTTTAAAAAGGAACAGTTTACATCCCACAAATTTTTCAAACACACTTTTTATTTTAATGGTCCATGTATTTGTTTAATGAGTTTGAAATCTGTAATTTAATCTACAGTGAGTGGTCTAGTGCTACTACTGAAGCACTGTCACACAACATTGGTTCTTATCTAACAAAACAACATAATCAGAAAAATGTGCAGTAATTTTTATAACAATAATGGGTTTCCTTCATGGAAAACAGCAAATAAATGTGCCTGAAGATTCTGGGCACAAGTTGTTTAAAGCTATCCTTTGCTGTTTCTTTTTTTTCCCATCAAATTTCAGTTTCCCTTTGTATCTCTGCTGTCCCTTTTAGGTTTAATCTTTCTGAACCTAAGGTTTTTCTTTATCAGCCCTATCTCAAAAGCCATTTATTTGAGGTTCTTGAGTTTCTCTACTATGAAAAACGTGCTATTTTTTTTCTGATTTCCTGGAGTAGTCATGACAAACAAAGGGGGATGAAAAAATAATAGGTTTTCTCTGACCAGCTGTAGTATTATGTTAAGCTGCAGGTTTGTCTCTATTAGCAAGGAGCACTGCCAGGCCCCAAGGAGAGCCTAGCTGCTGGAGCAGTTCCTGGCCTGAACTTGACCCCTGCCAGGCAGCTTTCTGAACCAGTGGGTTCCTAGGTGTATTTTCAGGAGTTAAGAGGGTCAGGACATGCCCCCATCAGGCAGTGTGCATGCAGTCACCCGTTTCAGTCCTATCTTGGAAGGTGACCTTGTCCTTGGGAAACTACTTGGGAATGACTAATTTAATGGATGGCTATAGCCTATGAGATTTCTTCAAGCAACCTGAGCTGGCAGTGCTGGCAGCTGGTGAGCATGACAGCAGCTCTCCCAGAATAGCAGTGTTTGGTCCCACATCTGTATGAGCCCCTCCACTGGGTCGGTGTAGTGGTGCCATGGGAGGTGAAGAGCTCTGTGGTGGCGTGGCTCCTGTCTGCCCTGCCACCAATGCTGTGCTAGTGGTCCTGAGTCCCTTTGCTCTCAGGATTGTCCCTCACCTCATGCTGGACACAGGAGCATGGTTCAGTGGGTGAAGTAATGTACCCCCGGGTGCAGCTCTGCAGTGGTTACAAGGGAGTAAACAAGGGAATTGGAACATGTGTCAGAATGTGATGTCTTCAGGCTCAACAGGTTAATAAAATGATTTAAAATGAGGTTGGTGTTAGTTTGAGTTTTATTTTTCCTTGGGTTTTTTTTCCTAAGCACTGAGTTTTGTGTCTCAGATCATTCTTCTTCCATTTCTCATGACATCACTTTGTTCCCATGCCTGTTCCCTCCTTCTGTTGTGTTCTCACATTCCTGCCTGCCTGCCCCACTCATGCATTCTGTTGTACTGCACAGTTTCACATGTCTGTGACCCAGTCCTAGTCTTCTGTAGTTGTCTCTGCTCTGATACATGCCTGGTCCTGCCCTCACCATCCTTGCTCCCCACCAGTTAAACCACAGCAGTGATGCTTGTGACTCTACCCTTTCTTTACTTCCCTCCTTCTCTTTTTTCTCAGATTGAGTAGGATTGTCTCTCTTCCCAGACTGCCACCTCTAGCTGAGCCCAGTGTCCTTACCCATCTCAACCCGTATCAAGCCGTGAAATTTCTCAGGTTGTCCCATCATACCAACAGCCAAAGATCTGGGTTCCTGGATATTGATACTGCACAGAGTAAAGGAAGCACTGATGAATCTTTTCCTCCTCAAGCAGCTTTAAAAAGCAGGATTTTAAATCCTTCTTCCCCAGTGCAGGCACATTCAGGTGAGACTCTTCCAATTTTAGAAGAAAATCAGAGTTCGTTGCCATACAGAAAGGGAGTGGGAAACAAAGGGTTATTAAATGGTGACAGGTAGGTGAAACTCTTGATTTTAACTGTTTTGTGTTTTTGCAGCTGAGTTGCATAAGTGCCAGGTGACGTTTCTGTGCTTGTCTCTTTGTGGGCTGGTACAAGCGGTAGGGAGAGCTGTGTGAGGCTGCTCATGGGGGAGAGATGAGGTGCCTGCCCAGATACTTCAGTTTGGTGCTTTGGCACTATTTTATGAGCCACAGTTACTGGATTTTCCTGCTGGCGCAGGGGGATCTGTGAGCTGCAGCTTCCTGGTAGGATTCTGGGAACAGCACCAAAACCCCTGACAGGCAGCAAGCAGGTTTTATGCTCTGAGTCAGAAGCAGGCTGAGAAGATGCAGCCTTCAAATGTATCCAAGATGGGGAAGGGGATCTGTGCGAGGAGGATATTTCCAGTGTGATGCTCAGAGCTTGGGGGGACCCTCTCCTGCCAACACTCGGTGAGTCTGCGGGTCAGCTGCTAGTTTTGGTGCAATCACAGGAGAAGGGAGATTGCTGCCTTTCACCACTGCTACCCTGAGCCAGCTCATCCTTCTAGCTATTTCTGTCTATGCTTATCTATAGCATCATCCCCCTTGTGTTTGTGTACCTGCCAAGCATTCAAAACAGGCGCTGCTGTGGCAGTCTCCTTCTTTCTCTCCAGCCCGGAGGATAAATGACTGGATTGCTTTTTATTTTCAATTGTTTCTCTGCATCAAGAATTTGTGGTGGGAAAGCTAAGCTGGAGAAATGCTTTCAGGAGTGGGTGGCCAGGTTGGCAGATTCCTACTTGTTCTTAGCCCCTAGAGAAGTCCTGCAGCCTGGCCCTTGCTGGGCTCACTCTGGGCATTGGTGCTCTTTATAAAAGCAATGGTTTCTTGGAGTGAGATGTGGTCTTGGGTAAAAACAGACCAAGTTCGGATGCGAGAGAGAAGATCTGGATCTGACTTGCCCACAAGGGAACCCAGAACAGAAAGCTGAATGCTTGGGTGAGTTCACAGCAGCTGGCTTGTCCAGTGCAGAACACTGTATTCTTCTTTATTAGAGACTGAGTTATCCAAGGTAAAAACAGCAGTAAAACCAGAAATTCTAATACCTCTACATTATCTATATACTAAATGCTGATATGTGTTGTTTTGTTTAGTTTGGGCTGTGAAGTAGATTGGTGTTTAGTACATCTCACTGTGGCTTGTGACTTTACTCCCCACTGGGAAAGTCAGTGTTTGCATCTGGAGTTGTGCAAGTACATGCAGGTGAGCAAGATTTACATCCTGCTTTAGTGTCTTTGTTACAGCACTGGCTTAAGTCATTAAATTTCACTCAGATTTGAAAATTGACATTAAAGTATGTCTTCTGCCACCTCAGTGTATGACTTCAGAGACACAAAAGCATAGATAATATGTGTATTTGTAACATACTGCTTCTGATTCTTAAAATACAAGGTGTAGACATAGTGGAATACAGTTTTAATGCACCTTCCCAAAGCTGCTTTGTTGGAGAGGTGTGAAAAGAGATTAAATAATCAGAATTGTCTTCTTTTAAATAATCAGGTTTTAAACAGAATTTCAGTGTGAGGCTGTCACAGCTTCCCAGATACTTCTATCCTTACACTGACTGAAGCTGTCATTGTAACATTTGAAATGAGAGCTGGGTTCAGACATCCTACATCTATATTTCTTTGTTAAATATGTAATTAAGTATGAATTTTTATGGCAGTATTTACAGTGGGAGTTGTGCTGAGAAAGAAATGTTGCAGTATGTGGAGTATCTAAATATCTAAATTGATACGTTTTTGTTACAGCGTTTATAAAATACCTCCGTGCTGTAGGCAACAACTGAATTCATTTACAAAATGCAACTTAAAAAAAAAGAATAGTTTTTTTGCATTTCCACAACAGCATAAATATATTTGTAAGTGGTTACAAGTGATGGAGCATTTGGGCTGAGGTGTCCTGTGAAGGGCTAAGAGTTGGATTCAGTGATCCTTGTGGGTCCCTTCCAACTTCTGTGATTCTCTGTGATTCTGCTGGCTGTGGTCTGGATGATACTTCTGGACGCAGGCCTTTGGCCAGCATTTTGGCTTAGTTTCTCACTGGCGTGTGAAGTTAAACCTGGCAAGTCCAAGGAAGAATGTGTTTTATCCTGATTGTTAAAAATTATCCACCTTAACTTGTATGAGTCAGGCAGGTCTCAGTAAATATTAATATTAGGGGGTTTTCAAATCCATAAGTAACAAAGTTCTGTTTATTTCTCAATCCAGAAGTATAGGTAACCAATGCTTGCACAGCCCTTGTCATGAGCTGGTAAGAAAGTCCTTTACAAATGGGATTGCTGCCACTGCACCGTTGTGTGCACTGAGGAATGACAGCACAGGAGGTGGGAGTAATTTTGTCTCATTTTTACCATCTAAAGTTAAACTGGTCATTTAGGCTCACCACCACAGGCTGAGGTGCACAGTTCATCCCACTCTGGAGCAGCCTTGTTCTCTTTGAGTAACACAGTTAAATAGCTTAATTCTCCAGCTTAATTCTCCTTAGTCCCAGGTCCTTGTTGCCTGGATCTGGTAGGCTGGGTTTCTTTGCTTTCAATGCTGTCTTTTGGAGACAACCAATTATTTCCCTCTGACAAAGAGCCCATTTCAGTTTTGAGGACAGCTTATGGAGGAGGCTGACACAGGATGAGTTAAGGGTGACACTACACCAGGTCTGGCTCTCCACATCATAAACATCCTCCAGTGCTGTCCCACTAGCAAGGTTACCAAAAGCACCCCCATGCCCATGCCTTGCTCCAAGACATGCAACACCACTTCATGCAGTTAAATGCTGTTTTGGTGAGCTGCAGCACAGACCTCACTTTGTAGCAGCCAATTTTGAATGGAGAAAAGAATCAATTGTCACCTGGCCCGTTGGCATGTGGGAAAAGGGCTAAGTGTATGGAAGTGACTAGGTGCATGCTTTGGGAACAAGAGGCCTGTCCATGGTGTGGGTGTCTCAGGCAGGATAGATGCTCTCCTGTTGGCCAGAGAATTGCTCGCGTGCTGAGCTGGGTGAGATGCATTTCGGGCAGCTGACAGATGGAGCAGACCTTACCTGACGTGAGTTGCACAAGGTCACTCAGCAGGTGGGTACTAAAGATGGATACAAAAACCAGGCCCACATGCTACTCCTTAGGACACACCACCTCCACAGCAGCCAAGCAACCTGGGTTAAACGCTGCTGTCTTCATGCCCCACATGAAGTGGGTCTGGGTGGGGAGTGGCTACACACGGATGTGTAAGCAGCCATGCCTGCAGGATGACAGGAAAAAAATATGGGAAAAAATGTTATTTTCCTAGGTTTTGCAAAACATCATAACTAAGATCCTGTTGTGCAGCAAAGGCAGCAGGTGCCTGGCACTCTCAGAGTGGTCATGGTGCCCTTAACTGATGCTTTACAAGCCGCTAAACCACACAACATTTGTGAACGCTGCTGCAGTGTGCTCCTTTGCGTTCCAGTTCCTATGGAAACATGCTGTAAGAACGTCTAAAATAAGTACAGTGCTTTGAAACTATTATTATTTTGATCTTTCCTTTTGCCCCAAAATTTCCTTTATCACCTTTCTGGCTGAGTTTTTAATACATTGAAAAGATTGTTGTCATTATCTGGAACAGTGTGCTACCCTGCTTACCCATGTGTCTGCATCCTGGGATCTGATGGATCCCAGGTTCTGATACTGAGATCAGCACTCCCTTCCCCCATCCTCCCCGCTCAGTGGGATGGCAGGCCATTGGTGCATGTGTTGAACATACCTATATATAGAAATGTAAATCAACAGGCTTATTTCCAGCTCCTTTTAGGATCCAGGATGTAGTGTGTTGGCTGGGAGGGAGTGCAGAAGGTCACCTAGTCCAGCTGCCCATCGAAGCAGAGCCCTCTGTATTGTTTGGTGCAGGAGATGGTTGTGAGCCAGATGGAAACATCCTGCAGGTCCCCTCTTCCCCATGGGAGGGTCAGTGCTGGAGCAGGCGGTGGGCTGTTTGGGACACCTCTTGCAAAGGAAATCACTTTTTCTCCCCAAAAGGATGCTCGTGCTGGTAACTGTAAACAGGGCTGTGTATTGAAAGCCTTTTTCCCCTGTGCTCCTGTGGTTTCCCTGTAAAGCTTTCAGCTCCCTTAGAGCAGCAGTCTCCCTGACCTTAGTAATGTCTTAAGATTTGCAAACACCCACATCCCATTTTCAAAAACTACTTTTGATGAGTGAGCTTTAGGAAAGCAAGGGCTAAATCCTATAAAGGGCTAAAAAGCCTTATTTAAAGCTAGGTGCTAATTTTTGCTTCTTTTCAGGCTTCTGGCCTCTTGCAGTACTATGCCTCAGAACCCAGTGCTAGATACCAGGAGAAGAGGTGGAGGAGCATGTTTGGCATTCAAGGGGGAAGCAGTCACTTAAATTCAGAAAAGCGATTTGGGAATTTTTTGGGCAGTGCCAAAACCCTTTGACACCCCTGTACACTGGATGCATGTGTATACAAAAAGTGTCTGCATTCCCAGAGCATCTTCTGGGGATCTACACACCTTTTGTTTCTGATCCCAAGAGTGGAGGTAACAACAAAAGCGGCTTGAAATAAAAGAGAGTTGACGCTTGAGCAGTATTTTTTATGACTGCACATCCTAGACAAAGTAAGTTGTAAAGAGTTACGATGATTTGGACGTTGCTAACATTAAACTAAGTCTTAGCCATTTGAGAAGTGTAGGCATTTGTTTGAATCCTTTTCCAAATCACTAGGCCAAATTTTGCTTGCAGGGTTCCTTCCTGCCAGTGAGCAGCTGCTGTGTAATTATGCATCCTGATTTATGTTGCTTAGTGCTTAGTCTCTGCATGATTTTTTATGTGTTTGTGGTAACTGTAGTGGCAACACCAGATCTGTTTCATTTTGGTGCAACACTGAAGGCCAGTAGAAAAAATACGAGTTTAATCTTAATGGACAGAATAAAACTTTACAGACTCTTTTCAGGGTTGCTATAATTTTGGAGTTAAACCACTCATTAACTGAGCTGACAAATTAAAATGAAAATGCTGGTCAAAAAAAAAAGTTGTGAAGCTTTGTATTTGCATTGCATTTCATATCTGCAGAGATCCTTCCTTACTTGAATGACAAGCACTGAGGCCATCACTGAAGTGAATACCAAGAGAGGTGAGAATAGTGAACTATGAAACAGAAAACTGTAAAGAGAAATAGCTCTGTTTTAACATGAATAGGCAGGGCTGAGGTTCTTTTTGTGAGGGCTCTATTTGAGCTGCTCTGGAGCTGGGCCACTGTGTATGTAACCTTTCTAACCCAATTGATAAGTTCGTGTGTATGCACAGTATGTAGGTCATTCACATTTATTCTGAGTAGCCCAGAAAAGAATGCAGTAAGACTTCAAAATATTTTGCATTTCAACCCTTTCATTGTAGCTGACTTCTCTCTCCCACACTTCCTTGTTCATTTATGCATTTGATGCTGGACCCTCCCCCCTCCCCCTCCAAGGTATCACCTAATGTGCATGGATAGCTGATAAATGAAACACTAAATAAACAGCTACACTCATCAGAGAGCAAGAGGAAGTTAGAGATGCCCTGCAGGTATGAGGGACAGCATCTATGAAATAGGGAATTACGTACACCTTTACTACAACATTGCAAATTTGTTTAGCAGTGATGAGAATTTTGGAATTATCTTCCATTTGAGAAGGCCAATATTGCAATGATTTAGAAGAATAATTATGGCATATGTCTTTAGATACTGTTAAATCCTGACTGGAGTAAAGTAATAGTTAAACTCTCTTAAGAGAAAAATCATAAGTTATCGTGAAGGTAATGGGCTCATCAGGAGTGTACATGTGGTTCAATAAAAGAAAATTACAGAATATACAAGTGACTTTTGAGGATGACATTATTAATTTTGACCTTGTATTGATATAGTTTGCAGAAACATAAAATGGTTTGTGTTGGAAGGAACCCTAAAGATCAGCTAGTTCCAGCTTCCCTACCACAGGCAGGAACACCTTCTGCCATTGCCTCCTACTCTTGCCTACCACACCAAATTTTCTTGGGCCCAGATAATATCAGACACACTGATGTGGCATCAATGATAGATGGTCATACTTTTAATTGGGATGCATCCATTGTGTTCCCACAGGAATTCCCATTAAGTCTGGTTTGTGAATACAAAAGTCAATTGAATTTGAAGGTAGTACTGGACTGGGAGGCATTGCAAGCTCTGCTGAGAACAGAGAGAAGTTTTTAGCTGGGGAACTGGCAATAGTAGATTTTCTATCTGTAAGGCTCAAATAAGACAAATGTAAACACACAGATCTGTGGAAATTATTTGAAATACGTAAACAGTACTGCTAGGAAGGAGAAGAGGTTCAAGTTGTCATCTTGTAATGCGGTGTCTCTTAATAGTGGATGAGGATTAAGTAAGTCCTTGACTGTGCCAGACTGAGCATGACACAAGCTTATGGCACTGTTCATTCAAGACCCTTGGGAAGGGAGCAGCACAGGGCACAAGTGTCCCTGAAGCCCTGTGCTGGCACTGAAGGCCCAGTGAAGGGCAGTGGATGGCCTGTCACCACAGTGAGCTGCCGCACATACCTCCACCTGCAGCAACTCACCTTTTTCTGCATCTAACACCCATCCCAGTGTTCAGTCTTAGCTCCTGCTGGTGGAAAATGGAGATAGAAATGGAATTAAGCATAAGCAAAGTGGGTGGGCAGCCACAGTGTGTGGGGGAAGAAGGCTACCACCGTGGAGTCCTGTTAAATGGGGAGGAAAGAGCAGAAAGGGAAAGGGGAACTGCCCCTCCACAGAGCCACCCTCGCTAAACATGAGTCTCTTAGGCCATGTTAGTTAAACTGGGTAAGCAGATTGGCAGCAATCAATACAGGTTTTGATGCTGGAATTAATTTTTACCAATCAATACACTTTGCCTAATCAAATGTCTATATGCCTTCAAGGATTAACACTTCTGTATTTAATTTGTCAGCCACAGGACAGATTAAAATAATTTCCACTTTAACTGTGAGTCTGTGTTTTCTCAGTTAAGATGTGATATATGTTTTGTTGTCTCAGAAAATGCTTTTGCACACAACTAATGTATGTCTTTCTGAGAACCCTTTCCCAGCCACAGAGAGCACAGGTTTTCATAGATGCCCTGGGGAGTTAAATTGTAGAGTTTCATTGTGTTTGAAATTCCAGATTTCCTAAAGTGAACATACAGCCTTCTCTCTCTCCACAGCCACATCAGGTGCTTGTTTTTTATAGTAGAAGGATGAAGTGCTTAAAGCGAAGAGTTTCTACTAACAGAGCACTAAACTGAGCATCAGGAGGTCATCAGTGCTTCTCTCTTTTACTTACCTGTCCACTGATCTGGGACAAAGCTTTTTACTTCTGTGTTTCTTCCACATGACTTTGGATTCGCCCCACACTTGCTTTTTAACTCATCCTGCTTTAACTTTTTGAGGTGGTATCCATTTCTTACTGCGTGTTTGTATAAAGCCTACAGCACTTGATGGCCTGCCTATGAGCAACTGAAAGTGAGGACCTGTTTGGGGATGACAGGGGAGTAGAAGACACATGTCTCAAGGGGTTAAACATAGTAAGTAGTTGAGATGAGAAAAAAATTTTTTTTTCAGTTGGGCCTAAAATGCCTGGCCTGTTTCAAGAAGGAAACTTGGTTTCTACTAGCAGGAGTACACTGGACATAGTTGACAGGAAATCAGCTGGTGAGGATTACTGTTGTTAAGAAATACCTGTTTTGCCGAGCTGTTGTTCTTCATGTGAATTTAATACATAATTTGCCATTGATCCCTCAGAAAAAGTGGTTTTCTAACATGCATAGTTATTGTGTGTTGCTTCAGATGTCCCTGGGAAGAAAATGTAGTTTTGGATCCACACTGTCTGGGCTTTGCCTGCCTTGAGCAGGTCCATGTCCCCAAGCTGAGACTGGGACGCTTCTTTTGAAAATCTCCCCCAACCTGCTTCTCTGATGGATGGCTGAAAGCAGTTGCAGTGAAAAGAAATTCTAGGAGTGCAAGAAGGAAACAGGGACACCGCTGCATCCAGACTAGAGAGGTTGTGAGGAGCCATGTCACAATTTTTACGTTCTTTTGTTTCTCTCTGCCTCTACAAATGGTGTATCAGGATTTGTTGGGTTGTGTTAGGTGTTTTCAGAGCCCCATGGATGCTTCTGTAAGCATTATTATTGCATTCTTGCATATAGGCAGAATCTATGGTAGAAGCCAGTGAATAAGTGTATCTTTCTTCAATCAGATCTCAGCGATTTCTTCAAATCCAGGTGATAAAGCTAAGCCCAAACTACCCTTTGATCTCTGAAGCACCTATCAACCTCTCTGCTTATGCCCTGACCAAGTACTTCAAAGAATTAAAAAAATCTAAAAGTTACAGCCTGTGGCCTGTTTCCTTCCCCAAGGTATTTCACTATAGGACAAGTTGAGTGAATGGGAGAGACTAGCAAGTTTTTGTGGTTTTGATTGCACACATTTGGATCAAACCGTTATAACATTTTTCATGAGATCTGCAAGTTGCTTTTTTAAAGTAAATTTGGTCCCTTTAAGCATACTGTGCTCTTTAGAGCTCTTAAATGATGCTTAGACTACAAGTTCTGTCACTGTTCATGAAAAGTAGGTTGTCTTAATTTGTAAGGTCATGAGAATCTTTTAAGCCCCCTGGCTCTCGTTGCAGTCAATGGGATATTTTTGCTTTGTGTTCCAGATGGAAGAGGATCAGCTCTCTTGCCACTGGGGAATATACCTTTAAATTGTCCTGCATCCTACTTTATTAATTGATGCATTCTGCACTAAGCTGTGACATTTTCGTTTTCTAAGCTGTTTATTAATTCCGACACTGAATAATTAAAACCGAGAAAGAAGCACGAGGAAAACATCTCATAGATGATTGTCACAGAAGCTGTGTATATACAAAAGGATGCAGACCATAGGGTGGACTGCAAACATAAACAAAGAGCTACATAAAAGCTGAAGCAGTCCAGAAGCTCTATCTCCAATTAGGCACATACAGTGTTTTTAAGTGAATGCTGCAATACCCTCACCAAATTCTTGTTTGGTACTTGTAAATACAGAACTTTGAGTTACAGGCTGACATAATAAAGCAGCATCATTAACCTGATTTCCACTGTAAGATTGAAAAAATATGGGTGTACTCCCAAAATGATTTTTTAAAACACCATTTAAACAGATAAAGCATGCAGTGGTGCCCTACCCTATCTCCATAGGGAAGTTAAAGAATAACGAAGGAAGAAGGAAAAAAAGGCAATGCATTTTGAGGGACTGTGAGGAAGCAAACTGAAATTTAAGGGTTAGTTGCCAAAAACCATCGTTTGGTGTCTTTGGGAGAGCAGCAAGCACTTTACACTCTCTTCTTCCTTGGTGTTTCACTTTGTATACCAATACAAAATCACCGCAATGTGTTTCTAATCTTCCACTACTCTGTATTGCACCTTATCTTCTCCTAGGTTTCCAGAGAAAATGGGAATCAAAAATTTTCATTGGGGAACAGATTAGATAAATCCGTGTGGGTTTTCATCTGATTTGTACTGAAATGACACTGTGCAGTGCTGTGGCAAAGACACAAGATACAATTAAGACTACACAGCCCTCAGGAAATGTTAAGATTTAATAGCAAACTGAAACCTGATGTGCCATTCCCAGCCCTGTTTACAGCACGGCATTTGGATGCTGTTGTAAGTGTGCTTCAAAATGAGTCTCTGCTTGGTTATGCAAATTGTTCTTGTACCGAGGAACCACTATGTGCTACAAAATTAAAACTGGGAGGAAAAATAACCACAGTGGGATAACATGCAATAAATCCACTAAAGCTGCTGGCTCTGGTGAGGTAACGTCTTGTCCCTCTCTGGGTGGAACATTTCTCTGTTGAATCATTACAGTTTTGCTCAGAAACATCCTACTGCTTGAACTGCCGTGGGATGAACAGTAATGTTGAGCAGATACCAGGTTTTCCCAATAGGAGCATCCTGCTGGGAAATGGGCTGCACTGGTGTGATGGTGTAAAAAGCTCAGCTGCGGCAGCTCTCTGTAATTGCTACTCCCTTCTGATTCCTTTGCTGAATGCACAAAACTGCTTCTCACAAACAGATCTGAGAACAAAATCCTTGACTTGTTACCAGTGTAATACTCTGCATGCTAAGCCAGGGTTTCTGACTAGTTTGCCTTCATCGTCACTATTTGATATTGAGTCTCTCATCTCCTGTTGTGGTGCCAAAACCTGACACTGAGAACAAATGCTTCTCTTTCAAGTAGTGATGTTTAATTTTTCATGATGAGTGCAGTTTAGTGCCTCCCCAGGTTGGAGGCTCTGGTGCTAATTACCAGGGAAACGTTTTCTGCCTGCACAGGACACATGTGCACTCTGCATCTTGGTTCAGTTAAGCAGCTGAGCTGAGTGGGATCGGTGGTGGTTGCTGCTGGCTGCACTGACAGTCTCTTAGTACTATTGGTGCTTGAAGGAAAACCTGCTGAGTTTTCTCTTGTAACCCACACAGCTGCAAAAGAAAGTCTGTTTTGTGAGGACACTGTTGAAGGAGGTGTATAGTCCTGCGTGGAAACTGGTAAGCATCACTTCCCAGAGAGGAGTGCTGTGTTTGTGTGGTGTGAACAAAGGGCAGGCTCGGTTTGGTTCTTCCATGTTATTCTTCAGTGGTGAAGGGTTTGGTCCAAATAACTTTTGGCTATTGGCTTGTAGACCTACAGCAGAAAACATCTCAGATCTTCTAAGATGTGTTTATATTTTTGTGGATTTTTTGGGGCTTGTTTGTTTGTTTATTTTTGTTTTGTTTTGGCATTTTTGGGCATGCAGTTTAAAATGATTGCTGTTTAAGACTTATTTTCTTTGACTGTGTTGGGCTGAAAAGAGTGGTAAGGTTTATCTTTTTTGATGAGCTTATATCAAGACAATTGACTAGCATAGCAGTTATTCTGTTTAAAAGCTGTTAGGTGGAGTGTTCTCGGGTTTGTGTAAAAGGGTTTGTTTTGAATGTATACTTACTCCTTACATAATTTCCTAAGCTGTTGTTTAGCCTCACCATTCATTTTTTAGCAGTAAGTCACACAATTCTGTTCTTCTCTTTGAATCCTGCATCGTTTGCCAGGAGGATTTTCAGTAGCAGTCTACTGGACTCAGAGTAGAGCATTAATAAAGAAACGCAAGTGGAGGAATTAAAAATACCCCATTATGGTTTTTTTGTGCCTGCTTGTGCTGAAGAGAGATGGCTGAAACATAAGACAGTAAAACCTCTCCTATGATAAAAGAAAAGTTGCATGTGGACTGTACCCTTTGCCACCCTTGAAAGAAGAGGCTGCTGCAGTGCTTGGACCTGCCCGGTCTGCTCCAGAACTTTCCTCTATAGGGAATTCCTGGTTTAGGGTAGGGTACAATACCTGGTTAGGTATACATAAACAGCCCTGTTTCTCAGTGCTCAGGAGCACTCAAGCATGTTTAACAGGAGCAGGAGCGTTGCATGGTGTGCTGTTGCTCACACCTGGGCTGGTCAGGACTTCTTGGATCATAGTCCTCTTGAGCAGTGGTGCTAATTCCTCTTAGGCAGCGCTTGGATGTCTGTACTTGCTATTCCAGGTCATACCATGGGTTTCTAAAGCAAGTAAACTGCTCTTAAACCTCTTTCTCCACAAAATTACAGGCAGTTGTCTTGCAGTATTTCAGATTCTTTTGCCAGAGTGGAAAACTTCAACTTTTGCTCCAAAATAAAGTACAAGAATTTTATTAATGATAATTGGAATGGCTCAATATATTAGCCTTTCTGAAGAGTTCCTGATGAGATATTTAAGTGTGAAGTTTGGGTTCGTGACTGGGTAGTGTCAAATCAAGCTGCTGTGTGTATATTTGAAATGGATAATACAAATTCTAACTAAATGGAAACCTGGTTCTACGGGTAGTGAGAGTTTAGCAGTTCCTTTCAGATTTTGGATGGGTGTACATGTTGGTTGAGCTAAAGAAGCAGTCCACAATTTCTTGACATTCACAAATTTTGACCTAATCTGCTTTCTTAAATAAATGAGAAAAGCCAGCTGAGAGCTTACTTGTGTAAGCGAATGGCTACAAACCTTTGCCTTTTTCTGCCAAGGCAGTGGTAACTTGAGCAGATCTTGCAGTTTTCTGCAAGTCCTGCAGATTTTGGTGTGGTGCCTCCCACAGACAGAAACAAGTACCAATGTCACGACTTGCACTGAAGACAGAAGCCAAAGTCCTCATGGTGAAGAAATCAAAAGTACGATTACAGACACCCAAAGAGAGAGTGAATCCAATCCCGATGCAAAGTGTGGTATTAAAAATGAGTGAAATCTAATTTTTTAAGCTAGGCTGTGATTATAGCAATTTTTATTACTGCTTCTTTTAAGTGAAAGCTTTCACCCTTATTTACTCTCATGCCTCCTGGAAAAAAGTCCTTTAAGCAAAACACTAACACAGAAAAACACTAACTAAGAAAAAACTAACATAACATTCAGCAATTTGTGGTTGTTCCTTGGGGATTTTTTTTCCCCCCCCAAAATTGGTCTTGCCCATCTCCTTTTTGTTCAGGCAAACTTAGTGAGATGCACTTATTACAGCAAATCAGCTGAGTACTCACCTCCTACCTCAGGTCAGCAGAGTGCTGAGTCCTTTTGCCCTGGGATAAGGGCAACAAAAGTAGTTTGATGTCTGAGTTAGATCCATTCTTACCAGTTTAATGTGTTTTACACACAAGCTGCAGTTTGGAAAGATTGTTTTCAAATCAGCATGTCTTGAGGTTTTTGCTGCAAATGTTTTGTTCAGAAAGTGACCAGCCTCACTGGTCTGTGTGAGGTGTGTAGTTCCAGCCAGAGCCAGGAACTGGCCCTCTTTGGTTTTAGGAGTACATTTTATTATTGAGACGTAAGGTGCACACCACATACTTCAGCAGAGCTAAGCAGCCTGTGTGCTCGGGAAACACTTCCAGCAATAAACCTGAGCTGAATAAATTCCTGTTTCCTGTAGCTAGGGAATATCCATATGTCACTGATGAATTCTGCCAGCTCACATGTCGAAGTTCTCTGTTTAGTGTTGAAATTTAGCTTCAGAAGGGATTTACTAAATCAGTGCTGTTATAGATGGGGAAACACGTAAGTAAACAAAGATTAATTGATTCAGGAGAACTGAGCTCCTTTCTTGGAAGAAGAGTGTCTGGATGGGATCCTGTAATGGATGTCTGGGTGTCAGGATAAAATATTGATGATTATTTCTGTGGTTCAGGTCACTGGAATGAATGAAATTATATCTTGCAGAAGAAAGTTGATTTGCATTAATTTCTGTTCGGGATGCACAATTAATAAGAGAGCTATTTATCAGAAGATATAATGCTATGTCTCTTTGTATTTTATTGTAATATTTTGTGTGTTCAATTTCTACAGTGTTTTACCTGGGCTCTTTTCGAGAACTAGAGAATTGTTTTCATAAATGCACAAGAATGAGCAAATAATGAAAAAAAGCCACCCCTCATCTAATCTCATCTGGTACCTAATTTAAAGTGGCAAACCACCAGGAATTCAGAATTAGTAACACTTCACAGCTAATACTGACTTGTTAAAGATTTCTGATGTTAAAGCATCCTACTGCATTACATAACTATGAACTGAAATTTCAGTGTCAACTTGTAAGTAATCCCAATTTGTCTATCTATATATCTCTGGTTTTAAGGTAAGAAGGGCAAAAAAGTGAGGATCTTTTGATATGAATGCATAGAAAGATAGTTTATTTTCTTTTAAAAGCATTTAATATTTCATATCTCCTGCCAGCCCAGCTGGGACTCTTAAAAAGCACATCTTTCAGGAGCTGACCAACATGTTTCTGGTATAGGCTTTGGTTTATTTTTTCTTCTTGTTCTTCTTTTTTTTTTTTTTTTTCTTTCTTTTCCTCAGAAAATGTTGATGGGCCAAACTCAAAATTCAAGTTTGGATGAACTTTTAATTTTATAGAACATTCAAAAATATTTTGAAATTGGACCAGGATACCCCTGCATGTTCAAAATAAAAGAATATAGTTTTGTTTATGATTTTAGGGAGGTTAAAATGAAGTAATTATTATACCAAAAAGTACAAATAAAAGGCAAAATCAAGCAATATTTTGGTACTATTAAAAATATTTTATTCTCCCAAATACTACAGTATAATGTTCTTTCTTGAGCATGTTAGTATCAAAGTCATTTGCTTCTTAACCTGTGTGGAAAAACAAAAGGATTCTGTCCCCAGAATTAGAAATAACAAAGGCTCAGTCCATTGGGACTCCAATTTTGACATTGATTTTTATGTGGAAGACAGACTGGGATCACTGTGAGGGGTGTTCTCATGAAGCTTGTGACAATTACAATAAGTATGAGATTATGATAGATGAATATGGAAACATACAGATGGCAGCTGGTGGTCCTTGAAAGATGTAGGAAGCCCCATCCAATTTGTCGTTTTGGCTCAGAGAGGTTTATTGTCCATCAGTGTACTGTGTGAAGTGTATTGTGAGTGTCTGGGTGCTCTGTGTTCCTTCCTGGAATCGTGTTTGGAGTTGTTCTGCTAGCAATAGCTTATTTTTAAAATACGTATCTTACTGGCCCTGTATTTCTGTCATTCAGTTTTGGGCCATGCCACATTTCCTCCACTGAATAGTGAACCTTTCTTCTCAGCCTGTCTTCTCCCCTTCTTGAAATGAAACAGCCATTAGTGTTTTCAGGGGTTCAAATCCACCTATGTACCACGTGGTCTGTTTTCCATGGGTTTGGAATGGGTTGCCATAGGAGATGCTTCCCTGGTGTCAGTGCTGAGGGTCCCAGCAGTACAGGGAGAGCACAGGGTGGAAAACTTGACATGGGATCCTGTTTGATGAAAATGATTGTGTGGATTGCACTGGAAACCAAAACCCATTCTCTTTGCCAGCTGGTCAGGTTGGGACCCGCTGTGCCAGAGCTCCTCAGCGTCACTCCTGCCAGCATCCTTTTAAATGTGAAGGATATTTTGGGGCCACTGCTTTTCCCTTTGTACCCTAAGTGTTTGCTGGAGAACCTCAGCTCTGCTGCTGCCGTTTTTCTGCCAGCAGCTCATTTCAGACACAGGACCTGATATTGATTAGAATTGATTAACATTTCTATGATGCATCTTCCTAATGTGGAGCTGAGTGCTGTTGTTGCCACTTGACAGCTGGTAATATACATCCTGGAAGGGTAAAAGGTCTCATCCTGAGTAAATGAATGGGTGACAGCAACTGTTCTGCTCATGTGCTGTCGTGGTACTTGAGAGGCCTGAAGGAGGGGCTCTGTGCAAAGCACAGTGTCCAAATCTCCCTGTGCTGAGAGTCTCAGGAGACCTTGCAAGGCAGAGAGGAGGAATGGAGGCACATCTCTTCCCTGGTTACTCTGGGGTCCATATCTGCTGTTTCAGAGCAGCCTCTTGGAAAGAAAATGTGTGAATAAAAAATGTGTGATGGATATCCGTCCTCTTCTAGCAAGTTAGGTCTCATTTGAATAATGGAAAGGTGTGAGCTCCTGGAATGAAGCATTTGTAATGAAAGCAGTGATCCAGTGATACAGTTTGGGATCTGGTTTTGAAAACAACTTGACAACATTTGCTAGATTTCTTCCTAATTTCTTTATTTGTATTTCTGATCTCTGCAAAAAAAAAATAAACTGATTGAGGCAACTCCAGAAGCAAGATAGAAAATAAATCCTTCAGGCTTGACTTGCACTTGTTTTGTTTCATCAGGAGTATTCAAAGTCACTTGAAAGATTTTTAGTTTTCTTGTTCTCAATTTCTTTATCCAAAAAAGGTTGGAAATGTCCTATCATTTCTCCCCTCTTTGGAATCTTTCAGAGGATGTAGGTGTGACTAGCTAGCACTTTCTTTTGTTCCTTAATTGAAAGCCTGGAAAGTTTTGATCATTAATAAGCATCTTGTTTCTTCCGGGTATTTATATGACATCCATACAAGATAGAGGTTAACATTGCTGAAAAACAGTTCTGACCCATTTGATCAAAATTATTTCTTTCCCTCAAGCAGAGGTCACTATTATGGTTCCATCGTTCTCCTTGTTCTTCACTCATCAAGAGGGTCTTTCAAATAAATACTGCAGACAAGCACTGGAATTAAAGAAAATGCAGCAGCCTGCTCTTTGAGACTCTTCCTCTGTGAAGGAAAGAGATCTAGGGGCTAGACTTAACCAAGTACTCCCTGTGTCTTGGTTTGCCCAGGTATATCCTCTCCTGCTTTGTTGTTCAGGGCACCATGAGTGCTCACAGCTGGTCTTATGTGGCCTCAGTTCCCAGAAGGCTGTTGCCACCACAGCACTCAGGAGGGGCTGCACATGTGCTGTGGGCACAGGTGCTTGTATGTCCATCCTGGACTTTTGAGTGGCTGTGTGGGGACCCCTTAATTTCATCCCATAACTCTTCAGATTCTGTGTCATCATTAGTCAAAATTGATCAAGTGCCCGTTCTCCCTGCTCCAAAATCCACTGCCTCCAGGGGCTGTGAGCCCAGGCCAGTTAGGGCATGCTTCCATCTCCATCTAAGCTCTGTGTCTTCCCTTTCCAAGGCAGCTGCTCCATCCCTGAGCAGCAGTGCTCTGTGCTGCTCATGCAGGCTCCTCAGCCAAGTCCGTAGCTCCCAACTCACCTGCCAGAGTCTGAGCTGGCAAGCATCCTACCACTGATTGCAACTTCTGAGCTACTGCACTGTGTGCCTTAATAAGACATTCTTGAAAGTACTTTGCACTTAGATGACATGTCACTTTTGCTGTAGTTAGCTAGTGTTACTTGTCAGGCTGGGATGAGTTCTGGCATATTACATTTGACTCTTCTTCATATAGGGTATTACACTATCATTAACAACATTTGCAAACACTATCTGCTGTTTGACTGGGCAGTAATGGAAGTGCTGTAATGAGTCTGAACTGGGTGGCAACCAGGGAATTCATGAAACGATGCTTTAAAGGACTTGCAAATTCATCTGGGAAGCATCTTCACAGGTGAATGGAATAGCAGAGCATTTGGTTAAATTGGCCTTGGGTTTGGGGATATGTAGAGGTCGTGGTAAGACTCAAGTGAAATTACATCAGTCATTCAGAATGTAATAGTTTCCAATATCACATATTCTGCTTAGTACTTTGCAAGTAGATACAGGGAAAAAAAATTAGCCTAAGGGAATGCCCACATTTTCTTAAGAGAATCAGACCACTAGTTTTGGACAGGTGTCTGTGTTTTGTGTGTGTGCATGTGTAATCCATTACTTGCAGAGCCAGACAGCCAGCTATTATTCTCTGGAACAGGCAGAAGCTAAAATCTGCTGTGGACTTATGCTGTGGTGGTCCTTTTTTGACTGACTGACTACTATCTAGGTGAATATATTTTACATCCCCTTGTATTATAAATATGTCAACTATAAAGTATATAGGAGGCAACAACCATAGATAAGATTGTAAAATAGTTTTCATTACACAGTTTCCTGGATTTAGAAGGCCAGAACTTAGTGAAACATTTGCCTTTCTAGATGAGAAATTCCAAACATGGCCTATGTCCAAAGATGACAACCTGATTTTAGAGGTTTTACAGATTCACTAAACAATATTTTTGAGAGAGGAAAGTGGAAAAGGAAATGTTAACATTTAAAGTGATTTTTAAGATGCTTCCCTGGGAAGGTGGGAAGCATATGGAACTTTGAACCTGATGGCTTGATCATGTTTGCACAGCAGGGAGTTCAGTGTGCTACAAATTTTGGGGAAATGATATTAATGATCATTTGAAAACCAGCTGATGTTTGTACACAATACAAATCCTATGAGCCCTGCTGTCACTCTCCATGGGAGTCAGGTACGCTTGCAAAGTAAGTCAAGTTTTATAATTAGCCGCCTGATCCAGTGCACTGCTCCAAGCTGTCTCAGAAAGATTTCCAACAATTTCAGGGAATGCAAGGTCATGGCAAGCAGACCTTTTTCTTGTAGCAGCTTGAGCCCTTGTGCTCCCTGTTGGCTGTAGGGGATGAATGTCCTTAAAGTAAATAAACTCAGCTCCATATAGGCAGTTCAGAAGAGCCTTTGAAGATTGGTGCCCTGTCATCTCAGTGGGGATATCAGAGCCCTGGAAACTTTTCTGTGGAAAAGTCTCCAAGCAGGCGTGCTCCATCCTCCTCTCCAAGTCTGCTGACGCTGCAGGTGCTTGCATGGGTCCATGTAACCCCACTGCAGGGAAACTCTATTAAAGTTGCATAGTGGAGCACTCAAAGCCACATACAAGTCAAGAATAAGGTTAAAGACACAGTTTTACTCCCCCCATCCCCTTCCCATCCTGTATTCATTCTGTTACTTTGCAGTTGCCTCACTGCAGCACTTTTTTCCCCCTGGGAAAGCACAATTAGGCTGGAGGAGAGTGCCCAGGGAAAGCAGAGACGCCACTCGTGCGAGTAGGCACTGCACAAGAAGCTGTGCTGTCCCTAGGGACTGCCCTCGGGATGCACGGGGAGTGGTGCCATTTCTCATTGAGCAGCATGGTGGGAGCTGAGAGTTAAGGAGGAGGGAGCAGGTGGAGCTGCTGCACCTCCGGAGAGGGCAAGGACTCCCAGCTTGAGTGCAGAGCCTGGGTCACTGCTGCTCTTGTGGGAACAGGCTGAGAGGAGGTCTGTGTGAGCAGTTGAGGGCTGGCTGGCAGTGTTAGCAGAAACAAACCTGAAAGAGGAACGCACGACTCAAACCTGACTGATACCTTGCTGGGAAGTCACATCACATGCTTCTTGCTGGAGGAGGTTACTCAGAATTAATTTTTGGGTTGGGGTGCCCTTACCTGTGCTGGCAGAGTTTATTCTGCAGAGGTCTGGGGACTGTGGCGTGGGGCAGGATGGCTGCTGGTGGGGATGGAGCATGACCAGCATGTCCCTTCCTGAACAGCTGCAGCCTTGTCACTTTTGCCCTGTCTCCAGAGCTGCTGTGCATGTCATGCACCTGCAGACTATGGATATAGCTTTACATCTGTCTTGGAAGCTGGCATGGAGGACACACTGTTTGTCTCAGTGTATTAGTGACTGCTGAGAAGAGGAAAGTGCCTCGCTCCTCTTTTCCTTACAGCCATGTGAGTGGAAACATTTGGAGAGCTCATTACAGACTTTCTCTGGGCTGGCCATGGTGGGGAGATCAGGTGGTATTTGCTTCCTTCAAGGATGGGTTTGCCTGCCCCTTATTTACTGGGGCACATTTCCTGTGAGACCTGTGAGAGGGCTGGGCCTTCCCTTAGCTGCTGCCACAGATGTACTGGATGTCCCCACCACAGCAAGTCCCCCAGGTTGTAGAGCTGCATTAGCGTGCTAATAAGAAATAAGCTAATAAGTAAGTAATAAGCTAGTAAGTGTCTCAGGAGAGCCAGAAGTAGCTTATGAACAGTTAACCTGAAGATTTCTGCATTGCACCTGGTGTGGTTTAAGCCTGCCTTCTGCCTCTTCTGGCACTTGATGTGCTGGTGCATCCGTCGTTCTCCTGACCATTTATCCTGAGGCAGCAATCTGCAGGGTGCTGTGTGTGACCTAAGCACTTGCTCCAGGAGCAGCAGCTGAAGTAATGAAGATCACATCAGCTGTGTTTCTTCCTTTCCCATGGAGGACATGCAGCCTCTCTGGGCCAAATGAGGGGATTTGCTGCTATAAGCACCCCAGTGCAAGTGGCTGCTGACACTGCTGGACTCTTCAAGCAGCACCTGCTTTTTGCACTGATGTCAACAATTGTGCTGCTAAAAACAATAGGAAGTTGAACTCTGCAGATGTATTTTCAGAGTCTGTTTCGTATCACACAGATCCCACGTCTGTGTGGGATACTCAATACTGGCTCCAGCAGAACTTATCCTCTGCATCAGATAGACACTGAGTTTCTTTTAGGAAGCCTAAGCTAGAGGAAGAGGCATTGCTTATGTTTAGTGAGGCCAATTAGCCTGAAGCAATCCACCTGGCTACAGAAACAAGTTCTATGTGATGCTACTTTTGCTATCCTCAAATATTTGGTGGGAAGCTGAAGGATTTGAGTGAGGTTATAGCCAGATGCTGATTTTAGTCTCTGGGTGTATAAACCACAAGGAAGAAAAAATAGATGGTTTTTTTGCCTTTCTTTGAAGAATTTATATCCTTGTTTTAGAAAGAACATCAAAAACTGAAGAAGGTGCAGAAAGGAACCATGGAAATAAGAAAACACAGGCACTGAACACCTCAAAGAAAGCCTGAGAGGTGACTTGATGTCATATATAAACTCAGCCATAAAGGGATAGTGACAGTAAGAGACTGGTGAAGAGAGGACTGTCAAGGACTAACAGTTGAAAGCTGATACCATTGAAATTCCAGCTGGAAGTAAGTCACCACTTCTATGGCTCAATAAAGGAGCTAATGAATGAAATCTAATAACTCCTCATATACAGAGGTCAGACCAGATAATTGGTTCATTCCTCTGGGCTTAAGTTCTGTGAATCCAAGAACTGATGTACCTTCTGCGGTTTCACCAAGGAAAAAATATGTAGTAACTAGCATACGTGTTTTCTCAAGTCTGAACCAATTTGAAAATGTTTTCTGCAATCTAAATGTGGTTTCAGAGTGTCAGAATTTTAGAGTCATTTTTGTTTCAATTTTTGGTAAAGTTATTCTGAGAGCAATTATCTCTGAATTATTACCGTGTAGAATTCAGCAAGCATGCATTGATTTTAAATAGATTTAAGAAAATATTGGGAAAATAATATGAACGAAGAATCCTTTAAAAAGCTCATGTTTCTGAACTGAGCAGTATTTTTATCCTTTGGGAAATTAAACAAATTATTTTGCTTTCAGACTGGTATAAATTAGGAGTAATTAAACTAAAGTCAGCAGAGTGACATTTGTCAGATTGGATGTAAGCAAGTTTGTATTGCAGGCCACCAACAAGGAATATTGTAAAATGTTCTCCTTGTAGGTTTTCTGATCTCAGCTGTTTATTAAGATTGCTTAAATTATTCATGGTGTATAAATTATCTGATAAATTTGAGTTCATTTTCTATCAGTAAAAAATTCCAGCAGACTACCTCCAAGTGCTGGAAAGGAAAGCACACGCTGAGTGTTTGTGGAGTTTGCTTTGACTTACCTGCATTTTGCTGCCTGTGGCCTGGTAGCCAGTGGGTTGTGTTCATCATGTGTTTCTGCCCCAGCTGGGCTTAGGCATGGCCATGTTTGGAGCAGGATGAGTAGGCACGCCCAGTGAATGAAAGTCCCTTCAGGAAGGGGCAGGGAGTATGGTCCTTCTTGTTGGGATATGTGAGACCTGTTGGGCCAGCTCTGTCTCAGCTGCTGCAGCTGGGCAATTCTTGGATTGGACCAGGGCCTCCTGCCTGTCTTCTGCCCCCTCTGTCCCCAGCAAAACCAGCTTATTCCCTGTGGAGCCCTTACCCTGCAGTGTCCAGCATGTGGAGTCATGGTCACACTGGAGCACGAGCCCTGCTGCCTTTCCTCTGCCCTGCGAGCTGCCCGTTCCTCAGCGCCTGAGCTCAAGCATGGGGCTTCCTGCTGTGGGAAAGCAAAACGCCAGAGTCTCCTCATGAATGATCTTTTTCTTGTGTGCATACATTCACATGCATATATTCATATGCACATGTGTCTCCATACGCACACTTATGTATTCATAAGGAGTAATTGGTAACCAAAGTCTGAGGACTGCAGGAAAAGCCTCTGCTGTGTGGCTCTCCCTCTCACAAATTTTCCTCCTGTTTGAGGGGGGAAAAAATGTGTGGGACGAGCATGCATGCATTCATTGTTATGTACAGGGGGAATTTGCATTGCCTGGTGTGTTTGAATTAGTACATTGATAAAAATGTGGTTTTAACTGTTTGGAATGGTTACACTGAAGCACTGCGCTTTGTGTTTCTCTTGCCTTAGCCTCTGTCAAGCAATTCTCAGAATAGCCTCAGACTGGGAATGTCTGAATTTAATTACTGTTAACACTAGAGATATTTAGTCGCATTTGAGGGAGGGAAAAAACCACAAATTTTCAGGAGCGGAGGTAGCTTGTAAAGATAGCAACACTGAGAAGTTTGTTAGCTGGTCTCTAGTAATTAAGCTTATTTCCATAGCAACATTATCAGTTCAGCTCCAGAATTTTAAGATTTTTGTGTGCCTGGTAATTAGAACTAATACCCTAATTTTAGCAGAGATATTACATTTTTGTTTGGCAAGAGCCTTGTAACTAGGCAAACTGATTGAAGAGTGAAGTAATGTTCTATTTTCCTTGATTTCTCTTTTTTGAATCACTTCAGACTGCTTAACCAGCTAAAAGCAAATCACTGCAGTCTGCTTTCTTAGTGCATAAGACTGAATTTACCATTGAGGAGAAATGTATGTATATATCTATATATATGTAAAATGTGCTTACAGTTATAAAAGCTTGCCTGTCTGTGCAGTCCATAGCAAAAGAAAAAGGCAGAGCCGAAGTACAGCAATTAAGAATGCCCATACAGTTCTCATCTAAATTGCTCCAATATGACATGGCAGTGGCCCCTCTCTCTGACGAGGGACTTGAATGAGTTGCTGCTGAGCCCAGGAGGGGAGAGTATCCTGCCGACTCACAAACAAACCATGGTGTCATGCAGTTGGGACCTGCAGGGAAGGGAGGCCCCCATCCCATCTTGGTCTCAGTTCGCACCTATGCTCCTTGGGTTCCATGAGGTCTGTGATCTTTTCCAGGGTGGACTGCCGTTTTTCCACTGAATTTGGTGGAATAACTCCAGTTTATACCATTTAGCTCCATATGACCAGACTCTGCCTATTTCTTATTACCAGCCTGGCAGAGTATATTATTTCATAATTATATATACGTTCGCATTACAAATTAAAACATAAGTTTTCCACTCACTGGTTTTGTCTGTGAAAAGAGTTATGAAAAACCAAACGGCCTGAGTGGGAGAACTTGGATTTGTGTGGGTTTGTGTCCTCCATCCTTTAATCCCTCTCAGCTCCTGCAGCGTGGCATGTTTGCTCTCTTTTCCCAGCCTGGTGGGTAAATGTCAGCCCAGGCTGTGGCTCATGGGAGTTAGGTGTGTGGGGACAGACAACAGGCTGTTGCCTCCCAGGGTGGGCAAAATACTCCTCTCTGTCTTCTGTACCTACCCAGCCTCTCATTTTCACAAGACCTGTCCGGACTCCTGCCTCTGAGACCTCTTTCTTCCCTGAACCCAGCTGTCAAAGTTGCTTGCAACTGGCCGAGAGGTTCAAGGGTGGCTAAGGAAGGATTGATGAAAGCCTATACAATGTGATTGTGTAATCGTCAATTTCCTTAGAAGCAAGGCTAAAAAGTCTGCAGTGTTTTGACAATAAATCCCTGTATCTAGGCAGAATTCACAAAGATGGATTAGATACCTACCTGCTGGGTCAACGTGCTTTGCGGTTTTTTAATGGTTTTTTTTCCTTATATTCAATTTGTTTTTTCAATTCACTCTTTAAAATAAGGCTAACATTGGAAATACACCACTTCTGAGTGGCACAGCAGGTTCAGCATATGCAGGGGGTAGATAGTGGAAAATAGCATTAGAAGTCTTGTTCCTGTTGCTAATGAGTTCTGAAGGTAAGAGAACAGTTAATGTATTCATGACAGACTTATAGTCAAAGATCTGTAAATAATGTATGACTTTCTGTGACTGGGAAGCCAACTACCATAAAGCTTGGACCCAAGTAGAAAATAATTTTGTAGTGGCAAAGTACTTTGGATTTTGCAGATGCAGCAATTCAGCTATAATCCCCCTGGCAGGGGAAAAAAAAATTATTTAGTCAACTTACCATGAGTATCTGTGGACTTATAATTCTGTTTTTATGGCCTCCTGGCACTCCATCACAATTTGGCATCTACTTTCCCCTAAGGAAAATGAAACTCCTTGCAGTATGACCAGTATTTTGCCAACTTGTATTTATCTGTGAAAAAAATACTATTATAAATCTAAATTAGAGACAGCAGAGAAATACAATGTTGGCATATGACCTCCCTGTCGGTGATGGATTTGTGTGTAAATTGGCAGATAGTAACTATTCTTAGGAAATACTAGTGAAATAGACAGACATACTTTGCATGTGAATCATGATGGCCTTTGGGAGTCTGGAACACTGATTTCTTTTACCATGGATTTAAATGACTGAACTACTGTTAAAAGTATGAAAAAATCTGTGAAAATCCTTTTTTGTAAGATTGCAGTAAAAATCAGAATGGCTGCTCAACAAAAGGCAATGGCAAAGGGGACAGCTTACAGACTGGATTCAAAGGAATTGCCTTTGTTCCCAGTTGAGCTGTTTCTTATAAAGGTAAAATGAAGGTGTGAGCAATGCGTTGCTGTAATCAAGACCTATTCCAAAGTCTGAGTATTGATGGCAACCTTTCTTCATACAGTGAAGTAGCATTGGTTATGCTCCATAAGAGTAAAATGACTGGGGTGTGTCCAGAGAAGGGCGGTGGAGCTGGGGAAGGGTCTGGAACTCAAGTCTGAGGAGCAGCTGAGGTACCTGGGCGTGTTTAGCCTGGAGAAAAGGAGGCTTAGGGGGGACCTTATTGCTCTCTACAGCTGCCAGAAAGGAGGGTGTAGCCAGGTGGGAGTTGGTCTCTTCTCCCAGGTAACAAATGACAGGACAAGAGGAAATGGCCTCAAGTTGTACCAGGAGAGGTTTAGACTGAAAATTAGAAGTTGCTTCCCATAAAGAATTGTCAAGCATTGGAGCAGACAACCTGGGGAAGTGGTGGAGTCACCATCCCTGGAGGTATTTAAAAGATGTGTAAAGTGGTATTTGGGGACATGGTTTAGTGATGGATTTGGTAGTACTGGTTTAATGGTTGGACTCGATGATCTTAAAGGCCTTTTCCAACCCAAACCATCCTATGATCCCTTTGATTTGCTCAAATAAGGCAATTTTGGCTCTAAGAGGGGAAGTGGACAGATGAAGGTCATGGTGGTGAGTGATAAGGTGCCTATTCTGTTGTTAGTAAGTTTGAGGACACAGCAGCTCTCTGGTCAATTCAACCAAGCTGTCTTCACTTGGGAAAGTTTTCCTCCTTGCTGGGAGCCACGCTCTTGAAGGAGATGGAGGTTTTGAAGCCTCTTGCTGTCGGACAAACTACGGCCTTTCTTTAAAATTCACTTTGGGCTTTTGGACATATGTGTTCCTGAATACTGCATTGATCTACAGCTCCTGTGAGACTGAAAAATGTTATTCCAAGTTCCTAATTATTCTCAATTTTTGTAGCTGACAGGGAGTCCTTTTAGTTTTTTTTTTTTTATTCCTTTGGGATTTTTATTAAAATACTTTGGGTTTTGAAGACAATGGTTGAGTTAATAGTTGCAGATATATTTTCCTGAGGTGTGTTTCCATGTCTCTTGGCTCCAGGAAGGGGGTCAGTGCAGAGAATATGAGGATTTCTTCCACACTGACCTCAAAATTTTGGTAAGGTGATGACCAGGTAATTATTTAGGGGGATATGGCAAATTAATTTTATGGGTTTGTTTGGCCCTCTCTTCAGGGAAAACTTGAGATCTAGAAGTGTTTTTATCAGTGCTCATAAGCATAATTTGCAACCCTCAATTTCAAAAAGATTTTATGAACCATTTATGGACATTTCCTGATTGACAGCAAACAAGAAATTGCTGTTCTAAAAATTCTGCTTTCCTAGGAGACTGTATCCAAAGAACCTTTCTTTCAAATGCTAGTGCCCTTAGCAGCAACACATAACTTGTCGAAATGAAAGAACAACTGAAAAATTATATATGTTTATAGTTTCAGCTGTTTCAAAAGAAGTGGGTCAAAATGTGCCTTTTTGTCCATGAAACATTGTAATATTTTGCCTTTGTGATTAAGATAAATCATCTTGGCTATCTTACTGTGATAACTACATATTAGGACTGACATTTAGGTACAAACTGGTGGGAATCTGGTCTGCTGCATACAAATGAGGAGGCCCCTACGCAGAAGCATGTCTTTGGCCTCTCTCTGTGTGATTATTACACCTCATGCATGAAAAATAGAATTGTGAAAGGGTTTTTTAAGGCTGCACTATGTTGTGGGATTTATTGTGAGGAGCAGTGAGAACTGGAAAGCCAAAGTGGCCTATCATATTTTGTCAGATAAAGGGATTTGTATGGCCTGTTGCAAAAGGTAAGTGGAGTACCTTTGACTTCATGGATAGTGCATAGTAGTAAATAAGAAAAAGAAGAGTTAGCAGTGTTTCTTTGCTTCAAACTTTATATGCAGGACATCGTAATCTACAATGCAAAATCAAATAAGGTCTTTCTCCAAGAAAGATTCCTATTAACTGGTGCAGAATGTGGGGATTACTTTTGCTAAATATGTTTGGGAGACATTTTTTCTGTTCTCTCTGCACTGTGATCGAGTGGACTGAGGAGTTAAGTTCTCCTGTTAAATGGGAAGGGTGAAACGTTAAGGATAGTAAGCATATCTGGCCTGAAGCTGAGTCAGGGGAGGTTTAGGTTGGGTGTTAGAAAAAGGCTCTTCTCCCAGAGGGTGGTTGGGCACTGGAACGGGCTCCCCAGGGAAGTGGTCACTGCACCAGCCTGACAGAGCTCAAGAAGTGTTTGGACACTGCTCTCAGGCACAGGGTGTGACTCTTGGGGATGATGCTGTGCAGGGCCAGGATCTGGACTCAATGATCCTGATGGGTCCCATCAAACTTGACATATTCTGTCCCCCCTCTTCCCTTCATGAGGCAGCTGTAGACTGCAGTGGGGTCTCCTCTCAGTCTCCTCTTCTGAACAGACCAAGTGACCTCAGCCACTCCTCATTCTGCTTCCCCTCCAGACCCTTCCCCATCTTCATTGCCTCATTTGGATGCTCTCTAATAGCTTAATATCTTTCTAAAGTCTCAAAAGTGTCAGATGTCTTCAGACTTCAGCAATGTGCTGAAAGAGGGAGGGGAAATAAAAATAAGTGAATGCTATCAGACTTGCCATTACGTTCAGAGGACTCATATTGAATTAATTTGAAGTCTGTGCATTGATCAGTCCTTAGTCTGGATGACTGGCACTGTGTTGTAAATAGTGGTGAAAACTGCTGAGGAGGATGTATAACCTTTTCTTGTAATGGCAGCATCAATCACTCCATGATTAACATGCTCACAGGCAATTTTTTCATCTTCTGTTATAGCATCTCTTCCAGTAAAAAAATGGATTAACAGCTGAGCACTGAAGGAAAAGAGTCTTCTCTGCACGAGGCTCTATGAAAGTCCACAGAAAACATAATTCGTCATGTGTCACTTGGAGTAATGAAGCATAGAGAGATACCCTCCTCATCCCTCAGAACCAATAGTTTTTTAAATATAAATGGAAATATATAACTGAGAATGAGGATTGTTTTTCCATTGAATACCTGTAACCAAATTATATAGTACCTTTGATTTATAAATGCGGGGTTTTTTCTGGATGGGGAGAGATCGGTCTAATCACATTTTCACAGCCAAAATCTCATTCTTCTGGGCTATCAGTCAGATATGTGCCTCCTCTCACCTATGTCTTGAGCATGAATAGCTATCTAACAAGATTCAAGAGCAGTATTTAGTAAAGAAATCTAACTGCAAATAGTAAAATAAAGCAAAGAGAGAAAACATTTAACTGCATACTAAAATATAACTTTCTATTCATCAAGTTTTCAGAATGTTCTTTTGAATAAATAGTCAGTTTTCATCACTACTTCTACTTCAAACAAATGAGTAAAGTGTATCCAATAGATAGCAGTGTAAGAGGTTACTTTATTTACTGTGCTCTCAGAATATTTTATGAGTATTTAAACTAAAATTGCTTTTTCTCTGTACTGCCCTAGGAGAGGTTGTACAGTAATTTCCACGGCCACTAGAATTTCCAAAGCATGTATAATTCCCTCATCAAAACAATTCTGAGAAATTAGAAAGTGTTATTTACCTACACCCTCTGTGGCACACAGCACTTAAGCTGTCAACAGGTCACTGTCCTAAAGATTGCATCCTTTAGTGTTTTGGAGTCACTAATCCTCTGAGCTGAAAATTTTGTTTTCTCTGGCTTTTAAAACCCAGAACTTCATCCTGCCATGGAAGAACTGCATCCACCTTTGAAAGATGCTCAGTGTGTTCAGTTGTCCCAGCATTACATTGGCCCAAAGCTTGTGCTGAAGCACAAGCTGCAACTCAGGCAATGAAATTAATAGAAAATCTGTTCTAGAAAATAGAAATTCTTAGAAAAGGTAGTTCAGATATAATCTAGACTGGTGCTTGTGTGAAAAACCCATACTGCCATTTCAATAGATATTGTGTAATTCAGAGAACTTTCCTATTGACCTAGAGTGAATTGTTATTTGTTTTCCCATTTTGATATCTTTTGAAGGCTTCTGATGAACAGAGCAAGAGTCTTCCCCAAGGAGCATCTTCAGCAAAAACCAAATAGTAAGTAATACAGTAGGCATGCAAGGTACCTCTTGCAGGCAGCTACTGGATTCTGCATAGTCTAATGGGGGCCTCCAGAATTACACTGCCTTTTAACTGTAAGGTAGCATATGATACCCATTTCATCTGCAGCCCCATGCTTTGTTTTTGCACTTGCAGTGGTAGGGCAGTAAGCCATATTTTCCAGCAAGCTTTCTGTGTCCTCCACTCTTTGTCAGATGTACAAACTAAAGAAGAGATTGTAAAATAAAAGTACTTTCTAAACATCTGATCCAAGTGTTCTTATCACCCATCAGTCAACCTGGTTTTAGGTGGCTAATACTAGCAATTTCACAAGAAACAAACAGCTGTATTGAAACTGAAACTAGGTGTCTGTTATAAACCAACTTCTGATCCCATACGTAACTTCCCATGAGGGAAGGCTCATCTTTCTGGTGCTACATCTCAGCAGTGAATAAGGGATTTCGGGGAATGTAAGGGAAACAAGCTTGGGTAAAATTGTGAAAGCTCACCTATTTCATAGTCAGAAAATCTCAGTCTGGGGTGTTTGTTCTACTTCTGAAAGAACTGGACTACACATCCCATGTGTGCTTTGTCTTTGGGGACTTCCTTTGGGCTGTGATTGTTTTGTGGGAAATAATAGGTCACTTGCAGATATGTACAGTAGACTCATCACCTAAAATGCAGAGGGGAAATGATTAATTAGATTTTTTTGAAACTTGGCTGTAAAGGTTTGTCCTACTTTGTGACTGACACTTTGGGCAAATTATTTAGAACACTTGTGTATTAATCAGAAGCTGTATATATTACTGTATTTCTTACCTTTTTGACAATGTGTTATGAGCAATGCAAAAGGGGTGGTAACTTAGCAAATTGGTTGTGTTCTAAAAGTCAGCAAGGTCACTAAGGAAATTCAGAGTGGTTGGTAGGTGTCAGAAATGTTCAGGGTCTTGGTGGAAAGGAATGTCCTCATTTATAAAATATGCCAAAACTCCTGGTATGTGTGAGAAGGACGTAGTAGGCATGAAGCCTATTCCTTCCTCCTGGTAGGAGTAAGAGTTGTAGTTTACTGGGGCACATCTTCTCGCTTTTCCTGTCTGGCTGCTGGTTTCCAACTATGAGCAGACATGGAGACCAGTGAAGAGACAATGTCTGGTACATCAGCAGCTTCACTACAAAAGCAGCATATAAAGGTTCAGTTTGAGGGTGGGTATAATATACCAGAGCTGCTTCATGCAGCTTGATGCAGCATAATCCTTATATCCTGCTTGGGATACACTCTAGATGGATGGACAGCTGCAAGAGTGGAAAACTGGCTGTTTTTTTGGCCCACAGACTGGTAGTTAATGGTTCACACTCTACCTGCAGGCAATAATGTGCCCCCATCAACACAGTGGATGACACAAAGCTAGAGGGACTTGGGATATACTGGAGGCCAGTGGTGTCCTTCAGAGGGACCCAGATAGTCTGGAGGAATGGGTCAAACTCACAGAATCGAAACCTCATGATGAGGACAAATGTAAACTCCAGTGCTGGCAGTGGAGTAATGGTCAGCATCAGGTCTAGTGGGCAGTGAATTGGGTATGGGCCAGCAGAGTGCCCTGACAGCAAAGATGGGCAAGGGCATCCTGGGCAGTATTGTGAGGGGCACAGTCAGTAGGTTGAGGGAAGGGATTATCCCCTTTACTCAGCACTTGTTCGACTGCATCCAGTTGCCTTCTGATGGAGCAAACACATCAACAGGTTTGTGATATCTAAGGGAGTTAATGGGATCCCCCTGAGATGGTGGCAGCTGGAGCATTTCCCGTGTGAGGACTGACGGGACTGAGTTTGTTCAGCTTAGAGCACAGAGGGCTTTGCAGCTTTTGCTGCAGCCCCCAGTTTCTACAGGGTCATTGAGGTGACGGAGCTGAGCTTTTCATGGCAGGTGGACAGGGGGCAGTGGGCATCAAATGAAGAAAGAGAATTTCAGACTGAATGTAACAAAAACAGGAGACTGTTCCGTGAGAACAGTGAGACTTGTGCAGTCTCCCTTTCCTTGGAGGTTTTCAGGACAAAAGTCTGAGGAACCATGTCCTGAATACAGTGTTAACTCTGGACTAGAGACTTCTTAAGATCCCCTCCAGCCTGAAAGGGTCAATAGGTCTATGCCAATGGGCCTTTAAATGATCCAAAAAAGATGCTGATGATAGGATCCTTTCAGAAAAGGGAAGGAGCAAGATTTCTTTTTTTTCACCTGTCATCCTTTTTTCTCTTTTGAAATTCAAATTCTAGATGAGGTTTTTCATGTCTAGGAGATGATTGCTTTCCAGTTTTGATAATTACTTTATATACCAATTCTTCCAGTCATTAGACACAAATTGCAGTACTTCACAAACAGAAGATTTGATTTATTGTCTGACCTGACTATTAATAAAGCATTTTGACAGTAGCTGGCCTAATTCCCTCTGTGTAAGCATATGCAGCAACTTTGAAGTGAATGGCACTACATGGGATTCTGCTAGTGATAAGTTTGGCCCATTTTTAATAAAGTACAACAAATAAGTTTTGTGCTTGTAAATTATTTAGATACTCAGAGCAGGACTTACTGACAAGCAATTATAAGGAAATCTTTCCTCTAACACAAGAAATGTCAATTTTTTCCAAGAAAACCAAGTGATTCTTCAAAACTGAAAATGTTGAGTTGGAAGGCCTTTTATTAAACAGGTACAACACTCAAAATGTTGTGTGATCCTATCTCAGCTCCAGTGCTGTTAAAACACAAAAGTTATGCATCTCCTCTAAGCATAGACTTTGGGACAGTTGAAGGAAAGCGTGATGCATTGTCCTGCCTTAGGCTGAATCCTCTGTGGAGAGGGCCCCTGCTCTCTATTCATTACATGGAGAGAGCTAAAATGACTATCTTGGAGTAGACAACTGAGTTTCAGATTGCTGAAATTAACTAAGTCATACCCACAGCCACTATATTTATCTTCAGCTTATCTTTTTCTATTTTGTTTTTAATTTTGTGTCTCTCCACTCACCCATTTTCTGTGTCTTCTGCAGTTTTTCTCTAAATCCATCATCCCACATCGTACATGTTATTTCCTTTAATTTAACCATGGTCTCTGATGCTGGAATGGCAAATGGGTTTCTGTGATACTCCTGCTCCACTCTATTTGTTGAAGCATTGATTTTCTTAAAGCATTTAAGTACTGAAAAAATCAATAGGGCTATACACAAGTAATACAAAGGCACCTTGGTAACTTACAGAGAAAGAGCCAATTGACACAGTTTCTTGTCACTCAGTGAAAGGGAAACCTGTGGTTTCTGGTTGAGGGCAAAGGATAGTACAATTCCCTCACACCCTGTGTTACACACCTGCCCATCAAGAGTAGCCACAGCCCAGCAAGCTACAAGAAGACAGAGCATGAGCTGGAGAAAATAGTGTGAATATCCCAGCAAATAACGGGAGCTCCTAGTTCCCAGAAATGCCGCTGTTTTCTTGGCTGACTCATGCCCTAGGGAGCTCCCAGGGACACCATCAGGAGGTCCAGCAGCAACATCTCCTCCCTAGACCAACTATCCCTTCTCAGTTCTGCCTGGCTTGTTTCAGGAGGGATGTATCTGTCAAAGTCTGGTGTTAGGGAGCCACTGTGAACTGGGAAGGCCTCTGCCCCCTCTCAGGTGTTGGAGGGGATTTTGACATTGTGTATAGCCTCCCACCAGGCTCTGGCTCACTCCAGGTGTGTCTCCCCACCACAGCCTCCAAAAGGGCTGCTCAGCTCCTTGGGGACAAGCTTTCAAACCTTCACGAATGACATCAGGACTGAGGTGAAAAGGAAGCCAAATGAATATGAAGGCAAACCCACAAACCCAGCAGTATTTTTGATCAGTGGGTCCACTGCCAGTGTCAAAATGCGTTATGAATGGATGGCCAAATATTTCACAGATGTAATGCAATAGGACTCAAGCTCTAAGGCCAGAAATATTTAAGTGTGAAGATAACTGATGTTTGCAGAGATACCTTAAAAATTTGTCTCCTGGTGCATGTAATGGGTTTTATCCATCTGTTTGCCACATAGCTGAGGAATGCAAAAGCTAGAGTATGGTAAGATTATAATCAGATTCATTTGTCTTTCAATTACTGCTGGGTATATTTTATTACTGAGGCTGGGACAAGATCCAGCAATTTTAGCCTGAATGTGGATAATACAGGTTACAATTTTTTCCTCAAAATGTTGGACTGCTTATTTTTCCTGTGTTTGACATTATATAATCACAGATATTGTAATTATAGGTATTCATTTTTTGGTGATGAAATGTGGCTAGTGTAACAACATTCTTTAAATAGCTGTCTCTTTTTCAGTGAGAAAGAAATATTTGGCAGTATCCTATTCTGCCATTTAATTGAGCCATGTGAAATATGTGAGCAGGGAGAAGAATAGAAATTCTTAAACCCCAGAGCATATGAATTAGACATGTGTCTGTCATGTCCCAATCCTGGTATTAGTGCAAATGTTTTTTGATGCTCTATTAGAGGTGCTGTAGTAAAATAGGAGAAATTCCAAGGAGGAATGACTAGCACTGTGAGGGAGGTGGTGCAATGCAAGCAAGCACAGCAGATACCTACCAGTCACCTCACTGAACATGACTAAGCCCCCATCATGGCAAACCAGTGGTAGGACCTATGGATGTATGTGGTGCTGGAATTCTCTTCCCACAAACGTGCATCAACAGAGATCTCTGGAACTGAAATGAAAACCTTTCCTAAGTGTTTTTCAAAGTGGTGGTAGAGAAGAGACAATTTCTTGATTTTGATTTCCTTGTTGGGAAGAGTTCTTTTAAGAGCCAGAGTATTTTTTTTATCTGTACAAAGATATGGATGCATAAGAACCTCATAATGTAAACAGGCTGTCAGATTTCACTCCATTAGTACTTGCAGTGCATTGCTTTAGGCCGTGAACACCTGAGAGGATAAGTTATAGAGGTTTGCCTTCTTGTAACGTGTTCTGTTTGCCAATCTTAAATCTGCTTTTTCTTCTATATCTAAAATCATGAATTTGGTATAGGAAGGCCAGTCTATAGCCAGCACTATTATGTTGAGCAGTGAAGCATCCTAAGGGAGTCAAGATGAGCTCTGTCAGGTATGCACTTCTGTGTGCTTCCCTCAAGGATAATGATCTTTTGCTCCAGAAAATATTAATTAACTTCACTGATGCAATTTCCTGTGATATACTGTAGGATCCACATTTTGACTTTCAGATAGATAACCCAAGTAATATTCTGTGAAAGATGGTCTGCGAATAGTCTAAGAAGCATCAAGTAAAGGAGATCCTCTATTCAAATGTGGTATGAACACCTGGAATAAACTGTTGGGGGGAGCAAGGATGCGGATCCTTTCATAGAATAGGATTTTGCTCCTGCAAAGGGCTTTCCACATAGGTTTCATGAACTGATACCGTGAAGTACTTAGTGATCTCCTTTATCTGCATATGCTTGCTACGTGTCATTTTTGTCTTACCCTGGGACAAGGCCTCAAACTCAGTGCTGGAGGGAATAGCTTTTCCTAAAGGCTCAGTAACTCCCAGCTTAGGCAGATAATATTGCTGCTGGAATATACGAGGCAGAAATGAGAAGGGGTGGGGAGGAGATGTTGTTGTTGGACTTGCTGATGGTACTCCTAGGATCTCCCAGTGATGTTCCCTAGAGCCTGAATCAGTCAAGAAAACAGTGGCAGTTCTGGGAACAAAAAGGCCCTGGTAATTGTTGGGATATTCCCACTACATCCCCATTGTCTCTGTGCTTGGTTGAGTTCCTGTGTCAGACAGTCTTCCACAGCCACCACAGCCATCCTGCCCTTTGCACCAACACACTTTCTCTCTTCTAGCAAAGCCTAGTAGCCAATTCATCTCCTTTGCAGGTCTCGCCACTGGACTCTGCATTGCTTATTTTACTTTGATGGAGTTGTCTTAGCAGCAGCAAGAAGTTAAGGGCAGGGAAGGATGTGATCTTTGTTCTGTGTTGTGCAGAATTGACATGGCCATACAAATGTTTTATGGCAATAATTTCCCTTCCCTTCCTTCAACAGATTGTCCTGTTCTTCTTTTAGCAGCTGAATTTCATTTTATTTGTTGCTCATTAGTACTGCTTCTAGAAAGGACTGACAAAACCATTGTGAAAATTGTTCACTTACAGTTATAGATGGTGTACAAAGGACCTGCTGTTTCGTTGAACAGCACAGTTCAGTAGATTTGCTAGCCTCACACTGATTGTGGGCTGCTATGCTAGTGACAGCAGCATGTGACAGCACAAGTGCCACTGCGTGTACCAAGTGCAATCATCACTGTGGCATCAGAAATGAAAACCAGCTGAGAAAATAGGGAGTTTTGCTCCTGAATTTGCCAGCATGGAGGTTTCTCACTTGGCCTCATAGCACATGTGGAAATTTGGTTGGGATGACTCATTCAGACCAGGATCACCAAAGTGTCTGTTCCTGCTGCTTTCTGGCACTGCTGACTTTCAGGGCGTGGTTTGCAGCCAATTTGGCCAGGAGAAATATGATAAAAGAAGTTAGAAGTTCTGCTATTGTGCCTCACTAGTGAGATGTAATTAACCAGTGGGGAGTCATGGGTCTGGAGAAATTTTCTGCCTGTTCCTACAGGAGAAACAATATGACTTCCTGAGGGATTTCATTCTGTTATTCTTGTGAAGATGGTGCCTGTGATGCCTAATCAGCAGCAGGAGTGGAAGGACAGAGCATGGTCAGAGCACATTAAATCTTTATGGTTTCCAGTTGCTATGATAGCTTTTTTAGCTGCTAATATCTTGATTGAAATGTGATGTTCTTTCTTCTTTTTTTTTCTATATAGCACTCATACATTGGTTAAATCTTTATGGTTTCCAGTTGCTATGATAGCTTTTTTAGCTGCTAATATCTTGATTGAAATGTGATTTTCTTTCTTCTTTTTTTTCTATATAGCACTCATACATTGAGCATATTTTGATCAAAAAAGGACGAAAATTACATGCAAGACACCAACCCCCTCTGCCAAGCCATAACCTGCAGAGGACAAGAACACTAACGAAAATGTCACACAGGTGTCCCTTAGGTCCATTTTCCATACGGTGATGCCTGAAATACTTACCCTTTTACCATTAATATTTCCTAGAAGGATTCTGCCTGGACATGTCACTTGCTGCAGAGAAATTCGGCTTCAGCAGTCAAAGGGGTCAGGCCTGTACTCAGGGCAGGACCAAAGCTGGGGATTTTGGTTGTGCAATGGCTTTCGGCCCCTCTTTGGGAAGGGTGTCCAGTTTGCCAACCTCTCTGCTTTCAAGGAAGGCCCTGGAACTTTTCCTCAGCTGAGCCCGTGGATGCTGCTGGCTTTAAACTGCCTGGCACAGCAGAGCTTTTTCTCACAGTGCTTCCCATTGCAAGAACTGAATCATTCTGAATTTCATGTGCAGGTGGTTTTCCTTCTGGGGGCTCACTCAGCACAGAGGAGGAAAATTGGCTAATCAGTTTTGCTTTAGTTTACAGCCATCCTCTCAAGTGGTATTCGACCTCTCCAAGGTGTGAATTATAGATGTTTATTTGTTTAGAGAAAGCCTTGACTGAAATAGAATTAAAATTGTATAAACTTTTGTATTGCTCTTAGAGCGTAAATTTAGACAAAGTTTTTCATGAGAGGTTGTCTTCTAACCAAATCACCTGTCAGTGTTTGAAGTTATAAAGGTGTGTTCATATAGGTAAATGAATGTGTTATCTACCTGCCACTTGTGATACTCAGTAGATGATAAAATAAAACTAGAATAAAAATGAAAGTAAATTTATAGAAAATGGAGAAGGTAGGCTGGCAGGTATATTAGTGGTGAGCAGAGAAAATTGGAACTCAGACTGAGAAGTAATGACATGCTGTTTGTTTTTTTATGGGCAGTCATTATTTCTGCAGGGAACATCTGCTCTGCAAGGGTTCTTTCTAGCAGCTCACCAGCAGAGGTGAATAACCCCAGATTACCTCATCTTCAATGCATATTATACCTCATCCACATTTCAATTGATTCTGGCTCCTTCTGTTTTCAAGTTTAAATACAGTTCTGGGGTTGCTGGTTGAAGTCCCTCTCCTCTGTGGACAGAATGTGCCATAAAACCAATGGGATGCTTGTGCGTGATGGGACCAGGACATACGAATCTGTTTGGTGCAGCCTTGGCCCCATGAAGGACATTCAGTCAGGTGGTGCCACAGTTTTGATCTGCTGCAGAAAGGGGATGTTGGGGCCTCAGCTGTACCCAGTGGTAATGAACACAACATGTAGCTATGTGTATGAGAAAGGTAACCTTATTAAAGAAAGATCACTACTAACACTTAGGAATGGCACCACTGAACACCTTTTGAATGGTAAGTATTCAGTAGTGGACAGGGGCTATTCCAGGGCAGCTTCAATGACAGAAGATGGTCCTAGAAAATGTTTAATTTATGTAAAAACTGTTGTACTTTACCACTGCATTGATGCTGCCTCAGTGGATTACTTGTGTGACAGTACAAAAAGTACCAGGGGCCATTTCCTTGGGCCAAAGTCTTGGGAATTGGTGGTCCCTCATCTGTGTCCAGCAGCACTGGTGCTCCCATTAGCAAACCAGTGAGGAAGACTCACAGTTGGAGCAGGCTAAAATGGAAGCAAAATAGAACTTAATCTACATAGTCAGGGTTGAGGATACAAAACATGGGATTCCTTTCCATGACCTAAAACTATGTGTAATATAGACACATATATTGGAGCTGGTCACCCTTAACTGTGCCTCCTGTTCCCAACAGGAGAAATATTCAGTTTTGGGGACACATTTACATATATGACAGTTTTTATCTAAGATGAGATAAATCCTTCTGTTACTAAGTTACTGTTTTAACCACTGTGGACAATCTTGTGCATATTTACCTGCATTGTAAATGTCTGAGTTCAGATGAATCCAGTTCTGAAATACCTGTTGACTGTGATCTGTGATCCCTATCTCGGGAGATCCTGAAAAGCTTCCCAGATCTGACTTCCTTCCCTGTGTACCTCAATATCTGGAAAAATTCATCCCATTATCTTTAGATATTTACTTGTGGTGGGGCAAAGGTCTTGGCATGCAAAGCATGTTAAAAGTTTTATCCAAGTTTACATAAGATATTCCTTGTGTTTGCTGTGTGAATTGTTCTTTATATGAAGGCACTCAAACCCGTGTAATATCAGCATACTAGCTGTGAAAATACCAGAGACACTGTCTTTAGATATTTTCAAGGGGGTTGAAACAATCACTGGTAATCACTCAAAGATACGAAAATGACTTACCCAAGTGAAAGATGCAGTACTTGACTTTCCTTTTAGTTACACTGGTGCAAATTGAGAGTTGCTGGTGTCAATTACATTTTGTCTGGCTTAACAGAGATAACAATCAGGCCCCTTGGCTTCTAATCAAGTTTGATATTACCCTGGTGAGTTGTTATAATCCCTTAAATGGCACCATGTGGTAAGAAATCAATTGTGTTATGAAAATTACTCTGCTCTTCAGTTGTGCTAGTGTAGTCTGGTCTAATTGCCTAATTTTACCTTCTCAATAAAGAAAATATTCAGAATTCTCTATTGTACCATGTCTGCAGTGGACACCCATATTTGTAATTCTCAGTATTTGGTCAAAGAAGTTTTGAATATGCAACTCAGAATAACTAATCACTAGTAAGCGCACTGTCTTAGCATACACCTTGTAGTTAGCTGTACTTTGTGCACAAATGCTTGGATAAGTTGTCTTTTTTTTTCTGAAGGCAACCTCTTGCCAGTGCAGATGGTGCAGGTTATTTCTGCTGCTGCATATGTGGGATTCTGCATGTGAAATTTATGCGTTACTGGGCTATAGATCTACAGGTGCTGCTGTGCACAGAAAGGGTACGTATGTTCTGTTCAGAACCAAACGCATCTGGAACACAGTTTTGAATACTATAAATTCTGTAATGGAATAAAACAGTGCAAATAAGCACACTCAGATACATACAGCTGTTTCCTGTTAGAGTTACCTAGGTGCACATTTCTGTCATTTGAGAGTATCTTGTACCTTGTAGTTGCTTTGACTCTGGCTCCAAAGCCAAACCAGTAGACAAGAGTTCGTTCATGTGTATGCCTGTGGCCAAGGTGAAGAGGTATTCTTGTCTATTTTCTGTAGACACAACACTATGAATCACTGAACATTTGGTTTGTGCTTGGAGTAGTCTCCACTGTGCAGAAATGCCTTGGAGCACTGTGAGAGGAATTGCTTGTCTAAGCCATGAAAAGTAGATGTGGCATTTAGAGACACCATGAAGTGAAACAATTGCAACATCTTGGTTTCTAAAAAGCCATGTTACCTTGCAAATGGCCTGTCCTACTTTTCACTCTGCTGGTGTGTCACAACAGACCACCATGCTACAACATGAAACTGCAGTCATCTGTCACTGCAGAGGATATAAAATATGCTTGCAGAATATGCGGGATGGTTGAGAACAAGGTGAGCAACAGGCATGAGCACAAGCCAGAATTCTTTTGTGATCATGTGTGTAATAATAAAAAAGATACGCTCTTTGGCTGGAGAAACCCTTGTGCACAGGTCTGGGTTGTATGTATTTTCTGAAGCAGTCAGAATTACTGGCATCACGGACTGTTTGCCCTTCTGGATAAGTTCATGCTTCATGAAACCGCTCAAATTGTAACATCAAAACTGTGACATTTCCTGGACTTGGGGAAATATTTCAGGGTTTCTTATATCATCTAAGGAACAATCTCTTCACAGAACAAGACCCAATGGTGGAGTATTAGAATGAGTAGCAGTTGATAACATTAATGCCCAATATACTTCTTACGCATTGATCAGTTTATTATCTGCTTGTGTTGTATTTTTTTTTTGTTTCTTTTTTTTTTTTTTCCAGTGAGGAAAAATACAGCACTAACAATACTTCAGAATCATGAATTTCTTATAATTGCTTTATTATGGTGGAAATTAAAAGAGCAGAACAAAGGGAAGGTGTTTCATATAAAGTGACAGTTGATTTTCCTCTGCTTGCCCGTAAAATACCTCTTTATCCCAGCCTTCTCTGAATATCATGCTTTATTTTCCAGAGAAGATATTCTGTGCTTGGGGCATATTCCATTAAATCTTTGCAAACCACTGATGCCCAGAATATGTTCTGCTTAGCATAATCACATTAATTCCAGTTTTCACAGACATATGTGTTCCACCTTCCACATCTCTTAATCGCTAATCCCACCTCCATGAAGAGCTGTTCTGGGAGAAGCAAGCCGTAAAAGATGAAATTAAATTGTTCTGGAACCAGTTTCTGAATGTCACATGGAAGTTTTTACTCTTGGTCACACTGATATCAATGTGCCTTTACTTCAGAAAAAAAGTCTAGACATGAAGCAAAAACCTGTGCCCTTTTGAAGATTGAAACATTAGCAGCACAGGAACTAGGCTTTTTCTTAGTAAAAAAGAAATTTCATTAGATTAGATTTTTCATCCTAATCACTGCTGCGGAAGTGGAACATGGTGATTGATCAGGCTGGAGTAGGTTCCACTGGTAGCTCATCAGCTCAGTCCTGGATGTGGATTATCCCTATTGTTGAGCAGGCATGGTGCTTTGACTGAGACTGGAAAGAGTCACATTTTTAAAATGCTGTTATCTGTTTATATTCATGCTTGCCAATCCTAAGACTTGCCATTCCTATTGTTTTTTTAGAGGGAAGCAAAAATATAGGAATATGAGTGAGGAAGAAAAAGGGAGAAACAAATAAGTGAAACACTGGCATAACCAAGCTAGGACTGTTAAAAGTGGGAGATAAGCATTTGTGATAATAAGGAGGCACTGTGGAAGTCTAGTCTGGAAAAGGCCTTCATTATTGAGTATTTCAGTGAGAGCTATCTCCTCTGGTTTTTTAGGATATTGACCCTAGGTAAAGGATTAACAAAATATTACCTTGACAATAACTGCTTCTCCTGGATGCAATTTTTCATTATCTGAAAAAATAGTCCAAAGAACTTAATAAAAAAGAAAATATCATCATTAAAATTGTCTTCCTGAGATGATTGCACATGGAAAAATTATCTAAGGATCATTTCATCTTGATTGTGTGCCATGCTGTGTATCAAATTACATCAGATTTATGCCACAAGCAGACATCCTTCAGGAGCATCTGACTGGCAAAAGCTTATTCTAGCCAAGAGGCAATGCAATTGTGTAAATCATCCCATTTCATGGGTATAATTCTTCAATCAATGAGCAGAAGGGAAAAAAGTTCTCAGTGTGTTGGTCACAGCACATCTGTCTAACCTGGGATATTTTCCATTGTGTGACAGTGACATTTGAAGCTGTATGGGGCAATTTATTTATCTGTGCAGAGTCAGATCCTGCCAACAGTGCACTCAACAAGATGTTACTCCATAAATAAATGTAATGGGACTGCCTGAAGAATGAGGCTCTGCCTAGACTGAAAAAAAGTTACAGTCTGGTCCTGATAGAGTTGAACTTCAGTTACAAGAAATGGCTGTGAGGTACAAGAAAAGATGGCCTTTCCCTTTCTGGTCTCCAAAAACTTTTAGCAGCTTATAGTTCATGGATAATGTTCCCAGGAGAATTGGGTGCCTGTTGCTATTCCCTGCTCATATAAACTGTGGCTACAGATTGCACATGGAAATGCAGTGAATTGTTAAAAGTCTTCCATTTTTGTGTCCAAGTTTAATTGCTGTAATTTTCTTCATAAAGTTTTTAATTTTCTACTTTAACAATAATGACATAGATAAGTAATAATAATAAGTAATAATAATAATACAATTGCAAAGAAGGGTTATAACATGAAATGGGAATGTAAAAAAAAAAAGCACCAAGTTTCTGTGTCAGCAACACAGCAATAAAAAGGCATTAAGAAAAAATCTTGGTCTGAGGGGGAGAAGCAATTTCCCAGGTACTAAAGCTTTAATCTAAATTGTGTTTAAGGCAGGGATTTCCCCAGAGATTATGATAAAACTTTTACAAGTCCCCAAACCAGTACTCATAGTCTTCAAGGCAGTGAGTCCTATTTGTCTGGTGTTGATATCTTCTCTTTCCAACTTTTGTATGCACAGTTTCCGAAGATTAGTGACCTCACAGGAGAGTCCTGGGGATTCATCTAAGTTAATAGAGCTAATATTTGATGGTTTTGCTGTAGACCTTCCACTGGCACCTCCAGCATACCTGAGAGTAAGCCACATGGCCATCATCTGCCACGTCATTCACTCACTTGTCTTATTTGCCTGGAACATTCTTCTTTCTTTCTGAAATTGTCTTTCGCTCTATGATCTCTGTTTCTCTTCCTGGAGCAACCCTGATTTACAAGAAGCCTTTCATCCAGTCTTTGCTGGACTTGACCAAGGCCCATAATGTAGAAAGCAGAACATTGTTAGCTGTTAATCACTTGGAGCACTGTGGTGGTTTAACCCCAGGCAGTCACTCAGTCTCCCACCAGTGGGATCAGGGAGAGAACTGGAAGAGTAAAAGCTGGAAACAAGGAATTAATTTGCTGCTCCCCATGCGCAGGGAGGTGTTCAGCCATCTCCAGGAGAGCAGGGCCCCATCATGTATAATGGCTTTCAGTTTAAAGCTATTCCCTCTTGTCCTATCAGCACGTGCCCTTGTAAAAAGACCCTCATTAGCGTTCTTGTAGGCCCCCTTTAGGTACTGAAAGGATGCTGTAAGGTCTCGCCAGATCCTTCTCTTCCCCAGACTGAGCAACCCCAGCTCTCTCAGCCTGTGTTCATAGGAGAGGTGATCCAGTCTTCTGGTCCTCTTTGTTGAGAAACTAGTGGAAAAATCTGTGCCAAGACCCTGTAAGAGATTTTACCCCCAGGTACTTTGGACTGAGTGTGTTTGCACAGGGCCAGCTCAGCATAGGTGCTTCCAAACCATGATTTATCAAACCCCATAAACACGGAGATGAGAGAGGTTAGTACTGTGAATTAACAGCTTCCAAGTAGCGTTTCTCATTTGTTTCAAGTGGGGCTAAAAGTAGAGCATATGGTCTCATGCCAAAATCTGGAATCCTTATGTTTTGGGGAGTGTCCAGGTGTTATTTCAGATTTTGAAACACTTTTAAAATTCCTTGTTTGTTGCACAGAAGGAATTAGAATTTGATAAAACACCGTGCAACTGTGCTTTGTTTCAAATATAAGGAGCAGAAAATATGAGGAGATGAGCAGGAATTTCATCATCATTTACCCAGTACAGATCTGAGAAGTTAATTTTGTGCATAACTGTTTTGTCCATCTTTACTCTGAACTGGTGCTCTGTGATTGCATCACTTGCTGCTATGTAAGATTCTGAGATGTGCTGTGAGCTGCAGTCAGAGGGAGGTAAATATGCTCCTTTTAATGCAAAACTTTTTCTGGAGAGGTCCTTATAGGATCAGTGTGGGACCACCCTGACTTAAGGAGTTCTCCAAAACACACTAACCTCTTTCTTGTCTAGATGATATTTGTCTGAAAGGGACAGATGATGTATCCCCCTGTCCCTCTGCAAATGTTCTCAGGTGGCAGCATGCAAGATTAATCACCCTGAGGCATCCCCTGAGCTGTCAGGTGTCACACATCCTAGAACACGGTGAAATCCCTTTCCCAAGGGACTGGTGAGCATCCAGTCCTCCTCACATTCCTGGGACAGCACACAGTCTGTGTGGTGGAGGATATGAGCTGAAGACAGAGAGATTCACCAAAGGAAGTTAGTGGCCAGCTTAGTCCTTCAGGATCAGGAGCACCCCTATCTTCCTCACGGATGTCATCATCTTCATCAAAAGAGAAGACTCTAGTAGAGAGATCAGTCAAAACGGGTGACAAGCTTCTGCCTTTCCTTCCTCTGGAGCCTAGAAGCAGAGGGTGGCAGGGCCAGTTGTAGGCTGTCATCTCTAATTAGAGAGATGCACCAAATGTACCTCAAAACTGGAGAGGTTAGTATAATAAGAGATGCTCCTTTTGTTGCTTTGTTCTTCTGCGTCTGGGATGCCAGTGTTGATCAAAGTCATTTTTGTGTCACCTCTTGGCAGATTTTCCCAGTGCTCTGTGTTTGGTAATTTACAGCAGAACACTTCCAGCAATAACCGTAACTGACATCTGAAAGTGGTTTATACTCATTTAAAAGATTGGGCAATATAAAAGTTAAGCAAGGTTTACAGGAGAGGTAACATTGCATATTATAACAGCTGATGTAGCTGAAAAGGCACGGGCACGTTTCCAAACACCCATGGCCTTCTTGGGATTGCTGCAGAGACAGAAACTGTAGAGAAACAAAAATCCAGTGCCTCCCTTTCAACTGTGGCATTTCGAAAATGCCTCCCAGTGCTGCAAATCAGTACAAGTTTAGAATAATCTGATTTATAGCTGTAGCAAATGTTGTGAGACTGGAAACTCAATAACGTTTTATTACCTACTAAAGAAGTTGTTTATTTAAATGATTACTTCTTGTGACATATACCAGAAGATAAACAGTGTACAAATGAGTAAAATGTGTGACTAAATGCTTTGTGACTACACTCTTCTGTTCATTTTATGCCATTCATTGCTGAGTTTATTCCACAATAAATACAGATACTACGATTACATGTTCCAGAAAAAAAAAAATTTCAACTAAAGGAATCAGTGTACCTTACAAGAACCACATGTTTTATCAGATTTTTATTGAAGTTGATAAGTTCCTATTTTCAGAGTGAAAAGCAGTGATAATTCATGTGATAATTATCCCAGCCAAAAAAATAAAAAAAACACCCCACAAAAAAACCCCCAAACAAACTAGGAAACTTCATTTTAGGGATGCATAATTAGACATGATGGGAAGATGCCTTATTCCATGGCATCACACTTCTGTGACTATTACCATGATATTTATGGATATAAAGGGGAAAAATCAGTTTCTCATCTGACAAAAAAGGTGTTTATCTGCTGCTCATAATCTTGAACTAACCTTTCCCCCCACTCCCCATTCTTGAAAGTATTATTTAATGTAAATTCCTGTCTGCAGCTGTTGTGCTGTGAAAGGTGCTCTCCTTTTCCCTCAAAGGTAGGGTAGCTCATTTTGAAAACTGATGTATAGCACTGGTCTGTCTTGGTCCTCTGCCTGAAGGAGCAGTGAAGGACTGAAAGGGTCCTGTGTTCCTGACCTCATGATACTGGGCATAGGGTTTCTGCCTACCTAGTGTCATGGCAAATATTGAGGGCTTGTGTAGCCAAGACTCCTTTTCTCCTGGGCTCCAGCTACAGTGAGCATTAAATCTGTTCCTAGTGAGACTGGCTATAAACCCCATCACATCCTGGCTGACATTCATCATGCTTAATTGCAGGCACATATTGAGGTTCCTGTTGGAAGCAGTTGTTTGCATTTCCATTCAGTCAGCACACAGACACTGGTATTTCTAGAGTGGGATCCACACAAGGATTATTTTAGGCTTTTACAGTGATTATTTCTGCCCAGAGCCGGTGACATAAGTGTAAAAGCTAATCTTAAAGGCCAAATTGTAAAAAATTTAGGTGTAGTGTCTACAGTGTAGGCATGGAAAGTTAGGTGAGATTGATCTCTCTGCTGATGAATTTTACAATGATCTCCCTTTTTCAGGTAAAGGGGGTAAATGTCAACTGCTCCAGCATCCACTGTCTCTAGTAATGGAGCAAAACTGGGAGGAGAAACACTTTGCTGGGGACTGCTCTCTGCTTCAGACCCTCACACCCATTGGTTTGCACCCACACACCATGGCCTGAGCTGGAGCAGCAGATCCTGCACAAGTTCAGGGTTGACTGGGAGTTTATCGTTCTCACATCCATGGTCATTCAGCTCAGGGCACTGGGACCCTCTTAGCTTGTGATCACTGATGAAGACAGAGGCAAAGAAAACATTAAGCATCTCTGCCTTGCCTGCGTCCCTGTTTGTGAGGTGACCATAATGTTGTTTGACAATTTAGCCTTGGTCAAATATAATCTAAATATTTGCTGAGAACCATGCTGGTTGTGTATGGTAGGAGAACAATAGAAAAGTCTAAAAATGGAGCTTTCTAGAGAAATCAATTCTGATTTTAGAATTAGCCTGTTAAAATTTCTGCATGTTGTAGAAAATGTTGCAAGCCAGGCTAATGTATTAACAAATATTTGTCTTGGGTAGGATGGCTATAAAATACAGCAGAGCTGTCATGACTTTTTTTAACAATCCTAAAATGTAATCACTGTTTTCTAATGCACTTCTTAATATTTTAGTGTTTCTCACGTCTCTGTATCTTCAGAAAACAACTTCTTCCATTGAAATGCTGACATTTTCCTTAAATAAGAAACACCAAACACTAAACTTCATTTTCACAAAATAAATTATTCAGTAAGCCTTCTTTAATTATCTCCTCTTTGACTGCTTTGTTGCCTGAATTGTTCATTGCTCTTGCAGAGAAAACAAACCCCTGGATTTCCCTGATGGTTACTGTAGATGTCAGCTGTAGTGCTCAGACTCTTCAAAGGATATCTCCCATGGCCTAATCTCCAGCGCTCCCCAAAGCTCACCAGTGATTACTTTGGCATGTTTTAGTAGTGACTGTGAGGTGGGGGGCAGTGCTGATTGCTAGATTTTGTTATCCACAGAAAAAGCTTTGTACCATTGAAAAATGCCAGCTGCATACTGATTAATGTGCCAAAGACAGCTAAGGTTGTGGCTACATATAAAGTGGGAAACTTGCCACACATTGATAGGATAACCAAACAGGATGGAGGAGTGAGTGAACCATAGATAACAGACGTTAGCCACGCCACTTAATGGACTATTGGAAGGTGCCTGGATGCTGTTAAGAGTAACCTGATACAAGCAGCTGCACAGAAGAATAAAGTAGCTTTAATCCTGCACCATGTGCCCTTCTGTTTACTTCCCTGTTTTCACAGATAAGTAGCATGGTGGTATTTGTTCTTGAAAGCTTCTGCATCTCTGACCAGCAAACAGACGGGGGGCAGTTGCGTGGAAAAGCCCATCTGCTTTGTTCACTGCTCCTGGAGGGGTGCTGCAGTTCAGGCTCGCCCTAAGTGACTGAAGTAGTGTTGGGCTGTGTGGGATTTCGATAGAACATCCTGGAGAATCAATATGTTCCGTGTTTGCACTGGGGGCTAGGTAGCTGAAACCTCTGTGAAGGCTTATTCCTCCTCCCCTGGAAAGCCATCCAGCGTTTGGATGTTACCAGGCAGGGTTGGATGTATCAGTCAGTCATTCAGTCACTGGCTGACTGAACTGTGTCCTTCAGGCCAAACTCTGACATATCAAACAGCTGAGGCTAACTCTGACTGAGGTTAGACTGATGCACAACTGAAAACAATTTTTTTCCTGTAACACGCACTCAGTGACTGTCAGCACTGAACCTGCAAAGTTGAAGTTCCTTTCTCATGTCCAGACCTGAGATGACTTTGTACTGAAGACAAACATGTCTGAAGAGCCATCTTGGGCTTTGTAGTCACTGTCTTTTCAGTAGTGTGCAGCTGTGGCATACTGTTGACCTCTTGAAAACCAAGGAGCCAAGGCTTTCTCTTTCCCCACAGCCTTCCCAAAAGAACAGCAGATTTTTTTGTAAATATATTTGTACTAACAATAGTATCTTTTTTCCTTTTCAAATTTTTTTAGCAAGTCAATTCCATTTTTAATTCCTAAACGTGACAGGTGAACTCTCTGGGCCAAGTTTTAACTTGCCGCTTGTATTTATAAGGGAAAAGTAGGACATGGAAAACCAGGCTTTGAAATGGAAATTCTGCCTCAGCTACAGCCACAGCAGTGCTGCTCAGAGCCCTGTTTTGTTTTCTTTTTCCCATAGTCAGCCAAATCAGGCTCGCCGCTCCTTGTTCAAAGGAGAAGTGTTAACTTTCCAGAATTCCCTGTGCGGCTGCTTATGAGTCTTACACACATTGTCAAATGTTGTATCCAGTAATCCATGTCTTTGAGCAGGTCTTGAGTTTCTAAGAAGAGACTATTCTTCTCTGACTTCCAGAGTATTGGAGCTAGCTCTAGGATACAGGGACCCCAAACAAAATAGAAGGTATGTTTCATATTGCAGTGCTTGCCCATGATTCTGGGCCAGCGCATGCATTTCTGCTGGATAGCCCTACCCCAGCTGTATGCTTCTGTGTGATCAGGCTGCCATTAAATCAGTAGCTGATCATACAACCTGTTTAGAGTAAACCACTATTAGTTATTTGTGGAAACAGTTAATGTGTCACTGGGAAGTTCCTTAAATGTTCGCTCAATAACAAAGTGAAGTGATAAAGTGAAGGTTAGTTCATTGTGAAGCTGGAGCTTCTACACAATTGGATGGCCACTCTAACTGTGAGCTACTATTAATATCTTTTTTTATGCTGTCTCTTCTGGAATTAATCTTGCTTTTAAATATACAAATTCTGATCTAATTCCATTTAGAGAGGTTTCTGTGTTTTGGCAGATGGCAGAACTTTCTGCAGAGTGGCTTGCAAATGTTGGGGTGTGAAGCACACTTGGCAGTGATGCTCGGAAAATGATCTGGTGGGATCTGTGAAGCATGTTGTGCTGCTATGCAGTACCTGGGAGAACGAAACCATGAGCACAGTGTAGTGTGCCCAGACCTTACACAGGGTAGCATAAAGCATCACTCCTTGGCATTTTCTCCAGTGCTGAAACAGCAGGATTTTAGCTGACAATCTTGCCTGGCCATCTGGTGAAAGAGTGTGAAAGAACTTTACAGGGACTAATTATTTCCCAGATTAATACTGCTGACAAGTACTCCAAGAGGCAGTGTGTATGTTTGCAGGGTGTTACGCTGCTAGAAATGCCATTAATTATTTTGCCTGTGATTCGCCAAACACTGCGATTCTGTGTGCTGGCATTCTGCCCCAACATCACCATCTGTGTATACTGTAGTATTTATTTCAGAACTTTCTGGAGATTTTTCCATTTTCAGATTTAAGAGCCTGGATTAAGTGAAGGTTAATAGAAGGCGTTAAAACAATCTAACTTTTTTTTAACACAGTTTTCCTCTCAAAGCTTGTCGAAGTCTGCTTACTAACAATATGCTCTGTGGGTTGTACTCTGGGTGTAACTGCTCTCAGGCACTGCAGTTTAAATGGAGTGTAAGACTCTTACACATTGATTAACGTCTCCATGTTTTTTTCTTAAGAGAAGTCACTGTGACATAGTTACTTCTTTGTAACTTGTAACTAAGGTAAGACTTATGTTGTAATGAGCATATGAAAAATACAGCATTGATTATCTCTGTTAAAAATATTTATGCTGCACATGGAGACACATCAATAATTTGATCAAAGATACTAACATAATTGATATAGCCATCAGAAATGTAAAAATAATAATAGCAATAATCCTGGTTCCAAAATACTAGAAATACTAAAGTTTAAACTGTTTTTTCTTTCATTACTTCACTAGATTCTACTTGATGATGATTTTCTTCCCAACACAGAATTCTGGTGCAATTCCACATCTAATCAAAGAACAGTTCCTTTTAAATTGATTATCTACAGAGCTCTTATTAAGAATAATTTCAGATTAAAATGCCCATAGGTTCTCTTTGACCTTTTGTATTACTTGCTGAGTCTTCAAGGTCTTCTAACACTTAAGGTGTACAAAACCAGTCTGATATAAAAAACTCCTCTAGGTTTTTGTGTTGTTAAGACAGATGTCCTGCCTTATTTACTGAAAAATGGAACAATCACCCAGTGGAGCAACACATATGCTCTAAATTCACTGACCTATATTCATCGATAAAAAGAAAATCTCTGGTGGAACCTCAGAGAGGGAAGAAGCATCGTGTTATCCCTTCAGAGGGAAAAAAAAAAGAACTAAAGAGTTTGAAGAACACTGGGGAGTTTATATAAGATAAAAATGGTTTTGGAGTGGATGACTGTGTGGAAAAATAGGTCTTTTAAGACTCTAAGAGTGGAAACAGAGGAAAGTAGTGGAATTTGTGAAAGCTGGGGTGGGATAAAATGGAAAAAGGAAGATTTATGGGGTAGCAAGAAGCACCTTGTAATTGAAGCAGGGTTGCTGTCCTGAGGGAGAAGGGTGTTCTTGCTTGGGAGAAACCTCTGAATTTTGCACACTGTGCTCAGAAATATCACCCAACTGAAACCCCAAAGCTAGTACATAACTTTTCAGGAAAAAAAAAATCATTGCTCATAATTGAGAAAGGAACAGGTAAGATGAGACTACACAACTCAGTACCTTAGATTATTAAATTGCTTCAGGGCTACAGTCACTGTTTCTTATCACAATGACTACTGCTGTCAACCTAGAAACCTCTTATGAATGGCCAAATAAAACCTGTATTCTTCCTCTTTTGTTACCTTTGCATTTTGCAAAGGTTTTCCTTATTTGCATGAGTCTCTTAGAGCTCTAGCACAGCATAACTCAAAAATTTGCTCTTAATGCAGTGTCTGCCTAACCCTGACTCTGACTGAAGAGGTGCCTCCTACCCCAGTGAGGGCAGCTGTGCTGTAGAGCCAGAATGATGCTGACACGACTGGTGATGACCCAGAGAATTAGAGCTGTTCCTTGTGCAGCAACTCTCTGCTCCCAGTGCATGGCTTCCCAGAGAATCTGTTCCTCTGTGTGGTTTTAAGTCCAGAGTAGGGAAGGTACAAACTGAGTCAGCTCTGCAACAGAAGACAAACTTTTGAACTGCAAGAAGAGAAGTGCTTTTACAAAACAGACTATTTGACTGCCTAATTTACATTCAGCTACCAGAGGCCTGGGCGGTGGTTTTCCTTGAAGGAGTCAAACCTGTTTTTCAAAGCCTTTTCCAGAGCCCTGCCCATAGGATCCAACATTCTATCTGTAGGAAATACTGTTGCACATCAGGGAGTCAAGATTTACCTGAGTTTTACCATATGAAAGAGTCATGATGATTCAGGCCACAAGTTTAACTTGAATTTCCATTGAGAAGAGCCCTCTTCTCTCAGCAGGTTGCAGAATATGCCTGCATGACTTGCTTAAATTCAGTGCTTACTTCTTGGGCAGCAAAAGTTTGTTGAAAAGAAACTCTGCTCTACAGAGATGAAGTGATTTGCCCTTCACTAACATTGGCTGGAGTCCAGAGACTGGAGTTTAGACCTCAAAGTCTGAGACTCTGGCCAGGTGCAGAGATTGCACTGTTGGTGTCTAGGTCTGAACCACCCCTCAGGCAGCATTTAGCTCAGCACTGAAAATCAACTCATTCTCAGCTAGGTACATAAGAATGAACCATGCCCTGAAAATACTTAATTTTCTCTATTGTTTGTAAAAGGAACTCGAGGTGACTAGTTCAGCTGTAGATGCTTGCAGAAAGGTGAGATGAGTCCAGCCTCTTATCATAGCCTTTACAAATGCTGGCCTTTAACAACAACAGACTGCAGCGAATTGCAGCTCCTGTTGGATCTGTGCACTGGTACAGGGAATAGACCGGGCTGGTTGGGAGATTGCCAATTGAGATTTTAGTCTTAAACACAACTAAGACAATCAGCTGCTATTGTTGTGTTTGAGTGATGAATCACAAGTAAAACAAATCCTAAATCTTGATTCTAGTCACTTTTGCCAATATAAAAATAAAGGATAGGTTGTTACAGGTTATTGCAGATAGGACCACTAATGAATGAGCCACTAATAAAGAGCTTTAGTACCAATGGTGTTTTAAATTTAAGGTCCCCATCCACAGAGTTTTCAACAGTATTTTTTGTCATCTTACTTCTTCTTGCTCAGTGCTCTGGAGACTCCCTTTTCTCACACAAACATCTGCCTGGTGCCCCTTCTCTGGATTACAGGACTTGGGCTCTTTTTCACATATGTTCCTTGCTCCAGATTCTCTAAGCTTTTTTCCTTTCAGTACAGGACCAGCCTGTTGTCACAGCAGCTTGGGTTGGTGTAAGCAACATGTAAGGGTAGAAAAATTGACATGATCCCGAGATGTGTAGTGTGAAATGTCTTCCCACTGAATAGCTGAATGACAGAGCATTAGACAGGATAAGCCTGAGCATCACAGATGAATTAAATCTGTTGCTCCCTCACAGCATGATGGTGCCCTGTGTTCCTGAGCTACGTGTGTGCAAAGGGAGTAGGCTGGATGTGATGTTTGAGTGCTCTGTCTTAACTTTCCAGCTGCTATTTATATTACATTACCTCACAGAGCATCCAGCTGAGAACAGCACCTTGCTGTGTGAAGTACAAGGAGTGCACAAATGGTTTTGTGGTCTTTGACCAAATACCAGTCTTTTGGCAAGTCTTGAACAGCCTGTGACTAAAAAAAAGCAAGTGAGTTAAACACACAGGGTAAGTGAGGGGTGAAATAGGAGAGAGAAGTCTGTAGGGTGCTCACCACGAATCAAAAAGAGGTGGAGTATACACCTCTATGTTTTTTTGTAATTTGATCTTATGCTTCATTTGGTTTTTATCTTGGATATCCTTAGTGGCCTGTGCTAATCAAGCAGGTGAAAGACATCTACAGTGTGTGAATCCATTCCCAACAATGAATATAAAGGTGCTAAAGCTATAAAAGATCCAGTCTTATAAATTACTTGGTACACCTTCAATTTACTGCTTTTAACAAAGGCTGAGGTGGAGCCAGGAATGAGCAAGGCCTGTAACACTAAAGATTAAGCAAATCTCTCCCTGTTTCCCCCAACCCTAACATTGTGCTGCAACATTTCAAATAATACCTCTTCACTAATCTATAGTTCTAAGTGAAATATCTGTAATATATTTTATTACATTCTTCTGTCTCAGATCGGTTATGTCATAGTTGATCTCTGAGATCTCTCCAATTTAATGAGATTAGACTTCTTTACAAATTTTCTCTGCTTAAATATGTTACTTTGATCTTTTTGTGTGCCAAACAGGACCAAAAAGAAAATGGAACAACTTCTTGCAGCAAATAATTGTTTCTGATAATGGAGAAGGATCATTATAACATGTTTGCTTAGCTGCAGATTGACTCTGTGTGGACAGGGACTCCAAATCTGAGCCTTGCTAAGATGTTTAAGGGATCTGTGTACTGGCTGTACAAGAGTTCCGAAATGGATGCAGCTATGCCAAGAGCCCTGCTCCCATCAGAGCTGTGTGTGCAGTTTTGTGATTGTTGATAGCCAAGGACTCCCAATAGCACAGTCAAATTGTGTCTTCTTTTTCTTAGTAGAGCTTCACTATGACACCTACCTGGAGGGAACTTTCTAGTCCATGAGTCCCACACCACCTGCCACATCTTCACATCATCTAATCCCTTCTGAATTTTCCCATCTTCTGTTTTTGAAATACCTGGATAGCAAAAACTCACTGCTCTAAAGGCTGGGAATTGTCTTCTATTTTCTACCTAGATGCATTGACTGCTATGTTGTACTTACTTGTTTTTGTGACCCAAATTTAAATACCTTCTCTCATGTATCATTCTCATACTGTTTTTTCTTAGATTAACCCCCCTTATGCTCCCCTAGAGAGAGAGAGATCAGTCTGTCTCTGCTTTTGTTTGACTAGACTACACAAGCCACATTTTCTTTACTCCTCTCCCAAACCAGGTTTTTGTCTCCCTCAGTTACCTTAAATGTGGTTATCTGCATATTGCATTGAACATGGCTTGCCAGTTGGGTCACTTGGTATCTCACCAATGCTGTATACAGAGACATCTAAATTTGTGAGTCTGTGTTGAAAAGGCTTCCATAATACTGCATTTGCTTTTGTTTTGGCTGCGTCACATTAGAAACTTGGAATTACTCTATGATCAGTTGATTCCAGCAATTCCAGCTGTTGAGTGTTCAGGTTTTAGTTGTTACTGGTGTTATGACTCCACGAGGGCAAGACAAAAGTGTTATGAGCTTACTGACTGCCACAGAAAGCAAGTGCTGGAACAAGGACAGACCTAGACACGGCCTGATGCCACCAGTGCCAGATGTGACATCAGACTTTTCTTGCAAAACTTTCTGGTTTTAAGCAAGATAACATTGATTCCGTGGAAGTAATGGAAATACATTATTTTCATTATTGTCCTTGTCTCCGAGATAACATCCCTGGTTGGTGTAGCAGCTCAGAATAAGGTGAAGTCACATTCAAAACAGTTACTTTGCTTATCAGAAGGAAGCAGTTTTATTTCTGTAGGCCACAGCCACAGCTAAGTACTTTGCTTGCATTTGTCTTTCTCAAAAAACATCCCACAGTATATGATAAGGGTAATGGCTTCATGCCACAGTTTCTCACCCAGTGATCCCTTTTCCAAGGACAGGGAAAGGGCTGATGACAGGAGAGCTTTGGACTGTTTGCCGGGGAGGTGCCTGTGGAAGGTGTGTGCGCTGATGGTGATTATCGAGTAATTAGAACAGGAAGGCAGAAGCCAGCCTGAATGCTCACATGCTGTATTCAGATAGCAAATCTCCTAGCTCCTAACATAATCTTCCACTGATCAAACAGGGATTGGGCTAAGCCAGGACTTGGCTGACTGCAATACTCCTCTTGCCAAGGAGGTCAGGGCTAGGCCAGGCTGGCTGGGAGCTGGTGGAGAAAATGGCTGAGGGTGGTTGATTGTGCGTCAGGGCAGACAGATGCTCCCCAACCCACTGAGGACCTCTCTGAGCTGAGCAGCTCTCTCCTTAGGTTTCCAGGTAGGTGCAAGGGTCAAAGTCTGGATCTCATTGGAAAGAAAATAAATTAGAGCAAGAGAGGTCTGCAAGAGAGCAAAGAGAGGGAAGAACTTCTCAGTATCTAGATCAGATGAAAAAGGGATATGGTTGCTCCAGAGTGTCCTTTTTACCAAAACACTGGGAAACAAGGTGTAACAGGGAGTTATTTAGCCTGACTTCATTCACTTCTTAAGTCTTGGTTGCATACACTCTGGTTTTCTTTAATTTTTTTCAACTTCTCCAAGGTCCAAAGGGTTTTCTCTGAGTTACAGTTGTGCTTTAGAAAGGCAAGAGTTGTTATTTGCAAATGGGTGCAATTTCCTTCTCTTCTATGATTGTACTTCCCTGTCATTTTCCTGGTTATCAGCCTATTCCAGTTTCTTTTATTTGTCCTTTCATTGCAAATAATGGATTTCTCAAGACTTCTTCTTTTTTATTTTTTTCAAATAATCTCATTATCCATTGAGATTGATGAACTGTTTCCTGCCTTCCTGCCTTCTCTCAGCTTTCCTTCTGCTGTCTCTGCAAATATTCTTCAGCGCTCTGATGTTGTCCTTGCATCTGTTGTGGGACGAGGCTTACTAATACAGGGTTTGGACTTTCTTTGTAGGTCATGGTGTGGCTTCATGCCAGCTGACTTGCACCCTTTGTCCTGCAATGTCAAATAAAAAGAGCTGGTCAAAAACCATTGACTGGATTATGGGAAAAATGTTAAAAAAATATTTAAAATCTATTTTAAAAGTGCTTTTTCAGAATTAACTTTTTAAAAATATGTTTAGTTATCATTGTCATAACTCCCTTCTTCTCATCTCTACTTAAGAAAAAAAAAAGATAGAAACTTTCCTGCCAAAAATGTATAGAATTTTAATAGGGTGACAGGGTTATTTTGATTGAAAAGGTTAACCTGCATTAGTAACCCCTGTTCTCTTGAAGACAGCAGATGTTTTGCTGTGAACATTCAGGCACTGATCTCTTCTCTCCGGTGACCAGTGACAGAACCTGAGGTAGTGGCATGAAGCTGTTTCAGGGGAGGTTTAGCTTGGATAATTATGAAAAGGTTCTTCACCCCGAGGGTGGCTGGGCACTGGAACGGGCTCCCCAAGGAAATGGTCATGGCACCAACCTTGTAGGAGTTCAAGAATCTTTAGAAAATGCTCTCAAGAACGTGGTGCAACTCTTGGCCTGTCCTGTGCAGGGCCGGGAGTTGGACTCAGTGATCCTTGTGAGTCCCTTCCAATTCCAGATATTCTATGATTTCTTGCCAAGAACTTATGCAAGGTTCAGGTGCATCTGGAGGATGAAAGCCTGTCTTGTACAGTGCTCTAGGGAGCTGGGCAGAAAAAGACATTTTGATGCAGAAAGTACTGGGGTGCTCCAGGCACTGCATCCCCTCCCCACAGGGTTTGACTCTGGCTTTGGTACCATGTGAGAAATGGGGCAGAAGATACTCAGTTGCAGCCTGGGGGATTCCACTGACCATTTATGGTTGTTTTAAAATCTGAAGCCACAAATACCATGTGAATGAGGTATTTTTGTATTTTTGCATGTTTGTATTTTTACTGGGGTATTTCGTACATAAGCTCTTTTCCAGAGTCAAAAGTCCAAAAAACAGAGAAAAAGCATTTCAGATTTCAGAAGTACTAGGCCATTACTATTCAGTGGTTGATTCCTACCTTTCAGGCTTATTTCATTGGGATTTGGAGCCTGATCCACAGGACCCAAAAAGTTACAGTTTTATCAGCTACATTTTCTTGTATTTCCCCCAGCCACATCTATGCAGGTAAACTAGACAGGGAGTGTTCCTGAACGCTCACTGATCTCCTCCCAGTTAAACAGTTGGAGTGGCAGCCAACATAACTTTGGTCCATGAAAGTTGATATTCTCCCAAACATTTCCTTAGAATATCTCCAAAGTTTGAACATTCAAGGTTGCAGTTGCGAGTATCCGTCCTCTTTTGGGGGATAATAGTTTTTGGAAGGATAAAGATGGGCTGATGGGCCATTTCAGACAAGCTATCCCCGCTGCCCAGGAGCATTTCTAGCCATGTGCACTTTTAGTCTAGGTGTTGTCTGGAAATGCTATCATACCACTTTCTTTCCTTTTTTTTTCTGTTAAAGGCTTAATATTCTTTATGATTGTAAGTATGTAATTTCACCAAGGGAGCTGTGCTGTAAGAACATAAATGATTGTATTTTATGAAAAAAGTTGGGTATTGAAGGGACATTTTTGTTGTTTGGAAAAATTCTTGCCAATGAAGGTTACACAAGAATAGAGCTAAACCAAATGGGCTTGCACAAACAGCACTAATTGCAACTGAAAGGTGTAATTGTTGTATCTTCATCTGACATGATACATTTGAAATATTATTCATTATAAAAAAAATTAAAGGGAACATTCTGTGTGAACAAGGTAACAGTTCACACAGGATAATTTTCACTGATAATTTCTTTTTATATGCAAAACCTGATGCAAAGATACTCTTTTTGGTGATAAGAGCTATTCTGCAGAAGAACTCACATATGCTTCCCACATTGTAGTCTTTCAGCTAAAGCCAGGACAGTTTATATCTAACAATTAATCTTGTTACTAAATGTGGGTATTTTATTCCCAAAGGTCCTCTTAAGAAATTTCTCTCTGTATGAATTCATCTGGAAATTATTGTGGTGCTTGATTTGGGTGCATTTTTGTCTGCAGATCCTTACTGAACTACTCATTAAATTCTCTTCAGTACACAGGATTTGAAAAAGGCAAATTTGAACTTCATGTGAGTCCTATCTTACCCAGGGCTTTTAGCTGCTGGGTTTAAGTCAAGGCTGCTCACATGTGACTTCTACCACTGTCCTCACTACAATATTTAAAGAAAGAGCAAGATAAAATTAGGTAATTTCCAAGTGTTCTCTGAACACTGAGGTGCTAAGCCGTTCCTAAGTAGCAATATACAAGTATGTGAGTGTAAGAGCTCAGAATTTAAAATCTCGTGATGCAATTATGATATAGGATTTACTGCTAGTGGCCTTCATTAATCTGGTGGTATTTTTATTCTAAGATGCAATTTACCAAATGTTTTCTGGATTTATTTATATTTGATGGGGGATGAGGAGGGAGGAATGCGGGCTCATTTTAGCTTGTGGGGTTTTTTGCATTCTCTAAACAACTGGGGATGAAACACTGGTGGAGATGTCTCTGAGTAAGAGAGATAAGAGGTACAAACAATCATTTCTTAATTACTTGGATGATGAGCCTTGGTTAAGATGCTCAGCTTCCAAATCCTGAACAGATTTTAGACTGGAATGAAATTAGCAAAGACAAGAGAATTCATAATTTTTTCACTGTGTCCGGGGGCATCCCTACTGGCCTGGACCATTGTCGGTGCAGGCAGCATGTAAGCTCCCTGCTGTGCATGGATCTCAGTCCTTCTTATACCTTCATCTTGCTTGTCTGTGCCTGGTTTTGCAGGGACTGAAATCCTTTAATTTAACCACATTCTTGGTGTCAATACACAGTGCCTTTGAATACCCAAGATTCAACTGTATGATCAAATACTGTGGTCTCTGTGATCTAATATTCTCTTCATCCTAAAAATCAATTCAGAGAATCAAAATCAATAATGCCCTAACACATGTAACCTGTCAATTCTGAAATCTGTTTCTTGTGGCTTGTCATTGTTTTTGCGAGCCTTGTGTTTTAGCAGAAAAAGTCCTTGCTACATCATGTAACTTTAAAGAACACCCTAAAAATGTAAGTATGTACAGTAAGACCAAAGTGCAGAAAAATTTTATTGCATTTCAGTTGCTGCCAGTGCAGTTTTATGTCTTTGCTTTCATGTCTATGATAGGGGCACAGACTTCATATCATGTAGCAGAAATTGGATCAGGACACCATCCTTATGCACTCACACCACTAGATTTTTTGCCTACTCAGGCAACATATAAAACTGGCTGGCATTTTTTGGTTAATAAAGAGGATAGATATTGTAGAGACTTTGTTACCTCTGGTTGATGCTTTGCACTTTCCCCAAGGATAAGATAAAAGAATTTTGTGCATGCTTGTACTTTGAACAGAACATTAGATGTCAAGACTGTGGGAGAGGAAGGAGAGAAGATGAAAGTTGAAACATGATTAGGTGTACATGTATTACAGAGGAAGTAATTAAGGTCTTGGATAGGTTTTGCATGGATTTAAGATCTGCAGAAGTGTCCCCACATCTTGTAACATCCTGCTTTTGCATTACGGCAATTCCCACTGCTGTTGTACAGTGAAGAGTCTATCACTGTTTGTTTTTCAAAGAAACTTTCTGTCTTAAAAAAACCCCTTCTGTAAATGGTTTCTTTCATTCATTAAAAAAATCTAAGTCTAGGCTGAAATTTACCATCTTGTGTGTCATTCTTGAAAATGTATTTTAGTTATTTAAACTTAACTTTATGTGCAAACAAGGGAAGAAAACATTTCACATGGCTGTTCTCTACTTCTAAAATTACCTGGTGTATGGTGATTCAGATGCTAAAGTTCCTACATAAGCAGTCCCTTTTCAAAATGCAGCCTATATTTAGTGTAAGATGCAGCTTTTGAGTGCAAAAAAGGCAAAGGGGGACAAAGGTATATGAGAATGGCAGCATAGCTAATGTTTGTGTGCACTCACTTCTGTCAGCAGGCTTTCCAAGATTTTTCAATAAGATGTCAGCTGCATGTATGTTGCTTGCATTGAGTGAATTGTGGGGAAATATCTCCACAACAGCTGTTCTATTATGTCTTATCAACTGTATATGTATTTGTGTAATAGGCCACAAATTCCACCTTCTAATAAGTTGTTGAATATGTATTTGCAGTACAGATTTCATGTCTCTGCAGATCAGATAACGCTACAGAAAGTTTGCCAAATGATAACTGGCATGTAGTTTTTGGCAACAGCCTTCTTTCCTTGAAAGAATAAAAACCCAAAACACTGAACAGAGAGACGCTGTTTATAAATAGGTCTTCCTTACGTTTTTTCAAGCCCAGCAATGGTACATTAGCTGATTGAGTCTTTTGTGAGATATTTAATATAATGCTGCAGGGGTATTTAGACACTTCGCCAAATAAAAGAAGACAAACCACAGAGTTACTCAAAAGGCGCTCTTGCAGTTTTCTGCATTGTATTTACTGCCAGCATTGTCAGTTAACCAGTGGAAACTTTCTTGAAAGTTAATTCACTTTCAGAAGGGTGGAATACCCAAGAGGCACCCTGCTTCTTTAGTGCTACTCCTGGAAAGGGGATATTTTCATTCCTCCGTTGTGCTTTTGGATATTTATATCCCCTTATTGCCTCGTGTAAGTTACTGTAAGTAAACAATGAGACTAAATGAACAAGCTCCATATATAATCTATATAATCCGTTCTGTAGCATGAGAGCAATAATTTCATTATGTTTATTTTTCAGTGCTCTCTTTTAATCAGTTTTTAATGACTATAGCAATAGGCTTGGTCCTGCACCATCCAAGGCAGTAAAAATGCCCCTAGTAAAGCTCATGGTGCAGAACGGAGTCACAGCAGGAGAAATGTTCATTTCACTTCAATTTTCCTTTTCTCATTTTCTTTCTCTTACCACTAATAGTGTTACTTTAGGAGTATGTTAGACAGACCATCTTAACTGCTATTTCTTTTTCAGATCGAGCCCTCTAAGCAATTACATCAAAGTTATTAAAGTGTTTATCTGACATAACACATATTAGTCCAGTAAAGACAAACCAGGTGTGACTTAACAGCCTTTATCACTCCTTTCGTGTAAGCATTCCAAGAAGATCCCTAGCGCTCTGTCTAGGGATTGTGCCTACTATCTGTGCTTTGGCCAGAGCCATAACAGCTATCAGAGATCCCATCCTGAGAAATACTCTCCCACAAAACTGGTATATGATTGGATTTATATCCCCAAATCATCGACTCATCTACTTGTTAGCTATATGAATGTATCCTGTAATACTGAACAAAAACACCTTACTTCACTTTGAGACTGACAACATTAAGGTCTCTTTATAGATCATGGTATGAATGTGCCAGTATCCTAAAACATTTGGTGTCAAGACATCCTGACTTCAAAAGTGGGAGCTTCTGACACTAGATCATTCTTATTCCATCTCCATACCCTCCAAGCAAATGTACGAACACATTACAAACTTACTGATTCATTGCCCCATCACTTTTTCTGTGTCCAGAATCCTACAACTGTTTCTTGTACAAACTACCAGAGCTCTTCTCTAGCCAGACGTTTCCAGACATTAATTATTTTTATTTGGAAGCTCTTATACAGGCAGCATAGAAGTGCGAACAGTCGTCTTTCCTCATGCTGTACAGAAGTGAGAGTTATTGTACTCACAGTGCAAACATTTTGGCGTGTCCATAATTTTACTGCTCTGAGTCATCCCCTTGACATCTGTGAGGTGACTTAAGATAATAAAGTTCAGCATGTATGGAAGCATTTGCTGGACAGGAGTTTATAGTTCCCATAGTCATTATTTATCCATGTTGCATATATTAGTTTCTTTTATTGCTTTTTCCCAAAGTTTCACAGATAAGTTTCAGAATAAGACTGGGAGGGAGGTCACATTACCCATTCCTCTTCTTCAAGGCAAGATAATCTAGAATCACATAATTTCTAAGATTTGTCTAAAATGTTCTTAAAAACATCTAATGATAGTTCCATGTCTCTTATGAAATTTAAGTACAGTGATGAACTACCTTACTGGTATGCAGAGGTTAATTACGGGATACTGCTATACTATTAAGCATTTATGTTGTATTTTTCCTGATGACCTCCAATTTCTTACTGAAACATTGACATGCTCAGATCTCTCCAGTTTCAAGGAAACTGGTGCAGTGCAGATCTCTCCAGTTTCAAGGAAAAGCAATCTTTAGTTTCCCCATTAGTGTAACGTTTCTACTTCTGAGAGTTCTGTTGTGATCTGCCTAACACTCTAAACATCTTTATGTATATTAAAAGTACTCAGAATGAATTTGAAAATACAGTAGTTAGTCCATATACATTTCTTCTGTAGCTCTTTGAGAGCACGTAGGTAAATCGATGTCTGCTGTTTTCCACTGCTGTTTCTTTTGTAACTCCTTCCAAACATCTACAGTATCTTTCCAATTAAGGACACAATGAGTGAATGTTACTGACTTCTTGGCTACTGGTGCACTGTGGATTATGAGGTTGAAGGAAGCCAACTAACAGTAGACACTTTATTTAGAATTTTTTTCTTTTCTAGTTGCTGAAGCAACTAAGGAAGAAAAAAAATTGCAACTTTGATTCATTGAGACTTCTTTACTTTGGGAAAATGAAAGGCACAGTCCCACAGACTTCCTGAAAGCAGATGATGCTGTACTGGCATCATAGGAAAGTTCTCTGTTTTGAAGATCAGCCCTGTCGTTTTAATGGCATCAATACAAGTGAAGGGGATAAGGGCAGGTGGGATGACTGCCCTGCTGCAGGTTAGACCAAAGCTTGGCCATGTCCAGCTATGCATTCTTGCAGTATTAGTCATTAGTCATCTTTACATGTTTATTCAGATTAAGAAACACATTTTGCAAGTGGTAGAGTTGGTTGTAGTATAATTTTTTCTCCTTCTTACAGATTGAAATGGTCTGCCTTATTTCTTCCGTTCTTTTTGATTTTCTGCATATTTTCCTGATAGGAGAGACTTCTGTTTCAGTAATGTGTGTAATTACCCTTGTAACTTGGAATTTGTTACTCTAATAGAATGTAGGGTTTAATTGAAGGAATATGCTGCTGATTCAGGTAGAATTAAAGAAGTTTTAACATAATTTTGTGTGCTGCTTTTGGCTTCTATAGAGTTATTTTTCTTTACTGCAGCTAATATGGGCCTATGTTTCAGATTTGTGCTGGAAACAGTGTTCATAATTCAGGGATGTTTTCTTTTTTGCTGAACAGCACTTGCACAGAGTCAAGGCTTTTCTCTCACCATCATGCCAGCAAGTAGTCTAAAACTTTCACTTTCTCCACAAAGGTGAATTTGAGCAACTAAGTCTATTCTTGTCTGTATGTCACTGGGAGAATGATTAATTTAACATAATAAGGGAAATAGGCACCATAATTTTCTGGCAGTAATAATTCACTGACAAAAATGTCACAGATGTCAAACAGAGGGAATTTCTTGTCCTGTGTCTCTGACACTTTTGAGTGAAAAAGGATCTCAGTGTAGCACCCACATACCACGTTCAGCAGAGAGGGTATTTAGAGTAAGGAGCCGTTTTTGCCTTCAGTTTTTTCCCCACAGGAGTTAACAGAATCCTTGGACAGCTAGACATTGCTAAGTGCTTTTACAATTGATAGTTTAGTGTTTAGATATATAAAACTTGTGTTTTGAATGATCTTCTGAGTTTTAGCAAATGCACTCAGTAACAGAGTAGCACTGATTTACCTGCACTAAGTAGATTCCTATAGGGGTCACATTAATTTTGTCTCCTTACTTTAGGTCATCTAACCATGGCCACACTATGAAATGCCTTGGCCAGGAGAGAAAGAGGCAGCCTAAAACTCATTGATTTAAAAATAAATACTGTGGCATGAAGAAAGCTTGTATTCTCCTGTTTGCTGAGGACTTGTGCCTGCCAGTTTTACCTGAGCTACTGTAGCTCACTGGTAAATGTTAGGTACCCTGTCTCTGCCACATCCTTGGTGGCTTCACAGCATTATTGCTTCTTCTAAACCAAAACCGGGGCTTTTAACTACAAAGTAGCTTTACATTACAGGTGATTCTTCTCCATTTCTGGAGTGCTGAGCAAATAATGACTGCTACATTTTCTAGGTACTCTTTTTGGGCAAAATTCACTTTGTTGCAGATAAAAATAATAATTTCAGGCTGCACCATGTCTTGTTGAGAGGGATTTCCAGCAGTGTGTCCTTGCCAAAGGAATTTCTCTTCCTTTGAAGTTGCTGCTGTTAGAATCATGGAAAAAATTGATTAAAAAAAAAGACATCTGTCTGACTTCACTTGCTCCAAGCCATGCTCACAACTGGACCAATTTTAGGTCAGGTTGCTCAGAACCTTTTCGAGTTCTCCATGGATGAAGACTGTATAACCCCTCTGGGTGATCTGTACCAGTGCCTCACCTCTGTCATGATGACATTTTTTCCCCTCTTACATTCCTCTTATGTTCCTTATTGCAGCTTGATTTTCTTTTTGCTTCTTTTCCTTTGCCTGGACACCTAGGAGGTGAGTCTGCTCTGTCTTTTCTATTATTCCCCTTTTTAGGCAGTTGAGAACACCTATTAGGTCACCCCTGTGCTCTAGTCTTTCAGGCTAACACAACCCTGACCCCTTGGCCTATATTCATACTTTTTATGCCCCAGATCAGTAACTCTCTTGGTGGCCCTTCTCTGGATCCTCCGCAGTATCAGCAGCCTGAGGCCCCACACTTGGACACGGTGCTCCAGATGCCTCATGCACATCAAGCAGCAGAGGGAAGGGTCACTTCCTTGACCTGCTGGCCACTCTCTGGCTAAAGCAGCCCAGTACATGGTTAACCTTTGCTGCTGCAAGGACACGCTGCTGACTCACATTCAGCTTGTCCTCCACCAGCACTCATCCCCCAACCAGCTCCACCAGCAAAGCTGGAAAGTCTTGAGAAGTTCCTTAGGAGACTACATCCTTCTTCCTTCAGTTTGTAGATGCAGTCAAACTGGAGAAAGAAGGAAGGGGATTTGCAGATGCTCCCTTTTTTTTCTTTTACCTGATTTCAGTGTTTTGCCTTGAAAGCCCAGCTCTTTCACACATGCTTCAAAGCCTGAACCTCTTCCCAGCTTCAGAAGGAGGGAGGGAAAACAATTGTGTGGTTGGGGTAAGTGGAAAGTGGGACTACCACGACTTGAAACACTGAACTCAAAACATCCCTTTCTCTTTGGGCTGAGGAGGTGGGGGCTTGCTAGTTTTCAGCTGATCTGTATCTGATAGGTGCAGGATGTGCCTAGGACACAACTGTGGGTGCTAATTAACAGCATTAAAAAAATAAACATAAGCAAAAAGCTATTAAATCCTGTCATTTTATTGTATTTAAATTTGATGTTGAAAAACACAATAGGGAGAATAATCCCTAAGTTCATGACTCTTTCTGATTTTATTTACACATGTAAGGAATGCATGGTGATACAGTGCTGTAGCTGAATCAAATTTCTGTTAGTTTATGAAAATGGGGATGCAATCTTTTGCCACACAAGTTGTTCCAAGTGTTTTTGAGCAACACACACAAAATTTTTAAAGTGGAACAAATGTAAGTGTTGGCTGTGGAGTACTGGTAGTACACTTTCAGGATCAATGGCAGCAGGCAGGTAATGCATTAGTTGTGCTTCACCTTTCTGAATTGCATTCTGTCTTCTGTGCTCTTAAGTGAGAACTCCCTTGCCAGCTCTCCTTGCTGAGCCCTGAGTCCCCACAGACACCTGTGGTGCCGGTGGGCAGTGTGGCATCCGAAGTTCCCACTTCTCAGTCAGAGTGGCCTGAGTGGAATAATTGTTTATGTTCTTTCTACCTTACTAATAGTTGGATTTATACCTGGAAGCCTACTTCATGTACTTTACCGAACCTGATAGGAAAGTAAAAGTGTGGCTAAAACCACTCTGATTTATGCCCTTCAGTTGGTCATAGTAACTTTTGTAACCAGGCTCCTCTAGTGTAGAGCCCAGTCTGGATTTTAACCCAGTTTTCATCCTGACACTGCTTTTTAAACAAATTAACAGTGTTTTTTCCTCCCTTAGGTCTGTAGTCGCAAGCCATAATTTGTTCTACATTTTGAAAATGTAGATTTCCAAATCTCCAATGTTTGATCTACATTTTGGAAATGCAGTGGCATTTTGGAAATACAGATCAAATTATGGAAGATGTTTTTTACTGAGGTTAAATCAAATGAGCAGAATTGCTGATAATGCTTCACATTTGTTTCAGTTGTTACTGATGGATTGCAGTAATGTTTAGAAAGTTTGACTGCAGTAGTGTTTCTGAAATTTGACAGCATTACAGAACTGATCGTGGTGCAAACTGAAATGTGCAAACCTAGCAATCTAAAATTAGGGTTCTAAATTAATATTTAGGTATTGAGTTAAGAACTGACACATTTACCTGTCGTTGAATTCAGTAGAATTCAAAAAATTATGTGGAAAGACAGCTTACCCTTGGCTACACTTGAAGTTAAACTGAGTTCAGCAGCAGCTGTAACTGCTTTATCAGCAGTGGGTAAATTTGCTGGAGTAGACAAAGCTTCTGAGTTTCTGGGTTTTTTGCTCAATAGGAAGCAAATTTATGAACTTTTTTCCATGTTTGAGTGTTATAACTAAATCTATTTATTTCTGTCTCCCAGATGTTTTTTGGAAGCCAGGAAAGATTTAGCAGTCTTAGCAAAAAAAACAATGATCATTTTGGAAACATTTCACAATCCCCTTTCTGCGTCAAGACTTTGTGCTGCACAGAAATAAATTAAGCAGTGTTTTGGGGCCCCACGCATCCATCGTCCAGCTGTTGCAGATTTTATGATGAACTACAGTTCATGTTTTTGGATAGAGAGGGACATTGTAAGTTGCTGGCTGGGCTTTGTGAGGTGAAGGCGCTCAGAAAGGATGGGCAGAATCCCTTTGCTGCTTGCTCCCTTCTGAAAGAGAACAGTAGGAGCTGATGGTGCCGCTCACACCTTCCCTGCCATCTCCTGTTTACATCAGTGGCACTGTGCCCAGGAGTGCTCAGTGGTGCAGCAGAGCATGTGGTGCCCCTGCTGGCATCTGGGCAAAAGAAAAAGTGCAGAGGGCTGTCCCCATGCCTTGTGTTTGGGGTTGACACCAGGGTAATGTCTCAATGTGTAACAGATGGGCTGCGCTGTGGCAGCAAAGACTTGATTTGATACATAATTTTTCTTCCATTTGTTTGCACTTGTTTGGGAGGAATCAGTTTTTGCCTTACTATTGTTATTCTCCAAGAAAACTTCTTTACTGCTTTCTTTCTTGCCATTTCTTTTGCTCTATGATGCCTTGGGGTGATAAGTGATAATTTTCTCTCCTTTGGGCTTTTGATTTGAGCTTTTCTTGTACTGCCTGTGTTTTGCTCATGGCTGTGGCAATAAAGATATACATGGCTTGGGCTGAGGTCCTGCCTTGCTCTATTTACCAGCTCTTACTACTTAAATAGCCAAGATACCCTTACCTAATATCTTTCTTCACAATGGCTTTCCCTGAGGTTCTGCCGTTTGTTTTGCTTTCAAGTCCTCAAATTGAACAACATTGTGCCCCAGAAAGTATGAGCTGTTCCTATACCTTTAGCCAGGCATGCTAATCTGGAATTTAAATAAAGCCAGACATTTGTTCAAAGGTTAGTTGCTATGATTATCAATCAGCCTCCTGGTTGCCATTGCTAAGACAATCAGAGACTTCTGCCTTTTGGGGAATAACTAATTAATAGGATTGCTTATATCAGAGTATGTTGTCTTATCCAACAGTGAATATTTGAAAGCAAGTAGAAATGTAAAAGTAAAGAAGTCTTGAAAAACAACTATTCAGGCTTATGCCTGGTGGAGACTTGATTGATATTAATAATTAAAATAATCTGTCAGTTTTGATAATGAGAATCTTTAATCCCGAATCTTGTACTCCTTTGAAATAGCAGTCAGCAGGATACTTTCTATATAATGTACTTTGGGAATTCAGCCTTCACGGGTAATAAATTATTAGGGTATTACATTACAAAACGCAGTTTTGACAAAAAACCCACACCAAACTCATACATTTACAAGCTTCTTACGAAAAGAAAATTATATACATTATTTGGGAAGCTTTTTGATGTGTTTGCATTTAAGACGTATCGATCCCCACAGTGTAACTGGAGATAAATTACGAAGCTGTACAAAGATTTCTGCTCTTGCATTGCCATTGCCACTGCCACTGCCATGGCAGGAAAAACTGTGGGTCTGTTCCCCAGGGAGACCACGCAGACACAGATTTCTTTAGCCAACAGCACGTGGTCATGGTTGTTTGCCATCCTCAGTAGGGCCTGTGAGATGAAACACTCCAGTGCTGAAGAGGGGTGTTCAGCCAAGGAAAAGTGGTGCATTCCCTTTGCCCGCTGTGTTGATGTCTTCCAGTTGCCGTACATAGGCAGTTCAGGACATATATAAACACTTCTAACACGGAGCATCTTTTTCAGGTTTTTTTTTCATTTTATTCAGAAAGGAAAGTTGCACTTGCAAGCCAGTTACACATCATACTGCCAGCTGCTACAGTGATTTCCAGGGCTGGGGTCTCATGCTGGCAGCTTATTTTTCAGTCCTGTTGTTTCAGGTGCTGCCACCTCCCCTCCCTTGGGAAGATCAGGGGACGACTTTGCTTTAGCACCTTTACCTTTGGCAGTGCTTTCAGGAGTGTTGCATGTGGTGGTGATTCCCAGCAAACTGGAAGTTGTACTGCTTCCAAGGGATCTCTCAGGTGTGTTGTATAAGGAAATAGCATTATTGCAGGCTTGACCCAAAAATCCCTCTGGAAATCCAGTGAAGAGAGCCAAAAAGAAACATCTCATCCTAAATCTAGTGAAAGCAAGAACTAAAGAGTTCTCCACTGGACTTGTTCTCACCCCATTACTTAGGAAAATAAAAACACTAATTTGGGTAGAGGAAGTAACCTTTCTGTGTCACCTGATTTGCCATTTAAAAACCTTGTCAAGAAGTAAATTTGATCTTGAATTATTATTTGGAACTGAAAATGTCTGATTTAGAAAATTTTGAAGCTAAATATGGCAAATGTTTAAAGTCTGTTTTGTTCATAATAATTATTATAAAATCAATTTGATAAACAGGCATAAATTCATTAATGATTTGGATAAAATAAAATCTGTTGTATTATTGAATAAAAATTAAAATATAGCAGAAAAAATTGCCTTGGCCTATGAAACCATAAGCTGTTCTATCCTCAGTTTTTATAATTACACTAATAAAGGTATAAAATAGGTAATCATGTAAATAATGAAATAAATTTATTGACTATAGAGACATTAAAACCACTAAAACACTGAAATTCTGGAAATGCTACAGAGCCACACTCTACAAAAGCTTTTAATGTCTTCAAATAATTTCAGTTTTACTTTTGAATCAGAACTGCCTTCCTGCCACTTTCCAGTGTGTAAAAATTTAATATTTGCTCTATCATATCTTCTCTGCCTATGTCCTAATTGCTTGTCAGGCAGAAAGTTGTCTCTCTGAAGTACTGTCCTCTTCATGACAGACAGCAACATTTCCATAGGATCTGCCAAAGACGAGGTTATGCTGTAATTTCTCCAAACAGCTGTGTCTGCTTCGTTATGAATAGAAGCTGTTGGGGACTGTATCCAAATCTTAGTTCTCACCCTTCCAAATCACATTAACAAAATTATCACATGCCTGGGTGAGCACTTTTCCACCACTTTTAATTAATTCCAATTGTACGTTATCCACTCCAAAAGGTTTATTGGCTTTTTTTTTTTTTTAATATCCTAGTATCAGCTGTCAGCTTCTGTCACCATTAGAAATAGTTCTTCATGAAGATTTGGGCTTCCCGAGGAGATATTCCCACCTCCTTTCCATCCAGCACTGTATTTGTTTCTTCTGTGGGCTCAGCTCTTGGCAGCGTGCAGCCCTGGCATTGGATGCGGTGGTATCTTGTCTCCCAGAAAAGGCCTCAGTGAGGCTCTGCCTGCTTTGCCAGTTCTCCCCAGTGGCATTTCTTGGGACGACTGTGCCTATCAGGAGGTGTCTGTTCATGCCAGTTTTCTGTAGTAACTGTAAAAAGAGCATCTGTTTCCCACCTCATACAAATATATCCCTCATCTGCTTTCACCCTTCTTCCTGCATCGCTGCACTGATCAGACAACAGGAGTGTCTTTCTCATGGGCCAAGATTTCTTCCTGAGGGTCTTTTTCTGCAGGAGTTTTATCTGTAGGTGTTGTAATGCATCCAAGACTCTCCTCCTTTGGATGTGCGCTGCTTGTGCAGAGGGCAGCAGAGCTGGAGTTTGTGCTCAGCCCTTGTTCAGGATGCTCCAGGAGTTTAAAAGCTTGGAGCTCTTGATCATGATAGCCTCTGAGGAAAATGGCTGGAGGCTTCTCGTTTTGTGCTTTGAACTGAGTTGTGATCGAGCAGTCGTGGCTGCCTTCTGAGGACAAACACCCCATCACACCTCCTGACTCCTCTCTGAGTCATTGCCAGGCGGGCTGGTGCACAGGTACCCCACATGTACCACAGAATCGTGGAGTGGTTTGGGTTGAAGGGGGCCCTAAAGGTTTTCTGGTTCCAATCCCCTGCCATGGGCAGGAACACTTTCCACTAAACCAGGTTGTTCAAAGCCTGTCCGACCTGGCCTTGCACACTTCCAGGGATGAAGCATCCACAGCTTCTCTGGGCAACCTGTTCCACTGCCTCACCACTCTCACAGTAAAGAATTTCTTCTTAATATCTGATCTAAATCTCTCTTCTTTTGGCTTAAAACCATTTCCCCTTGTTCTGTGTCTATCTGCTCATGTAAGAAGTCATTCTCCCTCCTTTTTATAAGCTCCCTTTAAGTACTGAAAGGCTGCAATGAGGTCTGCCTTTTTTCTCCAGGTGAACAACCTGCCTGTGTAATCCTATTTCTTGGGCAACACAACCTGTTGGGTTGAGAGCATTTACCTTGCAGCAGGGGGTGGCTGATGGGGGATGCTGGCCCATGGCTGACCTTTGGCAAGCTCCTGGCTCTGCCCCAGCAATTTACAAACTCATTGTTTTGTTTTGTTTTGTTTTGGTTTTTTTAAATGATAGTAACAAGAGGCATCAGTTCAGTGGCAGATGGTTAATGAAGTGTTCAGGTGCTTCTCATACACACTGTGCTGAAAGAGCAATCAGCCTAAGCCATGCACAGTGTTTCCAGAACAGCCAGATGTTTTTAGTGTATCTGGCTGTAAATATTCTGGTTTTAGACTTTCAGTACTGGGATGGGTAAGCAGCTGTAACAACCTGCATTAGGAAATGTTTATAGAAGAAGCAAAATACTCAACATATTTCAGGTTTTATTTATTTCCATTTTTATTTGTCCATGTGTTTTGATAATTCCTTTGCATATCTCATAATTATTGCTGTTCTATTTTTGTGGCAAATTGAAAATAGAACAACCAATAGTGTGGAATTCTTCACCATTTTTCTTTTTTTGATGCCTGTTGAGGATAACAAGATTTCTACACTGCTTGTTTAACCAAAAAAAGCACTGCTGTTACTATTCAGAAGCAGGCTGCTGCTTTCTTTTTCCAGCTAGTTTTATTTTATAAAATTGAGCTCTGCTGATGCAGTCCCTGCTGCAGGTCCTGGGGCAAAAATCATCCAGCTCAGCTTCTCCTTCTTTCTGATGTCTCCAGAGGTTAGGGTGAGACCTGCTGGCCAAATGTAACTTGGAATGTAGTGGAGGAACTGCAATATCAGATGGGAAGAAACTCTTGTAGGCTTCTTTCCTAGATCATCATTAAATGGGCTCAGGTTTAAAATAGAGTCTCGTAAGAGATAGACATCTTAGAAGGAAACTGATACTGCTGGAGTCAAACAGAAGTATTTAATTCTGTTTCTGGCTCCTTGAACTTTTCTTCTCCCTGTGGGATTCATAGCTAACCATAGTCTGGTGGATATAATTTTGTTCTACTGTCTAGCATGTTCACACCACTTCGTAAAGGCTTTTTTTTTTTTTCCACAAATAAAGTTATTGCATCCTGCCAAGATGCTGTGACATGGAGAACTATGACTTCATTTTCTACTCTCAGTGATTCAGAAGGGATATTTTTACATTATATGGTATCAAGAAAATTTTATCCATATAAATCCTTACCTATACCAAGTCCAGTCTTTAAGATTGCAGACATGTTTCTTGTCCAGAGTCCCCAGTGATATTCTGCTAACTGATGTAGTGTTGTCTTTGTTGGGCTTGAGTCTCCTCTTACTCGCTTCTCCTGTGCTGAGGAGGGCATCTGAAGAGTTAGGAGGTTCATATCCCTCTCATCTCAGAGCATTTCTGCACAGCAGGGAGTGACTTCAGATGTGTGTATGTCAGCCAACATCAGTCAAGAGAGGTGAGTAATGAAAAATAGAGGAAGAGCCAGCAGAACCCAGACACAGCTGCGTCTTTTCATCTCCCTGACTCCAAAGAGCATAGTGAAGTGGAGCCTGGACAGTGCCATTTAAAATAAACTATCCTGCAGAAAATCCAAGCCAAAGGTTCTTAAATAGCAGCTATTTACAGAAGAATGATCAAATCTAAGGTCCCAAATGTAACACAAAACCGTGTATCTTACTTCCAAATGGGCCTATCACAATATGTAAATGTTCAACACGTTGACTGAACCAAGCTCCAAAGTTTGTATTCCTTAACAGGAAAAGTGGATTAATAAGGTATTCATTGACATAGATGGTTGATTATATTTTTATATTAATTTAGTAGGAGTTCTGTGCTATCAGTATGTTCTGTAGCACAGAGCCTTGTATTATTTACAATCACAGAATCATTAATCTGCGTAGGCATTGTAATGGCAGCCGTAGAACACATTACAAAGTTAAGCAGGCAATATTCTGCAAAAAAAGAAAATATCTTTGGGTAATTGTATGGATGTTAATTGTAAGAATGTAGTGGGTTCTCCCTAATCTGAGAGTGGATGTCACAAGAAGGGATGAAATTGGAATGTTGAGTGCACAGAGTCCATCACGGAAGGTGTTAGCACGAACCACCTTTCCAGAGTGCCTGTCCCTTCTCACTGGCTCTGGAGGAAGCACAAGGAGCAATGTTAACTGCCTGAGATTAATCTCTGCCTGTACAGTGTGTTATTGTTCCTTGTCTTAAATTCCGTGTCTCTGGCCAGCATTAGCAGCTCTAAGGGGTGAGTCTCAACTGGCAGCATACTGAAGTTGAGCAGGGCCCTGTGTTTGAGAGGGGACAGGTCTTTCCTGACCCTCATGTTAATAAATTTGTACTAGCAACATTACACCAAAGTGCTTGGTCTGGTCGCTGAAGCACACCAGCAGAGCCTGTGTATACTCTGTGTGTGAAGATGCTTTCAGTGAACACCCAGATACTGTAGACAGAGCACTGGACTTAATAAGCACTCCTAGTTAGTGCCCCTGTGAGCCCCCAGCTAGAAACCCAGCACAGCTGCGAGTACCACAAGTGCTTTGAATTCCTCCTTCTGGGAACTGTGGAGCATGTTCCAATTTCCAGTGTCCACATTTCTTTATGATGAAGGGTAGGAACACACAGGGTACAAGAAATACCTTGGACAGTGAATTTAGGCATGGAATAGACAGAAATCTCACCTTCATCTTGTTGGAGGTGATAGAGGACAAAATCTGGGCTCCCAAAGCCACACGTGTGACGGAGCCAAAAGGAGATGCACTGTATTGGGACTGGTGTATAATCTTTTATATTTAAAAATACACACATTCATCTGTCTCAGAAAAAACAGGTTTTTTCTTTGCAAGGCCTCCAGCTATAGCTTTTGCTTTCTTGGAATCTATAGATCTGGCTAAGAAATGTCAAAGGGTATGGGGTGTCAGCGCAAGAATGGCAGTGATTTCTACAAGGCAAGGAGAGAAACCCATAAACAACTTCTATGGACCTGGAATTTTATTATTTATGGCTAATCTGTACAGTGATGCTTTAAATGCTTCAGTAGCCACTCTTGGTGTAAAAATTGTTGAAGAAATACACAGATGTTTAGACCCTCAAGACTGGATCCCCCCCCTCACCTGGCTATTTTTGGCTATTTTCAGTTGTAAACGTATGTGTCTTAAAAAGAGTAGCACCCACTCTTCTAACCAGGACAGTTCTTGCAGTGTAACTTCTCAAGTCAGAGATCTGTGCTACACTAAGAATCTTTGCTGGGAGCAAAGCTGTGATTGAAACAGCGTTTAAAGTGTTTGAAAACACTCTGTCCTGGGGTTATACCTGGGAGTGCTGTTGAAACAGCATTTAAAGTGTTTGAAAACACTCTGTCCTGGGGTTATACCTGGGAGTGCTGTTGATCTTGGCTTTGATTTAGTTAGCATGATTCCTGACATGAGTGTAATGTTGTCTGTTTCTGTTTTTTGTTTTATTTGTGTTTGGGTTTTTTTTCCCCATAGGTTGGCTGGATTAACTGGCTCGCATTCAGAGGGATCTTGGCAGAACTATTTTGCTTTTGTTGAACCTCTCTACAGCACATCATAAAGACTTCCTAGGTCCAGAAGCTGCAGAAAAACAACTGAGCAGCAGAAAAATGTGACTCTGAGAAGAGACTTCAAGCCTTCTGATGATGAATTTTCTATTGATCAGTTCTAATTTAAATATATAACTGAAGCATGCATAAAAGTTAACCTGATAGGGAAAAACACCTTCTCATTAATTAGAACTGCCAAAAAGAAAAGCAGTCACCTGAAGCTTCAAAATGAGTGCTCCACTAATTCCAAACAAGTCATGTTATTCCCAGCTTCAGGACAACCACAGTGAAATAAGAAACAATAATGATAGCATAGTGAATGTTGGGGATACCAATGCCAACCAAATTGTAACAAAAGTTAGAACCACTGACGGGGATGTTACGAAACATGATTTGACAGATGAGAGTGGGAATATATACTCTGGAGGAACAGAGAAAGTTACTCATCTGCCTACAGAGCAGAATAAACTTCCGACCTTCAAAGACTCTCGGACCTGTCACACCAGTGTACAGGAAAGTAAGCTGCCCTCCACCACAAGCAGGGAAATGGGGAAAGATTGTAGGACCAGCGAAGCTAAGGATATATCAAGGCACATCAGGATTAGCCGAGGACAAAGCCTGTCCAATTTAAAAAGTAGCACAAATGACGCCAACCTAGAGGTTGTCTCCAAAGGTGATGTTGACTTCACCCAGAACTTTTCTAAGGGAAAGATGTCCAGGACTGTGGAGGTGGAGAGAATAAAAAGGCTTTCTTTGGGAAGACCAAGTAAATTCTCTCCTCAGCCTGAAACATTTGCAAAAGACTGCGTTGGCCGCGTGTCGTGTAAACGTCTGCTCTCTGCATCATTGGACTCCATCGACAGGTCTCACCACTTGGTAGGAAGTACAGAGAAATCACAAAAAACATCCACGGAACATTTTCTTGGGATGGTGTTTCGTCCACTCGACAATACCTCAGAGGAAAATACTGTATTTTATTCCAAACCATCTACCTCAGGAAACAAGAAAACAAGTAAACCAGAAAATGTACCAAATGTTAGCATTGAAAGCACACTCCAAGCTTCTCATTCTCAAAATTCAGCTGTTAAACTCAATGAGATTGCTAGTAAATCAGAAGCACAACTAGGTCAGGGTGATAAAAGTAAAAAACTGGAACCTAGGACTGCACCATCTCTACAATATAAAAATACGTGTCCACAAAAAATAGAGAGAATTATGCTGGTAGAGTTCCTGGGGTGTCCAAGAGCTGAAAATGCAGCAGTGCAGGAACAGAAAAGCTCTGGGTCTGACACGTCAAAATTTCAAGTATCTCATTTTCAAGACACCTGTAATAAAGTAGAGGACCCATTGCCAAGCCAGGTGGTAACTCATCCTGATGATAAATTGCGAAGTGGTAACATCACTATCAGCAGGGAAGGGAGAGGAAGCAGTGACAGTGACAACAGGGCAACCAGCCAGGCTGGTGAGGAATATTTTACTGATGAAGAAATGGAAACAATATTTCCACTCGCCTGCAGTGGTAAATCCAGCATCAAAGTGACACCTAGGAAAAACAAAAATTTGCATGAAGTTGACACAGCTTGCGCTGAAACAGTTGGTGAACAAATATCTCCTATACCTAATATTAATCCACCTGACAGCAAACCCTTGAAAGTTAATGAGAATAAACTGATGCTAGTCAAAGAAAGCACTGAGGCTGCTGTTGTGCCTGCTTCTGATCCCTCAGATCATCACAGAGCGCGCAGTGCAGAGACAATGTCAAATCAACAACCTGACAGTCCCAACAGTGATGTGGAAACCTCAAGTGTTTCAGTTTCAAATAAAGAAACAGCTAATGTACAGAAGCATCCTCCAGAGGAAGCACCAGAGATCTGTAACATTCCAGCAAAGGCTGATGTCTTTTTATGTGTCCCAACTCCTATGCGCCCGGTGGCAACGCTGGATGTTAATGGTCAGCCCACACTATCAAACAGTAATTCAAAGGACCTTTATGCACTTCATGATGACAAACTGTCACCCTCCTCAGTCCTACCTCCCACTGACAGCACACAGTTGTTAAACATATCCCCTAAAGTGCCTATCAAGACTGGTTGCAGCAGCGCCATCCCAAAACCTATCCTGGTCCACCCCAAGGGCTCCCTCACAGATAAGGCCAGTGTGGACAGTGACGGCAGTGAAAAGCTGGAAGAAGGCATTGAGATGAAACCTGCCATACCCCGGCCCAAACCTGTGAGACCTAAAATCATCACATACATTAGGAGAAACCCTCGCTCGCTAGAGCAGCTCGACCCTTTGTTCGCGCCGGCAGGGCTGCCCTTCGACGGCCCCGCGTGCAGCGTCCCCATCTCCGCGGAACAGAAGGCGTCCAACGGAGGGGAGGCGAAGCCCGCCAGCATCCTATATGACAAATTTAAACCCGACCTCCAGAAGCCAAGGCTCTTTGGTTCGGGACTAGTAGTGTCAGGAATTAGGCCGCCAGGTCATCACTTCAGTCCGATGAGCGAGAAGTTTCTGCAGGAGGTAAGTTTCTGCAGCTTAGACAGCTGCTTTTGTGTGCCAGGTGGTGATCATTTGCTTATTTGTTGCTGCCAGAAGTTAGTTCTCAAACCTCAAATAAGAAATAAATCCTAGAACAGTGTCTGATCATTAGAAATAAACTTACCTAACTGTTTCTGGCATTGACCCTGTTGTGATATCTTAGCTGTGACTGGAAGTTGTCACTGTGTTCTTCCAGTATTTTCCAGAAAATTGGTCACCTGCTAGTATTACAAATAGGAATGTTTAGAAAGAAAAAGACATACTGAATTGAATAAATGAATTTTTTTTTTTGCTTCCCAAAGAATAGCCTTGGTAAATGATTGTAATTTGCCCACATGGACTTTTCCTTCCTAATGGGAAAGTTGGCAGGTTTTTGTAAACAGAGCACTAGAGATCTAAACTAATTCCATTTTGTTTAGCTGCATTGAAACCCAGGGACTATCAGAGTTCTTTTTGGATTATACATATCACACAAAAGAAGATTTACTTTTGACTAATTTTAATGCTGTTTCTTACACTGACTTGCACCTCAAATAAGATTTCTTCTTTCCCCCGGAAAGCCATCCTGAGCAGCCAAAATGTGATGGAAATCCCTCTGGACGCCTCTGGCTCTGAATATATCATGTTTCTGCCTTGCTAAGCTGGGCAGGAGCCTTGGATTCCTGAAATCCCTGCTGGTAGGTCAGCACAGTGGAGGAACATGAGCTTGCTTGGTAGGTGGAGAAAGGACAGGGAAGAGCAAGCTACATGCATATCTGTTATGTGCTCTTGCATCCACTGCTTGGGACCTGTGCTGGTTCAACAACCAAGCTTTTCATATAAACACTGAAGATAACACAAATGGTTTTATTTGAATGAGTCTTTAAAAAAAAGGATTTTTTGTTTTGCTCTCTGTCTTGTGGTATTATTTTATTGCCTTCCTCATTCTACATACAGTATTGATCCAAGGAACAGCATTAGAACAACAAATTTAGTGACAGTCAAAATCTGGCAAATACCCAAATTAAGATACTGTGTGTCAGTGTAGATTGACCCTTAGGGCATATTAACCAAACACCTACTGAGCAAGGATTATAGTTATTTCTCATCACAAACACAGAAAGAACAGTGCCTGCTGTTCTTTTCCTTCTAACTCCAGTTTCCAGCTCTGTCTCTTATATTTTATGTCCAGAGAATGAATTACTAAAGTCTTTGAAAGTTTGTCTATGCCAGCCATCATTAGTATATTTTCACAATTGCCTTGTGAGGGGAAACTACTAGGACATTACTGTTTAATGCATGGCAATGGAAATGAAAGCCAAAATGACCCAGACTGTGCGCTGGCTGTTTGGCTGTTTACAGGGTGGCATGACCCTCTGAAGACCACAGGTGTCTATGACAGTTGGGGTTCAGATAATCAGGCAGGATCAGCAGACACATCTGTGAACAAAGGACAGATTTCTGTGCTCTGCTGAGGATTGTTTTTAGCACGAGAAGGACTCAGGTTGTGGCAAGTCTACAGCATGGTTTTCTCTAGACTAGGGTTAGAAGTAGGACACCTATGGGCTGGAGAGGATCCAAAGCATCTTCCCTTGTTCCTCCAAGAAATATGACTTTTGATGGGTATTTCAGTGAGGCAAAACCTGAATGCAAGCAAGCTGCTTCTTCAGAGAAGCTGGATTGACTGGAGAAGAGGCTGAGAAGAAAAAGTTGAACTGCAGTTTGCATTGTGAGTTTGCATTAGCCCAGGAGTCAGGAGCTGATAGCAGAAAGTGGAATATTCTTTCTTGGACTGCCACCCTAAAAGAAATAACCTGGCTGTCCTGCCAGCTGGAGGAATAAAAAGGGGCCTGATTTGTCTGCTTATGGATCAAGAGAAAGGAAAAGGATCAATCCATGGAGGTGAACAGATGCTTAGAACAGCAGCTGTGCACAGTATGGGTTCATAGCAGATGAGTGGTGTGTAATCTGAAAGAAATCAATTAGGATGCATTGAGATAGATCAAAATCAGTGTGCTGAAGGGAGAGTGTTGAAGACACAGAGGTTTTGGAGACAAGGACACGCTGGTATGATGGCTACTGTCTTGGTTGGAGAAAAAAGTCCCAGACTGACCCATTTCACACATCCAGAATGGTCTTTGGACAGCTTTGATTAGCATTTTGTAGCTCCTTATATAGCTGTGATGGTGTTAATAGCTGTTAAGAGTCTAACCTGTCATCTCTAAGCATCGTTCAGCCAAGTGGTAGGAACAATTAAATATCCCTCTGGGTGCCAGGAGTTAGAAGAAATAGGAAGGTGCTGTCTCGGACAGGAGACTCCAAGAAAAGGCCTGGAGAACTCGATGAGAAAGACTCGAGGGCTGCCTCTGGGCAGTGAGAAGCCTGCTGGGCTCCTTGAGCTGCCTGTGCAAAAGCCCACTTAGGGCAGCTCAGACAAAAATCCCAACTGCAGCACGAAGGCAGTTCTGCTGTGCTGAGGGGCTGGGTCCATAGCGGAATTGAGCTAAGGCTGAATGGGCAGCCTTGCCTGTGGAATTGGCAGCTCCCCCAGTGCTTTTCTTTAGAACATTGGCAGAGTGTGTAGACAGATCTTTCATGCCCATCTTCACCAAAAAAAGAAAAAAAAAAATAAAGAAAAGAAAACCTCTCAAGGTGAAATTCAAAATGCTTAAGAAAACCAGTCCTTGTCCAGTGCAGGTCACTGCTGTCCACATCCTTCATCACAACGTGGGCTCCCCATCTCATTGTGGACCTCACCCTCTTCTAGTCAGCACCAGTGGGTGTTTGTGGGCACTTTGTGCTCCCAGTTGCCTCAGTGGGAACTTACAGGGCAAATTTTGGAACCCAAAGACTGTAGCTGTCCTAGAGAACTGAACAGTGGAATGACATGGCTCAGGTAAGGTTGTCTGTACTGCTGGACTGGGAGCACACTCCCCAGCTCAGGGTCGAGCTCTGCCAGAGCGTGCTCACCCAGAGGCTGCTCCCAAGGACCAGCGTGGATCAACCTGGTCTGCAGAGTGAGAGTTTACTTGTACAGGTACAGTCTGTGTCCTGTCAGAGAGTGGTCACTGGCCACTTTTTCACTATTTTATGGCTGTTGCCAAGAGCCCTGATCTGGTGAGACTCTGTAAGGAGGTGTGCTGATAACCAGCTCTCCTGTCTGCCCCACCAAGACTCTGCCTGCCCCATTCAACCACCTCTTTGGGTCTGTCCCCGAGCTCAGACATCTTTGTGCTCCAGAGAGGATGGACTAAAGTCTGTTGAAACAAAAAGCCTGCTGAGGTTAAAAGGAGTAGGGGAATTGTTTTATATATAGTCAAACCAAAAATTCCCCCCCAAATCCTGTTATTTGAATTGCCTGAACTGATGTTGCCATCTCTTTCCCAAAGAGTTGCCTGAAGTAGACACTTGACAAGCAAATTCTTCCTCGAGGCATTGATGTTTGATGATGTTATAAACAAAGTAACATGAAGGAAAGTGTTGGGCATCTGTACCTGCTGGCCATGCTGCCAGCTCTGCATGGGAATACCCAGCCTGTGGAAATTCCTGTAAGCTCAAGGTATTTGTTGCAGACTTTCTAGCTCATTCTAACAAATTCATTAATGGGTGTGTGGGGAATGAGCAGACAGCCCCACAGAAAAAAACTCTGGGCTGACCTTCTTAGTGGACAGGCTGCAACAGATCATTTCCCTAATAGTCCATACAAAAATCTAGTACAGGGTACTAACAGGGATCATATTAATCCATATCTTTCTGAAGAGCTTTAAAATGGCAACAATTTTATACAATTCTATTGAGACCAGTTGAATTTCACACTTCATGAATTCACAAGGAAATAGAAAGGAAAAAATAGTATATCTTCATAGCAAGTTTATGTCCCCTAAAGCTGGGATCTTCAAAAAATAGTGTCTAATTCTTGAGAGATATTTGGATAAATTCAGTTGGACTTGATTTTCTTAAGGGTCTTTTCAAATCTAAAAGATTCTATTCTAAGTCCTTCTCACTTCTCTCAGCTTGAGAAGATGTTTTATGCTTGTGATTGATTGCTTTTGTGTCCATGTTTGTTGCCCTTCTCTGTTAGTCCTAGCATACTGTCAATAAAGAAAAAAAGATTGGGTGAAACAAGATCTGAATAAACAAAGCCAGTTTATAAAAAATGCATATTTTCTATATTTAAAGATTTTCTCTTTTCCTTGTACTGAAATATGTGGCATTGGTGTTTCATTTAAATACAAAATAATAGTATTCATAGTGTAATCTGATAGAAATAAATTTATCAGGGAAAGTAGAGAAGATAACTGAGGCTTATCCGAAAAAACAATCTCAGATCTAGCAGTTGAAAGTAAGAAGCTGGACGTCTGCAGTCCAAGCGTAGAGAGTCACATATACAGAAAAAAACTGTATCCTAACTTGTAAAAATAGGTCATAGGAGTATAATAAAAAAGGAAACATAAAGATATAATGGCAGGAAATAGGACTGCAGAGGAAAAAATATAGGGCAAAATTATAAAGCTCTGTGTTTGTTGCACTAGTTCCTGTGCAAAGGCCTCAAAGATTCTATATTTCATAGTTTAAGGCCAATCTTGTCTCTTAGCATATTAAAGATTTGCTAAATTAGGATTAAAGCTCTTGAAGGAGCTAGGATCAAAGCTTTTATAGCCAATGTTGAAGTGCATATTCTAATGCTTATAATTGCTAAATAGAAATTGATTTGGCATATTATATGCATCATAACTTACAGCAGAGTTAATTAATTGGCAGTTACATTTCTTCCTAGGTAGCCTGTGGCACTTTTTGATTAATTTTTAAACAAATTTAGTTCAGATTTTCTATTTCCTATGCTTTTTTTCCTTTTCCCATGGCCTAAATGGGGTGACTGAAAAAATATTCATAGGTCCTTTCTACATTGTGATGATACTGCATTTTATAAGAAAACGGTGAAGAAGTTGGACTCTACTCAGAAGAGCAAACAGTTCTTTGCAAATGTGAGAGATGAAAACTCTGCACTCTTGTCCTGAGTCACGAAGCAGCACAGAAAAGTGGGAGTCAGAGCCCAGCTTGAGTGTACAAAGATGCAAGGGCTGAATCATGGAACCAGGTCATTCCTCAGCTGCAAGTTCAGCGCTGTGAGCCAGTTTGCTGGAAACACTTCCAGCTTGGGACTTATTCTGCTGTCCTTACAGTAAACACCCGTTAAAATACTGAGAGATTTGTCACTGATTTTCACAAAGCAACATCTATTTGTGACAAATAGTAAATGTTTTACATTTGCAAATCTGATAGGTTTTTTCTCCAATTCACGTGGCCAGATGGATTTTATAGCTCTGATTTGGAATATTCAGCAGGCCTCTGAAAACATAAGTTAGAGAAGTGTGCTCACCTCCACAACCAGGTCTCTTTCCAGGAACTAGAGGGGCACAGATTGCAGTGAACATTTTGCAGTGAGAACATACTTGGGGTTGTTTTTTTTCTCACAGAAATTATTTGGCAGTACAACTTCTCTGATAAAATGTACTTAAAACACCTCCAGCTTTATTTTTAGCTATCTAAGTTAAAACCACCTTCTCCCAGAATTGTGTCCTGGTAAGAATATTTTAAATAACTTGTAATAAAAATTCCACTTACGCACTCTCTTGGTGTATCTACCTCTGTAAATAATATAACCTTTCGTGACTTAACAGTACCTTCATTTTCACTAATTGAAGGTCTTCTCTTTGTCTGTTTTCTGATGGGGAAGGCATCAGTTTTTTATTTGGGTGTAGTTGCATATTGAGAGTGTAATATACATGTTCTTGAAGAGCGATTCATACAGTAAGACCATAACTTTCTGAACGTTTGCAGTGCTCTGAAGACCATATTCACAAGGAGGGAAATTTAGCCTTTATACATAATTTGGAGCTCCATTATTGTCTGGGTTTATTGATTTATTGTGTAATGTCTGTGTTGATGATTTTTCCGTAGGTTGCGGACAGGCCTGAGAAAGATGAATTTTGCCCTCCACCATACACTCACTATGAGGTCCCACCAAGCTTTTATCGATCTGCCATGATACTGAAGCCACAGTTAGGACTGGGTGCAGTGTCCAGGTTACCGTCTGCCAAGAGCAGGATTCTCATTGCGAGTCAAAGGGCCTCAGGTAGTTGTCTCCATCAGCAAGGAGAAATAACAAGTGCTCCCGGCCTCTACCATCCTGATGCTTCAGGTAAAGTATGAACTTTCTTTCCTTTCCCTTTACTGTAGTCACCAATAAGATACCTTTTTTTGAGACAGAAAAGTCACAAAATGAGCAACATTTTGACCTGATACCACAAAGCTCCAACAGCACTCTTTGAGGTGTGCCTTTTTATCCTGCAGCGAGGCTGACTAGGGAGTCTGGGACTTGTGCAAAGGTTGTTTAGCAGGTCATTGCCAAAGAAAGAGAATAGTTTTCAATAATAATTCTCATTTTTCACCTTTTTATCTTCCTCTGCCTTGTAAATGCCTGAAAATTCTTTGGTTTTGTTCTGGGAAGATAATGGGACATTTTCTTCCATCACGAAGGCCCCGCCCTTCAGTCTGGATTTGACATTCCCCACCATGTTGTGCTCTGAAAACCTGGGCAGTGCTCAAATGTGCCAACAGAGATCTTGATTCTCTAAAGGCCTGGTATACACCTCTTTGGAGACAACACTTCTAATACCTCTTTCTTCCAGCTATTGCCCACCTCAGCATGACCCTGGGCAAAATTACAGGGGATGGAAAAGCACAAGAAGAGCTGGAAGGAGAAGTGTATGGTGCCACAAGAAAGAGACAATAATTACTTCTACAGGACACTCCTCGGTAGCCTGGAAAAGCATGGAGGTTTTAACAATGCACATTTAAATCGGCAAGTTCAGAGAAAACTGAAAATCAGTCATTGACAGAGTGAAATGTAGCAGCTATTTAACAGACTAGAAGTCTGCAGAGATTTTTAAAAATAGTCATAAGAGCTAAAGTTAATGAATGACTTAAGGTCATATGATGCCTCCTCTTGCCCCAGGATGGGATTCCTTCTGGTGTATGCTTATTTAACCTGTTCATGAAAAACTCTTTATAAAAATCTTCAGTATGAGATCTTGGAGCCTCTGAAAGCAGGACTGCTCCAATGCATTACCTTTTTTCTGGTTAAAAGTGTTCCCTAGCCTTTTGCCTAATGCCCTTTGTTACAATTTGTTTCCTCTTTCATCTGGAGTGGTTGTGGGGTGTTTTCCTCTTTGCAGGTATTTGAAAACTATTACTGTCTCTCCCCAGCATTCATTTATCTGTACTAAGAAGCAGGAGAAATTTAGAAAAATTTTGAATGGAAATGCACGAGTGCATCTTGACTTTACCATGAGAGGACAGTCTCAGTCAGTAATACAGGTTGACGGGATTTGGAGTTTATCAGAAAATCAAGCTTCTCTGTAACACAGTGCCTCTTGCCAGTATCCTTTGCTATCTGACCCTGCATCTGGAGTTTATCTGTGCTGATGCCATTAGTAGAAGCTGACCAAGCTGTATGTGGCTTCTGAGACACCCCAAGATTGCAGCCTGGGTAGTAAATACCATTTCAGCCCTGTGACTTGAGTTCAGTCAGCACTGAGCATGGGAATACAGGTACAGAGAGTAATTGGATCATGATTTCCAGTTAAATAAAACTGCAAGAGCCTGTGAGTTCAGGATATGAGTAGGGTAAGCCCTTGTGTAACAGGAACCAGTTTGGGAGATAGATACGAGAGAAAATGCAAACAGGACCTATTACCCAATAAACGGTCTTTTCTGATCCTCAGAGATGAACATTGCCTCCATTCTTATTCATCCATCACCCATCCATTACCCACATTATCCTGCATCACTGATGCTAGCAGACACGACTTTTCCTTAGCCACTTCTAATCCATATAGGACCTCGTCTTGTATGTATTCATTTACTGTCTTCCTATGTTATGTGACATTCTAAAATCTAAACAGGATCCACTTATCAGTCCCGTTTTTTGTCTGTAATGCTGCCTTTAAAAATGCTAGTGCATGAGAAGTGTACCTAAGTAAATTGCACCAGCTGTTACTGTGATTCTATTCACTAAAGCTGTATTTCTTAAAGTTTTCATATTTCTCAGGGTTTTCTTGTTATTTTTTAAATTTTTTAAAATTATATATTTTTTAAATCACTGATTATTTTTTGGACCTTGTCTGCTTTGGAGGTCAAATTTAATTCATAGCTCTCCATAATTTCCTTCCTACAGCTGTTATTTTTCTCTCTAGTCTGTTCCTACCTTGCTGTTTCAAAAAGGGTACTAAAGATAACTCATGGTAGTCCAATAATCTGTCATCTCTTTCAGGGCCCCAAAGTGTGTCTCATCTGGTCTTTGGGCTCTGACTGTTTTTATGGATTTTACATTACACAAGACTTGTTCTGGAGAGGTTGCTAATGTCTCTAGTTTTTCACTGTCTACCCCAGGACACATTGTTTTCACTTCTGGCATCTCACCTTCCATTTTCCTTGCAACATGAAGAATGTGTTTAATTTTTCTGCAACACCTTACTCTGTTGCAAAGTGATTTTCACTGCTCTCTTTTGGTTCAGTACCTCCCCTTACTTATCTTTCGTGTACTTCTGATATCTTATGTTCATTTCTTTACATTCATTTATTTTTGGTATTTTATTTCCCAATTATCCATCCAAGATTGTCTATAATCACCTTTTCCTTGACCAAAGCCTTTTTCCTTGTATGCCTCAAATGACCTAATCTTTCTCTCAGCAATGTATAACTTCATAGGTCAGCTTACCAGACTTCTTGTCTTTAAAACTTCCTTTTAAGAAGAGTGAATTGGTCATGAAAGAGGCTGATGTGACAGGAGAAAGGATAAGACTGGTACAGGAGTGCAGAGGCATCAGAGAACTGACTCCTGCGCCTGTATCCACAGCAGAGCACACATGCAGACCAGAGATGGGTTGCTGGTTCCATGGAGGGGACGGATGCGACAGCAGCCCCTGGCATGCCAGAGCTGTTGGGGTGTTAATTAGAGGGGCTCATAATAGGGTCAGGCACCTTTAAGCCATCTGTGTTAAAGTACTCAACACCATTTTCAACCACTTTCCCTTAATTTGGCTGTTAGCTGTACTATTATTTGCAGTATATTTGATCTGCATCATTGCTTTTGCTGCACTGTTTGAAAAACAGGATTAAGCACAGCTTTGATAAAGTCATATTTGCAAACATGAGCAAATGACATGCAGGAACATATGGTCAGCATCCTGAATGCAGAGCCAGTAAGACTTGCTCACGGGTGTTGTGGGGTGTGAGAGCTTGGGTATCGGCAGCAAAAGAAGCTAGGGAGTCAGGGGTATATTTCTCTCAAAGATACCAGGCCTGCCTTCAAGGTTGCTAATCGGCATCTCTTGCAGCTTGATCCTGAGCTTTTAATCCAGTTTCCAATCCTAGTGATATCAGTCCTGCCCTGAGGTAATGGAAACAGAAGGATCCAGCCAGTTGCTACCCCATGACAAAGTGTGAGGTACCGCGGAGGCTTTTAGACTGAAATCACTGTGGTATCGAGGACAGCAGCAGTGCCTCATAATGAGGATTTTATTCCCCTTTGCCATACCATTCATAATACAGCAGTCTGGTTAAGCAGCACTGATAAGCTGAGTGGTTTGGCCCATGTATAATACTAATCCTCATAAAACTGACTCTGAAGTAATTGATAATTAAATCCCTGAACTGCTGTGATGGACTGCAAGTAGTACAAGAACATTAGGGGCTTTGTTAGTTTTAAGTCATGCTAGGTAGAAAGTAAAATAATGATGGGTGTTCCCTCAAGTGTGATCTCTAGGTGTGATGCTTAAAGCGTGGTTGGACCAGTGATCCTTCTTCATCAGTAGGATATAGGACATGTGGTGGCCTGGGCTGCAAATTCCTTATTAAGCAGTGCTGCTCCTTCGGTGGTGCTTTGCCTCAGATGGGTCAAACAAGCAGCCTGACTGTAAGAAAAAGGGTTCTGCAAAGTAGGTAAAATAGGAAGTCTTTGAATGATGATATAGGTGCCATAGAGTCTCTGAAAGCTTAACGTTTGTTTATTTTATGTAAATAGACTCTGCTCTTTCTATGGGAAACTTGTAATTCAAAACAAGCATTGACAGATACTGTGTCTATAACATGTAAAATATTAATATGTTTTCCTTGGTTATAAAGACTTCTTGAAGCAAATGTGTTAGGATTTGCGTTTGGTAGCTGATTATTTTGATGGAATTAATGTCTGATTTTGAAAAGTATAACAGAGATCTCATCATTAAAACTTCACTTTAATTGCACTCATTAATTTAACTTAATTCTACATTTTTCAGTAGTGTTTAGGGTATTTTTTTCTCAAAGAGTGAGTTAATGAAATGTTACTTCCTTATCACCTCTCTGTATTAAACTTGTCAGTCCCGAGGGTCTAGCTGCTCCTCTCATTTCTAAGCAAGTCAGCTTTCATTAAAGATAGAATTTACCCATAAACCAGGACAGCAATATTTCTCATTACACAGACAGACACAGATATATACATTTATTTGTGTCTCTGCATATGTATAATGTATTTCATCTTGAATGCCACAATATGTCTACAGCTTTCTCCCAGCAGGAAAGCTTTATTATTCCTGAGAATAAACAACCTAATAATGACATATTAATTGAACATGTAAATGAGATTTGATGATAGAAAAGAGGTTTTGAGGTCACTTGCTGAAATGTTGCCTTACTGCTACCCCAGCTCTGTCTGTACTTGCAGTCTGAGGTACTTGGATTTGAACTGGCAAGTTTCTTAACTGTTTAAGGGAAGAGGGTACAAGGGAATAGTTCAGAGAGGAAAATATTCTCCGTTCTCCTAATCTGCTGAGTTTCCAGTTGGCACTCTGTTTTCTTTGAGAGAGCAATCTGACTGTATTTCATAAAAAAAAATAAAATTAGCTTTCAAAGGGACGCACGCACTTCCTCATGAGTTTTTCTTAAGGACATTGTCGTCATACTTGGGACATAGCCATCTGCCACCTCTCTGCTCCAGTTACTGCGTCTTCAAGGAACTAAACCCCATCATAAACGAAGTGTTGTCTATATGACAGTTGTTCCAGGCTGTCATTCATATGAACAGTATGTGGAACAATCTGGGTGTAGGAGCAGGCAAATACTTCCTACCCTGCCTCCTTCCTGTGAGAGCCAAGTGTTGTCTCTGGCTGGACATCCACAGCCCTTCTGAGCAGCCAGTGAGCAGCAGCTGGGCAGATGAGATGCAGCTTCAGTGCAGAGAATTGTTCTGGCTGCTCTGGGCTGTCAGTGGAAAATGCAATGAGTGAGACTCACGCACAGATGATTCCTGTGCTGCAAGTTTTTGAGGGATGCTGCTGCTTTTCACATTAGCTGCCAAGTGAACGTGGACATTTGCAGCTTGAATGAATTGTGAGATGACGAGTTCTTGGGGTGTTGAGAATATGCTAAGCAGCCTTGGTTTGCCTGGGAGCTGGGAAGGCACAGAGCAGTTTTTTGGTGCTTTTAAATCTGAAGCATGAGGAGATGAGCATTTACTACCATATGATGGTGGACTGACCCATCAGAAATTAGTCAGTGTTCAGCAGTGACAACTGTTTGGCCTTTGGAACTGAACTGTCCCAGGCTTGACAGTATTTGGATGAGAGACCTTCGGGGCAGCTGGGCACAGCCTGCTCACTGCTGTTTAGGTGTGAATCGTTAAAGCTTCTCTTTTAAAGCCCCTTTCCTCAGTTCTTGTTCAGAGAGAACTTGTTACGTCTATAGAGGGAAACCACAAAAGCAGAGGCAACAGAACAGGTTTCTCACTTGTGTGATTTGTTTTTAATCTGCAAAGATACCAGTGTTTGGGTTAACTATGAGCTGGGTTAACTCAGCAGTCTTGTATTGTCTCTGACTGATGCAGTGACACTGGAGGTAAGTTCTTTACCCCATATTCCCCAATATGAGATGAGAATAGAGATGTTCAGAGCATCAGAAAGTGAGAGAAAATGACATTTAATGATCAAAGTTTTTACAGAAATGCTGGTAAAAAATTTTTTAAAAAGGGAGAGCAAAGATAACCCAAAAACCCTACTACCAGATGACAAAGACTTGCCAAGGATCCCTGAATTAGGGAGTTTTGAAGTCTTGAACTGCTACTCTTTTTCATAAGAACACATCTGTATAAGTCATTTCTTTAATTTTTTAATCATTTCAGCTAAAACATATTTCAGATTTCACAGAGAAGTTACATGAAAGTTGCTTCTTAACCGTGCATGAAGATGCAATTCTTGTGCAGTGGGGATGCATAAGAAGTGAAGTTCAGACTTTTATTAAGTCTCCCCAGGCACATCTAGTTTGTGTCAATCAGTCCCTACCTCAAAATGTTTTCATGTTTCTGGATGGGAGCAGCTTGAAGTGTCATAGAAAATCACTTGAGTGCATACAGACAACAATACTTAATTCAATAATTAGCTTCAGGCAGTGAGAAAACTGGAAAGATTTTTATGCTTATTTTGGCAGATTTTTATTGAAATAAAAGCTGCTCATTAAAATAACTTTTGTATTGAACTCCCAGACCTTGCTTGAAGGAGTACTTCTATACTTTTAAGAAACAGAAATAAAGCAAAAAACATGCACGAGAAAACTTGATGATGTTTAGAACAGAAAGTACATACAATAGACGTATGTCTCATGTATTTTAATGAGAAAGAAGGCACAAAATTACTTAGCTTTAAGGATTTGAATGCATCCCTAATGAGGATAATGTCCTGCCCCAGGTGCTCATGGTACAGAAGAACTGGATTACAAAAAAGGCGAAAAATAATTTAAGGATGATGATGAGTTCAAGATGCAAAATATTGTTAGTTCAGGGGGAATTTGAATAGAAGTAATAAACTAGAAACACACACAGAAGTGTGAGAAAAAAACACTGAATCCTCTCCCCAAATCTGGAAGAATGACTTTGAAGAAAAGGTGAAGATGGCTGGGCAGTTTGTCACCAAAACTATTTTGGTTTTAAGGAAATTCTTCTTCTTCAGTTACAGCTTGGTGGGTCATGGACTGCAGAGAAAAGTCAGTCTGGGGACTTGCTGTGGGCATCCCTGTGGCTGAGTTGGGGATCTGGGAGTCTCAGGTGAAGCACACTGCCCTAGGGCAAGCACATCTGAAATGTTTTTTAAATAAAGCCATTTCTAACTTTATCCCACTGCCCCACTGGAATTTCCCCTATTTTGTTGCAGGAAGTCTGTGTGTGATAATAGTTTGTTGCTGTAAAATGGAAATATCTCTCCCTCCCCCTCAATTTTCAGAGATTCTTAAGAAAAAGAAATCTCAGCTTACGTAATCCAAGTGCATTTTTTGGAAACCTGTAAAACCCACGAGAGGCAGCTCCATACCTTCTCCCTGCTGCCGCTGACCTGGGCAGGTTCCTTGCACTGCCGCTGCTTACCATGAATACTTGTCTCAGCTTCAGATCTGAAGGGTGCCTGGACTTGGTCCAGTCACTGATTCAGCACCTGGAATATTTTGCAGTGGGTAGGGAAGAAGTCCTGGCTTCGGAAGGAGTCTGGTGCTTTGCAGATAGCAATAAATGAGCTGTAGTAGACCACTGTCAAAGCAATGCTGCACAAACCTGGCAATAAACTGATGGTGAGCATCACTGCTTATCTCTTCTCTGTGCTAATGTGCCTGCTCTGCCCTTCACCTGCACCTGGAACCCATGGCTACCTCGGAGCCCTCTTCACGATATCCAAATGAAGCCAGATTCAGGATCATAGTTCAAAATTGCCTCTGTGGGGACAGAAAAGTGAAAGGGGATTTTAGCAGTCTTTTACTACTTGCTTCTACTACTTGTTACTTCCATTTGGGTTACTCTGCACAGCATGTATTCCTCTGGGCTGGCAAAGGTGCTGCAGATGTCCATCTCCTTGAGTTTTAATAAAGAGCTCAACCTGGGAAAAACAGGTACAAAGATTTTTAAGAGCCTAGAGTACGTAAATTGTTTTATTCATTTTGCAAGGAGCATTTTTTTATGTCTTTACAGGAATGTGTTTTATAGGAGAACATAAAACTCTTTTTAGCTTGGTGTTACACATATTTCTATTTCAAAAGGAAAGGCTTAGATATGTTAAACAAAGCTTAGCATTAGTATTGTGATGAGGTACACAAGTATCTTTCAAAATCCCCGTAACGTTCTTCTGCTCAAAGGAGTTAGCCTTGTTTTTTCTAAAGTCTTCTCAAAGTGAAATGCTTCATTAAAATTAATAAGGCTGTGACCTACATAGTTTACAAAAGAATTAAATACCGTAATAATATGACCATATTCTTACTGTGCAGTTAATTTGTATTTTTCTTTATATTACAAATGTTCACTTCTTTCTTTGAAGTTTGTGTCGGGCTAGTGTACAAATACTGTTCACTGAATAAAAATGGAAAAAGGGTGACTTTGTGGCCTTTTCTGGCAGAATATGTTGATAGTTTTTAATGCTTTCTTGTCTCCTGTCCCACTGGTCCTGATTGAACACTCTAGAATTGCTTTTTTTGGAGGCTGTTGTTAATACTTCTAAAAAAAATATGTATTTTTGCTGCTCAGGATTCCACAGGGAACAGGAATCTGGTATTCTCAAATCTAGGAAGAAAAGCTCTGTCCAAATGTATGTATACTTGAGGTCTGGAGTCAATTGGTATCTGGACCTTTCAACCAAAAGCAAACTCTAATCTTTAATCCTTGACCCTGAAAGCAAGACTGCCATGATCATGGACCTTTGGCCTGAGAAGAAAAAGAGGAACATTTGTGAAACTATGTTCTGTATTTGCCTGGAAAAGTTTGCCTGAGCAAGAGCAGCAGAATACAGGTTAGGGCAGAAGCTGAAGACAGACGAGTGGTTAGTAACCGCAGGCAGACATCACAGCTGAGCCGCTGTGCTGGCCTAACTTCAGGTGCACCTACTACTGGCAGTTGTCTGAGACTTGGTTGATGTCACTCACACGGGCTGATGGCTTAGCAAGGAGAAGTCCACCGGTGGAAATGGCCAGTGGTATGTTAAAAAACTAGGACTTTACAGGACATGTCCTTATTCCCAGGCTTGGTGCAAGAAAAGGGCATTTTCTTTTAGTGGAATTTGAAAGAAAAACTTCAAAGAAGTGTTTTCTTTGATGAAATACAAAGAAGTCCTGTGTCCTTGAAGAAGATTGTTGCTGGTCTACAATAGCTTCCAAAATTGGAGGTTATGCGTGGCCTGTTTGTCTCCGTGATTTTTTTTTTTAAATTGGCACATAACAAATGTAAAATTAGAAAGTGATACAGCATTGAAGATGATAACATTAAAAGAAATTCTTAGCAGCGTTGAACAATGTTGCTTTGCTGGAAGTTTGAGTTATGCCTCATAGGTACTTGGCATATTTCACCTTTTAAAAATGATTGTGACCTGCAGTTTTTCCACTAAACTTTGTCTTTTCAGTGCAGCAAACAATACAACATCACTGCAGTTTGATCAGCCATTAAAACTTGTATTCAAGTATTTCTTAACACTTCAAGTATTGCTTAATACTGCCTTTATATAGCTGGGAGATAGAGGTAATGGTCAGTGTCTTCCAGTTTAGTTTGTTTAACAAAAATTTATTTCTTTTTCCTTCTTTCAGTTGATCTTAAGAAAGGATCATGTCCAAGTGCTGCAAAATCAAATCTCCCAAAGCCCTGCCCGTCTGGACTTCGTCCCCCAGGCTATTCACGGTTGCCAGCAGCTAAGCTGGCCGCATTTGGTTTTGTCAGGAGCTCAAGTGTGTCCTCTGTCTCCAGCAACCAGTCAAACGACAGTGCTCAGAGTGACCAGAGTAGGACAACTAACCGTAAGTCCCAAAAGTGCCCTTCTTTCTGGAGGGATATTAAACAGGTGTGTTCCAGGATTGTCCAAACTGGAGTTTCTATCTAATTTAGGACTAATGAAACCTGTTCAGTACTCACTAATCTGTTTTGTGCCACTGACTTTGGTTTGGTATCTTGATTTTCCAGTGAATTTTTTTAAAAAATAATATTTATTAAATATTAATAAACAATTATTAAAGTCTATCAACTATTTAAAATATTAATTACAACAGATGAATAGGGGCTGAATGTGAAGGGGTTTTTTCCCCTGCTACAGAGAAAATCCCATTAAGAGTGAACCTGAGGCATTCTTTCTTGTATTTTGTTTTTACCTGGAACATCTCTTCTTACAAGCTGAAATAGTAAATAAAAAGAGTGAACAGTGTTTGGTAAGTAAATGGCAGCCAATGCAGAATGGGAAAAATATTATCAAAAATAAGAGATACAGTTTTTCTCATCTACTTTTCTTCTGCTTCTTAATATTCAGTATAATAAACTTAGTTTAGAAAATTGAGCAAATAATGCCAGTGACGTGAAAGGGATCAGGGCTGATATGATAGTACATCTACCAGACTTTGAATGATCCCATGGCAGAAATGTCATTCCAAATCCTATTTTCTGTAAAGGCTGTTAATTTTATTAAGTACAATATAGTGCCCACTGGATTGTGCAGTCCTTAGGAAATGTGTGCGTGCCCTGGGCTCAGAGCAGAAAGGGGGTTTGAGGGATTTTCATGCCCATTTTTCTCTGAAGACTGGATTGAGCCTGAACTGTGTCAATATCAAAGCAAGTGGTATCAGCCCAGGAGGGGTGCAGACAGGGCCACCAGGTGATATGAGGCAGCAGAGGAGACAAGATCTGCAGGCTCCTAAATCTTTCACTGTTAATATTAATTTGAAATTAATTAAAATAAAAACAGTTAATATCGTTCAAAACCCTAAAGATTTTCTCTTTCCCCTTTACATGGGGTGATTGAAATGCAAAAGACTAATGTCAGCAGGGGCTTTTAACTTTTCCAATGCCCCCAAACATGTTTGTAGCGTGTTTTACTGTGGGACTGATCACTCATTTTTGGTTATTTCCTAATAAGCTTTACTTTATGGTTAGTCAACCTCTTTTGCTTTGTGCTTTTACCCTACATTTATGCCTTTGGAAAACTTTTATCTGGTGTTGTAATCTTTTAGTCTTTAGTTACATAAAACCTGTGTTAGGGACAGAATTACCTGATATCTGATTAGATCTAAACTACATTTCTGCAAATAAATTTGTTGTTTAGCAATTTCAGGTGGGAATCTGAATGAAATGACATCTGTAGGTACAACACTATCCTTGAACACACTGGGTGTATGCAGGTTCATACAAATTGAAAAGCAATATGCTCCAAGCTGTCGAATTTGAGTCAATTAATTTCTATTAAAAAAACTGTGGAAGAAACTTTAGTAATCTCAGGCACAGAAAGTTACATCTGATTCTTCAGTCTTCTTAAAAGAAGTTGATTTCATTTATATATTCTGGTGTGCTTTTATATTATCTTTGTACATTAGGCCCATAAAAACTGAAACCATATTCCAGTCACTGGCAGGACGTGGAAGCATTTGGTTTCATCTGACTCAGCTGAAGATGGTACTGCTCTTTAATGTTGGGATCAGGATGTTGTGACCAGCTTGTGCACACTACAAGATCAGTTTTGATCGGTATGAAAATTACCCAGGGGAAGTGTTCTGCTTGTACGAATTCATGTAGAGATGAGCTCAGCCCATCACCTGATGAAAAACAGCACCCTATAACTTTGCTCTTGCTGCAAAGTTAGGTAACTCATCTAAGATGTTGTCTAGTTTCTCTCCACCTCCATGTGAGAGCAAAAGAATGAGCCCCTCCCAAGGGTCACCTCTCTCATGTGGCTCCTGTGACACGCAAAGCTGTCCAGCCCAGAAGTTTTTTACTTTTCTTTAGTTCCAAAAGGATAGTGCTTCCTCTTGGATAAGGGTGACGGAAGGAGAAGGTGTGTTGCCAAGCAGGTGAGGGCACATCTGGTGTTTAGGGTGCCAGGCCTCGGTAAGTCATCACACGAGGTGACACCTAGCTTCCTTTGGATTTAAGGCAACACAGCTGTTCATGGGGCAGATAGGTAGGAAGAAAAAATGTTTCCTTACTTGTTTTTTATTAACTTTCATGGAAATGTTATCTGTATGAAACTGTACCATCTTTTCCTATTTATTGTCTATGTGCCAGCAAGAGTTAAATTAGTTGCCCAGCACCCAGGGAGCACAAATTAGTTGCTTTCCATTCTACTGCAGCTTATTTAACACAGAGCAGCAGTGCACTTCAACATGCACAGAAAGGATGTAGGGAAGAAGTACTGGCTCAGGAATCTTAGCATGACATATTATTTCTTCCCTTCACTACCTGCTGGAAGAATGGTTTATTTAAATTAAATAAATAGCTGATTCTGTAGCTACTACCTGTGATCATATCTTTGACTAAATCAGGTTTCCTAGAGGGCAGGAAAAAGTTTTACTGTTAATTTCCTAGCTCGGTAGGGTAGAAAATGCAAAATTATCTACCTTTATTAGTCTTCAAACATACATAACACAATTTTCTATTTAAGCAGCTTCTCTGTGTGTAAGGGAGACAGAAGTAGTTGATAACATTTTACAAGTGCATTTGTTATAAATAGAGGAGCTGCTACTGTTGTAAATTGAGGGGCTCATTTCAAAATCATGACATATTGTAGGTTACTAGAAAGCCAATGACTATGGCTAGGTGAGAGGAAAACACTGGTTTATTTTAGGGACGGAGCGTTTTAGGATAAACAGTGATTTTTTAAGGGGCCCTGGTGAGATCCTGTTCTTGCTTTTCTCTCCTCTGCCAGATGTCTTGTGGTGCTAGTCCTTCCTAAACAGATTTCTTTTCAGAAGTCCCAATGAGTGTCTCTGCCTAGGGAGTAAAACCCCACTTGTTTAGAGTAAGGAGACGTGATGTTTGTGTTGAGGGGAAATTTGTTAATGGAGCTGTGATGTGGCAGCTTTGTTCTTCACCAGACTTCCCCCCTTCCTGTGACCCCTCTGAAAGCAGTAAGCCTGGATGTGCACAGAGCCTGTGCTGTGCTTCTTGGTTGACTTCCTGGAGATACTGCGCATATTCAGATTGATTCAATTAAATGGATTTGAAGCAGTGGGACTATACTCTTTTCTCATGGTGAGACAGGACAGACTGCTCAGCACTTGTCTGCTTGTCCTCATGTCTTCCCTGGAGTTCCATCCCAGGATGGGTATAAGCCAGGCTGCTGTTTGCCAATAACACGCCAACTGTGACAGTCTTGCCACAAGCTGCTACTCAGGATCAGTCATAATGGGGCTCTGCTCCTATGAAGTCCTGCCCAATTTTGTGTTGAGACTGAAGGGGCAGCTCTGGTAACCAAACTTCTCAACATCTCACCAGCTTTTGTGGTAGGGAACCGACCTGCAAGTCAGGGTCACTAGTCTGTTTTGGCCATTAAAAATCCACTTCTTGGTGCCTAGGTGTAATTTGTGGTTTGCTCACAGGGAAGCCAAGGTCTGCAAAGCTCATTCATGATGATGGTGGCACATAAGGCAGCTTCTCACCTTGCTGAAGAAGGTGGGGTGCAATGTCAGAAGCCAAAACCCACTCCATTTCAAAGCTGGGTTCTAGGGTGGATCAGGGGAGCTCACCATGGATCACTACTGCCTGTGCTGCCCTGCTCAAGATGAAATGGTTAAACGGTTCAAGGTGGTGATCTCTTCATTTGATATGGATGACAGGGGTAGTTGTGGTTGAATCAAACAACTCAGAGAAGTGGAGGCAGTGAGAGGTCGTTGTACCAATGGAGGTGAGGAGCTGTGGTGTGTCCATTCCTTGTTGCTACTAATGTTCCTCTGCATTCAGTGTGGAGCCTGCAGCTCCCCCTGCCACTTCCACACCTCTCATCTCATGGTTTCCCACATCAGGGCAGCTCTATACTACAGTGCAGCGAGGCCCAGGTAAGGTTTTCTGCTTGAGCAAAGCCACATGGCCTGACAGCTATGGGACGTCTGGGGAAGCCTAGGCTGAGGCTCAGCTCCAGGCCCTGCTATCAGTACTCCACAGATCTGTTCTGTGCCACAGATAGGTTTGTCTGCTAATATTTTGTTCAAGATTACCTGAAAAATTTAGCCCTATCTCTGGTGTACTACTTTGGAGGTTTTCAAAAATGTCTGATATTTTAAACCATTATTCTTTATTTAGAAAAAAGGGAGTTTTGTATGTCTAGAAACTTTTTGCTTGTTTACGGTCTAAATTGACTAGAATTGAAAATTGAGATACTTCAGTCTAAGGAGTGTGAATGTATTCTGCAAAATATGAGAAAAAGTGAATGACTAGACAGTCATGTTAAGGTTGAAACCACTATGATTTGGAGGGGAGAGAAACAATTGTGTAAACATAAAGAAAAACTTCCAATTTAAACAACTTATAACAAAGTACCTAACTGTGTATTTTCCCTTGGAATTTTAAATGCCCTGTGTGGAAGCTTTCCCTGTGTCTGCCCCAATAAAATTTGCATGAGAGGTTCACAGCATCCACCAAAGGCCCACAGTTGTGGGATGTGGTTCCCAGTATTATCTTGTGATTCTGCAGTGAGGTAACATGATGCTCGGATTGTACCTTGTGTTTTACTGGTTTGAGGGGCTTAGAGTTCTCTCACTTGCTTGTATCTGCATTTTGAGTGATCAGCTGAATGTCCTGCTCACATCATTAGCTTCATGTACTTCATCAGAATAGACTCCAACATGCTGTAAGTACCATGTGGGAAAGAGTTTGTGAGGCACTGTGGAAGAATTTGATGTGTGGAGGACTGGAAGAAGGGTGGATTGTTTAGAATGAGTTAAGGTATGCTAATTGCTATGAGTTCAGGAAATGGAAGAATGTCGGTGTAATATCGGGAAATACTTCATATTCATAAGGTCTACTAGTCTCTTAAATAATCTTCCAAGTGAAGTGATGAAATCCCTGTTGCTTAAGAGTCTTTAAATAGAACAATAGCACGGTGTTAGAGGCAGTTCTCCGTCAACGTGCTAGACTAAGACATAATGCTATTCAGTACCTACCCACCGCTCTGAATGCTGAAGCAATTTATTTTGAGACTGAACAAGAAAATGGTGATGAATATTTCAAAACTTGTTTTAGTATCTCACGACAGCTATTGTTTTGTTAAAAATCACAGAAAAATGAAACTGCATGCTTTATTGATGTAAGCCTCCATGATCCTTTCTTCAATATATATATTTCCCACTGGTTTTTGACCTTGTGTTGCCTGGCCTTGCTAAATGTTGAATTTCCATTCTACCAAGCAAAAATGTCAAAGTGTCAGATTCAGGTGGGCGGAGAAATGAGGAAATTAAAGTGAGCACAGGAGCCTTGAATAGATGCCTAATTTTCTCCAAAATGGGTAGAACGTTCAAAATTGTCTCATGGTAGACAGGTATAACAATTGTTCTTAAATACGTAAGTGTTATGTAAATACAAAGAATTTACTGCATGAAAATTAATTCCAATCATATTTCTATGACAGATTTTCTGTTCAGTTTTCTACATGATAAATTCAGGGGTTTTTTCCCTTCTGACCTTGTTCTGATATTAATGCCTTGATAGAAGAATCACTTTATGCCATCTTTTCACTGTGAATAGGACTGAAATAGAACAGTATTAACATTCTCAGCTTAGTGGGGTGAAGCATCTGGAAAAGTGCAGTATGCCAGCCAGGAAGAGCAAGGGCTATAAGACATTTTAGCTGCCTTTACTTAGCAGCATTTACTTTTCATACTCTAGTTCCTAATGATGGGGGAAAAAGCATTCAAAGAATGGCTTGGGGGTGTAGGCAGAGAGGTTTCTCTCTGATGGCAGAGATTGAAACAACAGTACTGAAGTATAAGTTGTGTAAGTTGTCTATTAATTTCAGGGGGTTTTAGATATGGTGCTTGCAGTAATATTTTAAATGTGATACTATTTTACAAGTTTAGATAATGTTTTTGCTATGTCCATTGTTACCTCTTCCCCTGCCCATCAGAACACACAGCAGAGGGGAGCAGTTCCACACTGGGAGGATCTTCACCACCCCTTGTAATGAATAAGTAGAGGCAGGAAGATCAACCTGGTTTGGAAATGCAGAACTACTTTTATATGAAGATGCCAACCTGAAATATTTAAAGGGTTTTCAGATTTGCTGAGGTTAATTTTGTCAAAACTGAATAAATCCGTGAAACTCTGAATTCAGCAAAGCTTGCTTTTTATGAGCAAAGAACTGTTGAAAGAGTTTTGCCAAGCTCTCGTGCCAGCTCAACTCGAGTGCTTAATCATCATGTTTGTTATTGTTATAAAGTGCCATATAAAATCTGCGGTTTTAGTGTAAGAAGTCCGGTCTCGGAGATTCTGTGTCTGTGTTCTAAAATTGTCCTGGCTCAGACCTGGCAGCTCTAGTTCCAGTTTTTGGCACTTATCTCTGTCTGGTTTTTAAAAAGTGGCTTCAATATCCACCTCGCTTTCCTGTCCGTAAAATGGGGTGGGAGAGTACAAATGTTTGCACATGTATTGGGTAACGGGACAAGGAAGAAACAGATAGTGACAAATCCTCTTTCCTGGCCCATTTCCACACAGGATTATTTGACTGATTATGTGCACCTAATTTAGTCACGGCAACTCTTAGTGTTTAATCTGCAGAGGGTAAAAAGTAGTTCAAACCACTTGCACACCAGGCTGCCAGACACCAGTTTCACTGGAGAAGGCAGTGCACTGCCCCAGGATTAGATTATTCCCATTACAGACACCCAAGGTTTCTCTGTTCTTTAACTCTGTGGGAAGATGTTGGTTCAGTGATCAGTGTCGTGAACTGTGGCAGCCTGCTTGGTGCCTCTATACTGGGAGGTTTCATCAATGCCTTCTTTATTTTAAATATGTCCTATGGCTGATTTTGTGCTTCCCTGGTCAATAGGAGATCATGACTACTTTATTTATTGCATTATGATGAACTTCATTAAGTTGTTAGAAGGATACAAAGAAAGCAGTGAAGCCATTTCTAAAATAACTACTTTTTTTTTTCAATCTTTATATCGCAGTTTCTAAAAAGTCTAGTCTTCAGTGATCCTGAAGGGTATCCCCACTGATAGCAATGTGAGAGAGGTGTGAGGAAGAAGAGAGCTGATGGTGGAGTGTGAATTTTACAGTCTGGGGAAAACCCTCAGTCAGTCCAGAGCCAGTAACAGGCACAAGCACAACACTCATCTTTCTGGGGACACTCAACACTTGGAACGGTGGCACTTAAAATGTCCTTTTGAAAATATGAAGGCAAGCAGCAGCTGGAACATGTCTGTCACATCCAAATTAAAACCCCTCTGAAGACCAGAAAACTCTCTATAAATCGTCTCCTTTTCATACTCTAATCTTCCTATTCTATCTGTTGAGGGAGGAAATACTCGTTTAGAAGTGAACCCTGTGGGTATTCATTGAAATGGATTAATCTTTTAATTTAGCCCAGAGAAAAATTAAGGAATAAAGCTTTGAAGAAATGAGAGCTCATCTGTTTCTCTTTTTCTTTTTTCTTTTCTTTTTCTATTTTTTTTCTTTTTTTTCCCCTTGCCTTCTAATGGAATCACAGTTAAAATCTTCATAGTCTGCCACTAATGAAGTATGACCTTGCAGGACTTTTGAGAAACTTTCTGCTTCACCATGTCCCTCTCATGCATTTCATTTCAGTTTATAAATCAATATTTAAAAAGGGTTAATTCTGGATGTCTAGCTATGGGGCTTATCACTGGAGTATTCCATTGACTTCATCTGCAGATTTTGGGCTTTCTGAAATTCAAGCCTGTGGTAATCTAGATGCATTCAACTCCACAAAGATGCATCTTCAAAAAGCACCACATACTGCTTCTGGTTCAGTTCTGCATTTTGTATTGTCTGTGAGGTTGAAGCCAGTGAGCACAGTGAGGCATTCTGGCTTTGAAATCTTTAAGTAAATCAAACAGTTGGCCTGACTGAACCAATTACTTTCAGTGACAAAAATCATTACAGACTCTATAGTAATAGGCTTTCTTCCAAATATAACTTTTTTTTCAAAAATAAGTATTAATTTAAAGATACAAGAAGTTTGATATGGTAGTTAGGAGCCAACTTTGAGTCACAGTGAGACAAAGAAAAATACTTGTGTCACAGTTTTGAGTTACGTAAATTTTGAGAGGATTTTTTAAAATTATGTTTTCCCTTGTGTGATCTTAACTTAGTGTCAGCAAGGCTGTTAGCTTGTTTTCCTAAACAAGAAGAAAATAAGCTTGAGGTTCAGTGTTTCTTTGATCTCTTTCAACAAGGACCAAATTTAAAAAGTGAGACTGAGATGATCTCCTTGCAATCATATTATTAATAGCTGTAGTCAAAAATAAAATGTTGTGAATTTGTCACACACACGGTTCAATCCAGTTGCCTAACCAGCAATAAACAGGACCAATGTTATAAGTACTGTAAATATTACTGGCAAATCACATTTAGAGCAAAAGGTTTCAGAAAACAAAACTGTCCTCGTTATAGAACGTGAAAAATCAATTGACAAAATGGTATGCTCTTGCAAAATGAAGTGTGGATAATGAACACAAACAAATGGGAATTTGGAAAAAGCCTGTACACTGTCCCTTTTGGCAGGCAGAGTGACTGATGAGTTGAGGAGATCCATGGTGGATTAGTGCAGGTATGTATTAACAGTGGAGCAGAGGAAGACAAACTTCAAAGATGTTTCTAATCTTTGATCCCATTAGGAATCCTGCAGAAGACTTGTGAATTCTAATTTAGTAGCGTGAGAAGTGTTACAGCCAAAAGAGTGCAGCACTATTTTAAGAGGAAAAACTTTTTCCATGTAGATTTTGGGCTGGAATATCACTTGTAACGTTTTTTCCGTCACACTAGACTAGTCCAAACAGGTTAAAATTGAGGTCATTGATGTAAGTCTTCCAGATGCTCTTGAGAATATCTGAAATAAAAGAAGGAACAGCATCTTTTGCAGCTTTCATTATTGCCACGGGTCTGTTAATTGTGATCCAAGAACTTGAAAATTGCAGTTTAAACAGCCTTTCCTTCCAGCTTGCTGCTTGACAATCTCTAGAGACCTGGACAAGATTACACGAGGATGTAAACAGCTCAGAATGTTGTGGTTCTTCATCTTGTGACAGGGGTAAGACCACAGGCTTTCAACTTAGGATTTCCAAAGCTAATTTAAATGCTAGAAGAAAGCTGACTGAGGTCCGAAATAAGTAAAACCACCGCTGGCAGAAAAATGACAGCCTTAGACCCTCCAACCCAGAACACTAAGCTGAATATAACAGGAACAATTGCACAGTATTTTCCTCCAGGGTGGGAGTTATCAGAAACTGTGGGCTGTTGGCACACGAGACATCAGTGATACCACCATCAGCAGTAGCAGACGTTCAGTCCCTTGGAGATGAGCCCAAGGCTTCCCATGTGGCAGCTTTAGGGGTCTACCTGTGGCATTAATGTGGCTGGAGGAGAAAGCTGCTGGCATTTCTGTAGTTTACAAACAAGCCTTTGACTCTCTGTTCCCTATGGCAAGGAATCAAGCTGGGCTACATGGTGTAAATCTTCAATTTATGCTCTTCCCAACTTCAAGATCTGCTCATCTCTCTTGACACAGTGTAAGTTGCCATCACTACTTCCATAGAAGGCTGCACAGTCAGAAATACTTCTGCAGAAATATGAACACTTAAGATGAGAGAATAAAGTGCTCTGTTGAGCTGGCAGTGTTCCCATATAAACCTCGACACCAGATCGGGCATTGGCGGGGTTTGTCTCAGAATGGGGCATGTCACTCACTGTGTGCTGATTCACCAAGCAGTCATAAGGGTACTCTGTTATTTTAGTGCACACTATCTGGATTGGACCATTAGGCGTTGAGCAGCGTGTGTTTCTATGTAAAAAGGTAAAAACTTTTAACCAGAATGCTCTGGAGATGATGCCTACACTGGCCAGCTGGTGGACTGATGGCAGCAGCAACTTGTAGCAGCACTAATGCTGCACAGTGGACCTTGGTGACACAAAACAAGGCCAGACCAGTTAGTTTTTGCATGTCACAAACCTTTCTCCAGCTGAACATGACACCAGTCTTTTCTATTTGTTTTCTTATTTAAAGCAAGCCTCCCAAAGACTACAAATTCCATTATAATCCTTAATTCAACAATCACAAAGAAAGAATATAGCTTCTAATTGGCAGAGAAGAGTCAGGAGACACCCTTCTACCTCACCACTAAAAGCAGAGATGCAATACAGTAAACGAAGGAGTGAGTTGTCTCCTACCAGTGCCATGCATCTCAGAAATAGTGTGCATTTCTGGTGCCCTGATAGCGTAATACTGAAGTCTAGTCAGTGGTTAAGTTCCCATCTATCACACACTGCAGTTATACTGTGCTCCTGCCAGCCGTTCCTGGAAAGGTGTGCACAACCTCCAGAGAAACTAAACAAAACTGAGTGAGGAATGATGAGTTTTGAGTAAAATGGTATGTCTCAATCAAAACATCTTATGGCCAAACCTGTGAAACCCTTGTATTGTCTTCCCCTGCTGCTAAACTGTATGGAATAGTGTGGGCTGGAGTTCAGTCTGTGCCCTCAAGTATATGGTGTGATTTTTTGTGTTTAAACAAGAGAATTAAAAATGCATCCATTTTAACCATAATTTTTCTCCTTAAAAAAGAATATACAGTTTATTTGATGCTTTTGATAAACTCTTCTGCTCAGTTCTTACTGCACATGAGACAATCTACAAATTAATACTACTTTTGTAATCTGAGGAAAGGGGATTTCCCAATGAATGTTATTATGATACTTCTATTTAAACTGAAGGCCTATTTTTAGATGCTTGGATGTGTCCTGGGATAAAACATTCTTTCTCTGACATGTTGTAATGTTGACTAAATGTATTATGTACTGCATCTAGGTATCTAAGGAATTTTAATTGTCTCTGAGGTACACAATAGTGTTTTGGAATTAGGATATTTATCACTTGTCACAGCTTGTAAATTTAGATACAGAACAGGCCTGTACACTGTCAAGCTGTGTGGGAAAGAAGAATAAGAGGTAGCGTCATGGTCTCTGTATGCCTTCCAAAGAATAGTTTGGAAGCATGTTCTAAAAATGTCTAAGATGTAGTTTAAAAAGGTGTCGTTTAAAAAAGCTTAAACCTGAAAAAAAGGTGCAAGAAAACTCAAAAAAGCTGATGCTAAGAAACTGTCTCTTGTGCACACAAGTCAGTCCCACTTCTTTGGCAAAGCGATAGCTGCTCTAAGAAATGTACTGAATTATGCATGGCTTACCAACAGTCCTGCTCGGGAGTGCAGTCGTGGTGGCTTCAGGGAATGTGTGCACTCCTGAATTATCATCTCTCTACCCATTGTGTGAATCAGAAGTACCTGCAGATAAAAAATTCAGATTAATTGAAAAAGCCTCCAAGCAGCTCACTGAGTGATAGAAGCTTGTTATCAGTCACAGCTGGAAGATTAAACTGTGGACCGTCATGGTAAACAATTTGCAGCTATGATTCATTTGGTATTCCCCACTTTGAAGCATGGCAGCTATCATGTTGCAAAAAAAAGCCCAACTAGTAAAACTAATCTAAACCATCAAAGATTGGTGTATTTTAAATCAGACTGGCTTTTTCATGGAGCCCATGGTTTCATAACTGTAATTTTTGATTTTGTTTTTCTTTTTAACTGGGTTGATGGCAAATGTTTCCCTAAGTGGTATCTCGGCAGCTGTCATAAGATGGTTTCTGCCCTTAGCCAGGGTGCCGGAAAGCATCTTGGCAGGGTTGAAGCAAAGCAGCAAGGTCCATTTATGACTTCTCCCCTGCCCATATAGCCAGATATTTGGAGTGATTATCCTGCTAATATACATTATAATGCCTATTAATCGTCCTTAAAATGTGGTCATTCTGTTAGTGTTTGATTCCAACATGCCTGTGTACTCTCTGTTTTGCTGTGTTCTCCCATGGCTTTAGACAAGGGACTCCCTCTCTTACTGGTGCTGCCCACTCACTCGCTTGGCACCCAGTGATGATTCGGAAGACTGGTGTTCAATAAGAATTGTGGTAACATTTGCCTCTACTACAGCAGACACAAAGCTTCACCCTGCTTTTTTTGCAGTTTTTAATGAACTAATGAAATGTATATGTAATTAGTTTTGATAATGCTTCCAGGAAAATACTGCATGCTTGTTTGAAAGTTTACCTCACTGTATAGGTTTTTTAGAGGGAAGTTTTTTTGGGAAAGGAAGCTCTGTTTGAGTTTTTAGATGTTTTTCACTGGGTGGGTTGTAAAGAAGTCAGGGTTTTCCCCAGACTTGGATTTCTGAATTTTTTGTAACTTCCTCCCACTGCTTGACATAATGCCCTGTCACTTGGAGTCAGGCTGGGTGTGCTGGCATCTCACATTGGCAGCTAGGGCTGGATGAACCAATTGTGGTGGATAATGCGCTCAGTCACATTAGCCCTGTGAGCATGCACAAATTCTACCTGTGGCTAACAAGATGCTGCTGCCTCTTCCTGTGATTGTGGGGGCCAGGAGCCGGCTGCTGGTACCCTCAGACATTTCACCTCATGCAGCTGCAGCACTCGGAATCTGGGGGTCCCGCTGTACCAAGAGCACAGACAAGAATCAAAACTCTCAACCTTCTTGATCCCTGTCTTTGGCTTGGCATTGGACCCAATAATATTAATACAGTTTTGCCTTGAGAGTGGGACACGAGATGTAGGAGCCTCTTGCAGTAAAATAAACTAGGTCAGTACAGCACTTAGTATGTTTTATGTCCCCCCAATATGTAGTGCATATTCCTGCATATCAAGTGGTATTTATTTATGGAATTTTGGTTACACTTAGAATAAACTTATTTAAATTTAGCTTCTCTTCAGCATTAGTTTGCAGATCTGGAGATAAATTAGCCAGTTGACCTTGGACTTTCGTTGCATTCTATCCTGCTTACCAGATTTTTAACTATTCAGCTCTGGCAACATTTTCGCAAAGATATGGGAACAAATCACATCATAAAAATTACTGTTCATCTGGTAAGGGCTGGGGGGCTTTAGGTTTTATACCTCCCTTCTTCTTTTGCAGTATAGTCCTGGAGATGAAGTAATTTTTCTGATAGTGATTCAAAGGAAATGGATACATGGTAAAAAAATTTTCAGAGCAATCTGCAAGGGCTGAGAGATGGAAAGGGTTGGCTTAGCTGGGGGTGGCCCTGGCACCCACCCTGCATCAGGAGTTCTAAACTGTCCATGAGTCATGGGGGTTTTCAGCACAGGACTTCAAGACAAACTCTCCAAGAACTCAGAGTGATGCATGGGAATTAAACAGTACAAGTAGAGGGAGTAATTAATGGCTTAGGGATCACTTGCACTCATACTAACTTGAATAATTGTTTTCATTGGCTTCATAAGGTCTCGTCAGTGCCATATACCTTGGAAGGAGAGGTCTCCAGCAGTCTGCTGCAGCACCAGCTGGGAATTCATATCATCCAGGGAACTTGGGAACAAGGTGTTTCCACTGTGACTGCAAGTGGGAACTCCATCAACAGCAGATAATAAACAACCTACATTTTCAAATATCTCAGTTTTGTTTAAAAAAGCCCCCACAACAGATTATTAGACACTTGAAGGTTAATCTATTTACAGCTGCATAAAGAGCTCCAGTTAGCAGAAATATGGAGAGCCTCTCCACGTGGTAGTGTTAGTGCCAGCTCCACCGATTCTGTACAAATTGCCTGCACTTTCCTGCTGGCTGAAGGGACGCAGTGTGGGGACAGATTTTAACATTTCTGTGCTGCCTGATATGGATAGACACAGAAACCTTTCTTTTTGGTGGACAAACCTCTTTTTCAGTCAATTTTTTGACTCTTAAGTGCAGTTTAATACCTTGATACTTGTAAAGAAATTTCTGTTGAAAGCTGTTGGTAAATGACAATTTGTTTTCTTTTAGAAAACTGTTGGGAGGCAGGCAAGTGTTGTTATTACTGGCTTGTGAAAAGGCTGAGCTCTCACATGAGCCATCTTGGAGCGTATTGGAGGGTTTATGTGGGATATTTGAAGCCCAGGTGCCTCCAGCTCTCTCTGCTGTGTCCCAGGATAATTGGTCTTAGACCCAGAGATGGGCTTTCTGGGACCACAACAGGGAAAATGACCACCAGCTGTGGGAACAATGCACTGGAAGAGAAGTTCACCAAAGCCATGTCAGGGGGAGCATGATAATGCTTCAAGACTGTGTTTGAAGTATTCTGACACAAATGTCACACTTAGCTCCTTGTTCTCAGCTCCAGTGGAACAAAGCTCTGCTTCCTTGGGGAAAGTTTTGGGAACATTTATGCTTTTATATGATGCAATGATGTCCCCTCCAGACTTCCTGAGTTGAGGGAGAACTTCCATGGGTGTGTTTCAGCAGTGAAGTAGATATAGTCCTTCATCTCTGTAAAGCTGGCTTTGGCATTTATCATATCAAAGTATTCAAATTTATGAAACAGTTTCTTGGAGCTCAGTTAGTCCCATGGGTGACTTTTTTACAGAACCAGCAGCCGAGCTGCCTCTCTGTTAAAACTGTGCAGGGAAAAGAGATAACTGTGTCGTGTGAGCTGCAGGGAAATTAGAACAAGCTAATCAAAAAACGCAAAGAGGGAAGTTAGACATTAAAGGTACTTTCATATAGACCACAAGACATGAGTCTAGAAATGTGGTCCTAATGTGTATTACAGTCTAGTGCACAACTAAAAATATAGCCAGAATGCAGCCAGAAAAGACCATATTTGATAATAGATACTTTTTCCATTAAGAAATGGTAATGAATATATGTAAGGAATTTCACAAACATTCTCAGGGAGATCAGAGATGTAGGGTCACTGAAAACAGGGCAGCATAATGAGAAATCCTTGCTCTTGACAGATGATTAGTAATACTAAGCATGATTTGGGGCAGATTTTCTCCACTGTTGTTTATCACAAGCGTAAAGGATGGACCTTGACTAGGAAGCTTGTTTCTTTTATATTTTTTGAAAATAATTTATGACGTCTAACCTATATTTCTCTTGCAAGAGTTTATACCTGCTTGTCTTGTTCTATCTGCAGAGGATGCAGAGAATTGCTTCTGCCCAATACACATGTGGAGAATTGTTTCTGCCTAATACATATGTCATGTCTCATCTCATTTCCCTTCCATAGAAATGAATCAATCCAAGGGCTTCAACTTTTTCCTATGCCATACTTTCAAAGACCTCTGGTAATTTTCTGTTCCTTACCTTTGGACTTCTTCTACTTTGTCTGAGTGCACTTCCCTGACCTAGACTAGTTATAGAAAGCTAATATAAATCCCACTTCATAAAACTTTTCATAATGGAAGTCAATCACCCATCAAGGCCAAGGAAATTGAATCTTTCAGAGTTGAAATGAACTTGCCTAAGGATACCGGTCAGAGAACAGGCAGAGCTAGGAAGATGACCCAAGACCCAAACTCCCTGGCCAGTCCTTGCAAAGACTGGCAAACACACTACTTTGCAATCCTTTCCTTGGAGAAATGTACCATGTGGAATCACTAAAAGATCTGGACTGCCCCCAGAAAGTGGTCCTTTTTCTTGCAAAGTATGAGATGTAGCAGTGCCTCTTCTCCTTTATGTGCAGACTGCTCTTGGTATGGCGTTCACCCAGCTGAACTCCTACAGCTCTGGTCTCTTGCAGGTTGAAGGTATGACAATTCAAAATGGGCTTTATCCTCTTCCCTATCAGCTTCAAAACCTTCTGTAAATGGAGATGGGCATCCAAGTTTAAGTTCTATTCAGAGCAAATTTGTGCCTTTTATTGATGGATTAGAGAAGAAAACCAGAGCGTTTTAAAAAAGAAGAGCTGGTATATTCTGTTTGCTCCAACCAGAGCTCACTGCACCAGCTCCATAAAGTAAAACTACAAGTATCTCTAAAATGAGGTTGTAGGGGAGGTTGCCCGGCATGAGCTGCAATTGCAGCAAGTTATTTCTTCTTAATTATCGTGTAGTAGTGAGTACATTAAGATGTTCAGCCTTCTCCTTAGCTATATGATGTTTGCTGAAGCACAGCACATCTCAGCCACATTGAGTAAACACATACTTATCTATCTGGTTTAAAAATATTAAAATATTCTAATTGTTATTCAGCTTATCTATACATCTTACTTTTGGAATTTCTCATGCATGTTTACTTTTTATTGTTTGTTTGGGGATTTTTTTGTGATTTGGTGTTTTTCTTTTTTTTAATAAGATACATTTATTAATTTTCTTCTCTGCTCTATTGGAATAGTTTATGTGTAATTTAAGATGCAGTAACTTTGCTACCAGTGGAAATCAATGAATTAATTTGATACCAGCAATTTCTTAACCCGCCCAATGCCAGAGGGACCCCAGTGCAAGAAAGGGTGTACTAATGCTTTATGAACACGCAGCACTTGCACCAGCACACTGCTGATTAAAAAACACAGGAGACTTTTCTTCAAAGGATTCTGAATAAAGCCTTTGGTCCTGTTTTCACACGTGGATTGATTTTTTTTTTCATTGTCCTAAATACATTTGTTAGACTACCTCATTTTGAACTGTAGCTGAAACTACATTAGATAAAGATTTTGCATGCATTTAATCCATCACTGAAAACAATCAAGAGTTATATATATATTTGACCTGATAAATGTCTCAGCATTTAAAATCCTTCTGAATCCTTGGATAGTGCTACTTAATCTCTTAAACGTGCACTTCTAATTACTAAGAATCCACACACTGGAGATCTAGTGACCCAGTTGTGCTTTGCACTGCTGTGTGTGGGAGGTGATTTGGGGTTTATTAATCCAAATAATTTTTGAACCCTGTGAACATACTCAGGACTTTGCAAGTGCTAATGAGCATTGCTCGCAAGCTGAGCAAATGGTGTTCTCCAGCCAGAAGCTCTGTGACGGGTGCACAGCCCTGCGATGCACACGGTGGTGGTGAGCTCTGCCCTTAATAGATCTTTCAAATGTAGTGTAGTTACTGGGAAATGCGTGTGCTGAAACTTGCAGTGGTATCAGATACTATGGCAAGGAAACTGACTGGACATTGCCTGAAAGTTTTGAACTCAAACAACAGTTTTTTTACAATGTAAATCTTCTCTATAGTACAGAAGAGAAGTAAATGCTTTTTCTTCCTTTGAAGTACAGTGGTGGTCTTAACGTGACTTAAACTGCATTTCAGGGTAGTTGCAGCCTCTGAATGCTCTATTAGTATCACTAGCTACAGCCCCTTTTTATGCCCCTTGCCTATGAATTATTTCTGTTCCAGAGAAGGAGAAAAAAATTATTATGTATGAAATAATATAATGTCTAACATATATCTCTCCTGAAGCAATAGAGGTGTGTTTATCGGTATGAATGCACCAATCTTAGTCATCATAAACCCCACTGTATGAAGCTGCTAAAAACTATTTGTTACTCATAATAATATGTATATATTTATTAGCAGTTGTCAATATTTTAATGTCTAGCCTCATAACTAGCTGTGCTTAGAGAGATACTGTCAAGTTAAATGTTTTTTCTCTATGTTCCAAATGGTACATTTGGTAGTTAAAATGAAAGAACACAATAAGAAAAGAAGTTGAAATTACTGTTTGGTTTTGCTTACAATAGGATTGATTAGTTGCCATCTAAGCAATTTAATTTCAAACATCCTATCAGGGCATTTCTGACATGTGCCCTGCACAGCAGCAGCCCTGCTGGTTTCTGTCCATCCTCAAACCCATTGCTGTCTGCTTAAAAAGCTCTTCTCTTTCCTACACCACTACCCCATTTACCTGCTCCACACACACTTTGAGACCCAACATGTCACTCACTCCGTCCCTGAGTCCTCTTAGCACTGATGTTTTCATGCCAAACAAATATCCCAAGCTGCTGCTGGGAGAGATGAAAGGAGCAGCCTTGGCAGTAGTGTGATACTGTTTGCATAGACAGCTGAAGGAGCACTGGATTTTCAAGGTGCTAGGCATTTTGGGCTCACCTTATCAACCCATCCACATCAGCAGATGGAAGGTGGGCCTTTCTAGGAGCTGCAAAGCAGGTGACAGCTGCTAATCATATAGTGAAGACTTTGCATGGTGAACACAAATTACTTCCAGAGAAGCAAAATGGTTTTTTTCCAGGTCCCCAATGCAGCTGACCGTGCTAGACTGGGTAGTGTCACCGCAGGTAAAGCCCACCATGATCTGTGCTTGCCTGTTGTGAGCTGCTGTTGGGTACACCTGTAATAAGGTACACCTGCCCTGAATGTTGCCCTCAGGTACTTCCTCTTCTGAAGACACCTCACATCCTCCTCCTCCTCCTCCTATCCCAATGCAACAACATCATTTGAGGTTCCTCCTTGACTACAGGTCAGATCAGTAGTCCTCCCTGTCATGTAGCTCTTGCACCATCTGGAGCTGAAGGCTTCCTCAGAGGGCACTGACTCGCCTTGCATAGCACAACAGTCATGCATTGTCATTTAGACTTAAATGTACTTCTTTTGTCAAGGGCAAATAAACCTGCTTTCTTCTCCCATAAGTAGGCTTTGGCAGTGAATGAACCCTTTAAGCTAGTTAGCAAATAACTGCACTATAGGATAGAGAATCCTTACAGAGAAAAAGGGGAGTGAAACTGTGAGTGTATTTACATACACATATACTATCTGTATTTCCTGGGGTCTTAATTCAGAAACCACAGGTAGGGCAGGGAACTCTCTATTAATTGGACCAGATCAGTTTGCTCATGGGCTTTTCTTTGCTCAGAGAAAGTCAGCTCCTTCAGCACTCTCTGAAGTTAGTCACAGTGTGGTCAGAATAAATACAAGTGCAGCCCCTTCCCTTGCAAGAGCCTTGGGGATCTCGCTACAGCACAAGGGCATTAAAAACCTCTATATCACATCTTGGCTTCTAAAACAGCTGAAATATAAACAGGGCTTCTGTGCCACAAAGCTCTGTCCTTAAAAGTACCATAAACAAAAATCAGGACTGTGAACCTGTGCTGCCTTGGAGGTCTGCCTGTGAGTACCAGAGACAGGATGCTGCTTATGCACTGGACAAAACACTGCCACGTCAGAGGCATTAGAATGACATGTTTATCCTATAAAATGAACTTGAAAGGTTCAGCTCTCCGGCCACCTGCTCAGGTCTGGTTAAGTATGAGACTGCCTGGTTGGGAAAGGACATTTTTGGATAGGGTGGCCTTGACTGAGGGACAGCTTACTATCCTCTGAGAAGAAACATATTTTCATTGTGGAAGATTTTGCAGGGTATTGGGAGTTCTTTGTCCAAAAGGAAGATTCCTATCACAAATGAGATAGATGAGCTGTATTGCAGACATAATGAAGAATAGTGCCTGGGTAAAATGCACAAGGAAGATGCTCTGAGGGGGATTCAGTTGTGTGACCGTAGGTTTCTTATGCTGACTTGGAAAACCCAGGAGATTCCCCTCCGCCTTGTTTGACCATATGATATCTCCAATGCCATGCAGATGTCTCAGGGGCATTTAGACACCTGTGATTGGATGGACGAATCTCATTTCAAGGAGAGAAATTCAGATTTGCAGACCCTGGAACTTGGAATGCTCCCTGTGTGCGAGCTATTCGTGGCTCTAGCAACACAAGACCTGGCTCAGTATGGTCAGAGAGGCCTGCAGAGCTATGTGCCTCCTCCTGAAGTCACTGCTGATTTTGGGCCTCCCAGCCTCCCTTACCACCCAGGGCACTTTTTTGTTTTATCTTGTACAAAGCAAGCAAACGAGTAGTACAGGTATATTTACTAAACTGTTACTCTCTATTGAGTCAGCTCTGATCCATTCATACCTTAAATTCCAATGCCATGGCTTATCTTTAAAGATGAGCTATGGACATTGGTTACTTTTGATCTGCCTGCTTTCCACTCTGTTAGCTTTCTGTTTGTCATCATGGATGATGCACAGTTCTCTCCAAAATTTGTTATTCATCTTTAGCTGTATATGCTTTAAGGCTGAATCTATTATTTCTACATGGCACATCAGAGATAGAGCTTTTCTTGTTATGAAAACAGTCACTGTAATCAAGTGAAGATTAATGGAAAGATTATTTCTGTGAATATCACGAGTTCCTGTAATGCGGTATTTTCCATGTTAATATATTCACAAACTGGATTGCGATACTGCCACCCCCAGCTCTGGTATTTTTTTGTCCTCTCTTTTACCCCCATGTACAGATAATGTACTGGACTGTGCTCTCACCCCAGACAATTGCTTGTAGAAGCAACTGAACTTCTGTACCTGCACATGATGTTTCCCACTTAACCAACACTTCATGAATCATTTGTCCTTTAAAGCATATGTTTTATTCTAGCAGAACATATGGTCTGCCTTGGTCTGCCTTACATACTATTTCAAGCAGCCAAGCCTCATTCCTAGATGTTTTCTGCCTCATTAGAGTCATTATTATTTTGGTCTTTTGTCAGAATGGAGTCAAAAAAATTTATTTTTTTACATTCTCGGTATGCTGCATCCTTGACAATTATTTTTGAATCAGAGGTGTCCCAGCCTCTCTTAAATTTTCAGCCATATGCTGCAGAATGAGTGTGAATCTTGTCAGTTCTCAGGAGAGTTTTCATGCATTTTTGCCCCCAAATTGTGCCACTGAAGCTCTTGGGTCTTCTGACATGGTGTGAATAAAATTCTGAGAGCATGTTGTCAGTGACTAGCCTGAAGAGCAGCTGAGGATATTCTTACAGACCTCCCTGCTGCAGAGAAGGGTCCTTGCATGTCTTCTTTTTCTGCCTCCTCTCCTATTAGACATCCCCAAGCCTTCACAGGTCCTGGGCATGGATCTAGTGGGAAAACATGCACAGGGCTGTGATTTCTTGCTGAATTCAACAACATGCTCTGGTGGGCTAGAAGGACATGCTTGACTTTATGCTCATGCTTGAGCTAGAGGCTCAGCTAGTTACTGGGGAGATGTTTTTGCCTATTTCACAATGTGACTCTGTGCACAGGTTGCAAGCACATGCAGAGGTAGCACTGGATGGCTTTGGAAGACTTTGAAGCCACATCCTCAAAGTCTGAGTGTCGATCAGTAGCACCAGTCCCTGCTCCTCCTTTTCCCGTCTGACTCTGTAAGAGATGCCTAAATTTGGTCCTTCACTTCTGTTGTGGTGCTTTTAATAAGAGTGCCCCAAGTGCAATGCCATTTTGATTGCTCACACAGCTGTGGAAATGTTTTTTAAAGCCCAAAATGATTCATCTCATTTAGCATGTGCCACATACCTCTGGCCTTACCAGGGCAACCTGGGACCTTCTTGGTGAGGGTCCACCCCTGCTGCGGCAGGGGCAGTGCTGCAGTGACTTTGGGGCACCAGGAGGCCAAACTATTTGTTTCAGTTTTACACAGTGGAAAATCTGCACTAAGAACCAACTACTTCTCATTTGTTCCGTCTATCTGCCGTAGTAACAGTGTGCATGAGCAGTGGCTCACCTGCTTGGGTGTGCCCTGAAATCACTGTTGACTTAGTCTGTCCTCACTTACTATAAGAGTCTGTCCTCTTATTAATTTATAGTTTATTCAGAAAATGCAGACATTTGACTGAGGTGCCTTTGGGTCTTTTAGCTGGCTTCTAGCCAAGTTTGCTTGTCAAGGAACCTTCCTTTTCTTCTGGTGCAATATGTTTGTGCTGGTTGCTAAGCAGATTACTTCTCAGCTGCATATTTAACAGGAGTGAGAATGGTGACACAAAGTTCGGAGGTGCTGGAGAGCAGCATGGGTTTTTTTGTGTTAGGAAACAGTAAATAAGGGACTAAAATAATGATAGCTGCTGCTTCCCAGGATGGATTTTTTATGCATGAAGTCCTTGAGAGTCTGATACTTGCTGTATTTCATGCGGTGTCTTTATTTCCGTTAATGGCCAAAAATATTTGCACGGGCAGCAAGAAAGGTCATCTGAGGAAATGTAAGTAATATAAAATTTGTTATGAAATATATGTTTCTTAAAGCTTTACTATTTCCCTCCTTATATTTAATATCTTTTTAAATATCCTTATCTTAAAATATCTTTTAGGCAAAATCCTATTGGCACCTGTGCCATTGTTATTTCCCCTCTTTGTGTAACCCTTTCTATATGAATGCCTTCAAGTATAGCTTCGTCTGCTGAGGAGTTACCATGTTCTCTAAGCAAAGTGATTCCTGATCCTCTCATTTCCCATTCATACTATTTCTGTATAAAAATATGATTATACTGATTGCAGCTTCCTACTCCACAGAGCTCCTCTAAGATGCATATCGTGGGGCAAGAGGAAATCAGGAAAACAGTATCCTCAGGCTAATCTTGCTGTTGAAGTTGGCTTGAGGAAGAATGTTACATGTAGACCCCATCATTTTGAGTACTTTGGGTTTGGGGTTTTTTGCCTTTTTAGTGTGCCTAAGCTCTGGTCAATGCAAACACTTAGTGATTGATAATATATCTTTTCTTGGTTTTTTTCTTATTTTGTTTCTGGATCTTTTCTTTGATGCTACAAGATGTCAAGGGCAGAAAGTTCTTTCAGCACACTGGGAGCTCCAGCCTAGCACCCACAGAGCCATGTAAACCACTAGACAAGTTCAGAGTAAGCACACATTTTCAAATTACACTTCTAAAAATGAGGAGCTTCTCACTGAACATGCTGGACCCCAGCAAAGCCCCTTGTATATAGGGCCTGATAATAGCTTCATTGTCCTTGGAGGAGAATCTGCTGGGAAGGGTACCAGACAGCCTGAATTCATATCAGGACCTCTCATCATTCTCTCTGAATCCCAGCTCAGCAAAAGGGCACTTGTGGGGCAGGCAGAGCCACAGAAGTTTCCTCCTTGCTTTCTTTAAGATGATGATTCATTGGGATTTTGGGATGTTCCCAGTGGGCAGCTTCCTTCCACTTCTCCATAGAGTAAGTGATGGCCTTACCACGTGCCCTGCTCTTTACACCAAGCTCAGAGGTGCTCCGAGGCTGTCACTCGCTGTAGCTCCTCTCCTTTGCAGAGCACAGCTCTTGGTGCTTTGCCTTTGGCACAGTTAATGATGCACATCCGAAGGCCACTTCCAGTTTCCTCAAGTGGGGATTTCTCTGCCATATATGAACTGCAGTGCATCCAGCTGAATAAGGAGCATAGGCTCTGTACAGCTGAAATCAGTTTGTACCAGGGACTAAGCTGTTGGGCTTGGAGAGGGAAAACAGGATGAATTCCAGTAAGTTTTCCAGTATCTGTTACCTCCACCTGCAGGACTGTCTGTGGGACTACCTACTCCATGGCAATTCCTCATGCATTCCCTGATTTACTGCTGCCCATGTCTGGCCCCAGCAGTGGTGACATTGTTGGCTATTGCTGTTCAGGTAAATCAGTCAGTCTTGGCATTACAAGCAACACCGAGTTTGCTTGTAGTTTGGCCAGTTTCCCCAAATAAAGGGGCTGTTGCTTTCTGATGAGTCTGCCCAGTGTTTTGGTGGGTAACATATTCTGGACCAGTCTTGAGGAACCTGAATTGCTCAGGTCTGGGAAGGGTCAGCTCTGACCAAGCAGTTTCATCTTGCCTGTGTGTCTTATTTCCAAAACCAGTGGCACTACTGTTGGCCAGATCCAACCAAATTCAGCAGAGACAGATATTTCAGCTACTAATAAGAGGTGAGATCTTACTGATGCCCTTACTGAGGGAAAGCCTGCTGTGGAATACTCACAGCTTTTTACCGGCTAGGCTTCTAGTTCAATGCCTTAGAAAGCCTCGGGCAGCCTAGAGAGGTAGCACAGGCAATCCAGCATTTCAGTAGCTCTAAAAGCGGCAAATGGTAGCTGCAAAACTGGTACCACCAGTAGAAGCAAAGACGGAGAAATATAGCCTTCGGTTTGCCGAATTCCTGCAATTAGAAGCTTTCAAACAGAGACAGAGACATACAGATGTTCGCAGAAGGAATGCAAAGCCAAAGAGGGCGGGCCCCCTCTCGGGTCCTCCTTTTATTCGGAGAAGGGGAAAGGGGCGGACTGGGGGCGGACCCAGGGTGACCGGCCAATCAGACACTTCTAAAGAGTTTGAGTTACATTTGGTTTTGCCTGCGCTTGGAACAAAGGAATTCCAAGTGCATGGCAGAGGCCAGTCCTGGCTTGTCTTGGGGAGGGGGAAGGGAAGCTCAGAACAGGCAGCAACAGCCTGCAAAACGAACTCATCATCTTTAATAGCAGGAAATCCTCACAGGAGAATGGCAGTGGAAGTGTCCAAATCTGCAGAAACCTTCATTAAAAGCACTCTCTCTCAGACACCAGAGGACAGAAGACACAGCCAGAAGACACAAGGCACCAGACTGTGTTAGCTCCAATGCCGATAAGATTTTTTTCCCTTTCACTTGCATTTGGAATCACCTAATTGCCACCAGCTAATGCTCTATTCTCCACAATCTTGTTCTTTTCACATGTTTTAGAAAGCTGGGGGAAAAAGGGACATCCCTTAAACTTTTTACAGTCTCAGGAGTTTTACTCTTCCCTGCTCGCCTTCTGAAAAGTGAACTGTTGTTACACGTGTATCAGAAACAGTGAACAGACTGACAGTGGATACTGAGAGGAGAGAAAAATAAACAATACTCACACAGAAAACCCCTTTTCTCAATGACCTTATCACACTGAGAAGAAGGTAGACAATATTATCATCATTGCTAGCATATTTCCCCCAAATATGCTGGCTAACCAGTAAATGTAAAGTTGAAGTGAACCGTTTTACTTGGTAAGCATTGCCCCATGCCTACCTTCATTAAAATTTATCTACCGTCATGTTGCCCAGTCATCCACTTGGGTTAGATCCTCCTGGAATTCCTCTCCATTGTCAGTCATTTTGTGTGACTTAAATAATTCTGTTTCTCAGCAGATTCACCACCTTGCATACTGCTTCCTTCTCAAGAATATAACAAAAGTTGTTGAGTTGCAGAGATATTGAGAGCACCTACATCTTCATCTTGGCAAGAAAAATATTTACTCTCCATATGACTTCTTTTCTCTTTTTCAAATCTCTTGCATTTCTACATATGATTGCAAACTTACATTTCAGTAATAGACTTCAGTAAAACTAAGCAAATGTATGGCCTAATAATTTTGTGCCCTCACAGAGCTCTGCCAGCTTTATTGCAGACAATGTATTTTGATGGAAATTTTTCTTTTATTTCTGTGTTTACCCATCTGAGTTATTTGTGTCTTCAATGATCTTTTTTATGTTTAAATGACTGTATTTTACAGTGTAGAGTGAGAAAAGGTGTATTGCAAAACAAAGAACAGATTCCTATTTATCCCTTGCAATAGAAATACTGAAAAAGACAAAACCACAGTGTTGAAGGCCCTCACCATTATTTATGTAAATGAATGGGACATATCCATGCATTGCTGAAAATCCAGTTAGCAGAAGTCCCAGATACTCTCATTTACAATGATGTCTTTGTTTCTTTGCTCTTTTCAAAGAGTATCTGTAGTATTTGTAGTTTGCCACCTATCATGCATTTAGCTGTTTTGTGATTAATGAGTATTAGGAAAGTGCAAGTTTAGCTTACATGCTATGAAATGAAACTGGACCAAAACTGTCTGAGGATACCCAACATGGGCTAGATATGATTTTCCTTCCACATATATTGTTATTTTAGATGGTGTACAAGTACTTAAGAATTAAAAAGTCAAATTATTTTCCTTCTTCTATAGCGACAGAGAATAGACATCATTTTAGGGGAGAGGTGCAGAAACATGGATGGGCTAATTGCCAGTTGCACAGAGGGTAGATTAATACAGATGGATTTGTCCTGTGCTGGCTTTCAAAGCTGTTGGTGTGACCAGTTGTGCTGTTGGGTGCATTTGTATTGTCTCATGAAAGTTATCAAAGGCAGGTCTTGGATGTGGAAAATGGAAGAGAAAATAATCTTAGGCTCCTAAAGATGGGAGCTGTCAGAGCAGTGGTGAACCAGCTGTTCCACAGCAGAGAGAAATCTTCAAATCCAAACTTGAGAGAGTTCAGAAAGCCACGGTAGGATGAGATGCTTTATTTTCTTAGTTCTGTACATCTTAGCTGTCAGAAATAAATGGCTGGTGAACTGAGTCACCCTGCTACTGAGGGTGTATGTTGTTTGTGAGTGAAATGTTCAACCAGAAGAAAACATCTTGTCCCTGGCAATCTTTAAAAATTTCACGACTCAGAAGGATTAATTTTGAGAAAGCACTGCCTACCAGCCTCTCAGTCAAAAGCCATAGGAATACCAATACTTTAGACAGTTCTAACTACTTTTTTAGGGGTTTTTTTGTTGGGTTTTTTTCTTGTTACCTGTGCAAGTGAGCACATATAATTTTTTTTTTCATCTGTATGTTCATCTCTGAGGAAGTTACCTCAATTTGTTTACTGGGTTGTTTTTGAGATGTAGCCACAAGTGATTCTGTGCTGGCTCAGAAATATGCCGCTTCAGCACCACTCATGTGCTCAGTGCTTCGAGTAGCTACCGTTTAAATGCAATGGCAAATAACTTCTTAAGTCATGCAAAGAAAATAACCACAATCTGAAATATTACTACCTGCTCTGCTTGTAGACTAAGCATTTTGCACCTGCAGAAGAAAGCCTGTCCTAGTATGTACCTGTAATATCCTGTCTGTAATAGCTAATAAAGGGTTTGTGTTTATTGATTAGTGCTTGTTCGTAACATTTGAACGTGATAAGCCTCACACTTCTTAAGAAAAAAAAAAAGCTGTAAAATTGTTCTGAGTTGGTATTGCTCTCCCAGCCTTCTCTGTGCAGTGTTTTGTGGGGTAGATTGCAACAAGGTTTGACATTGCCCTAATGTGTTAAGAGATTAAAAATAATTTTTCATTTCTGACTGGAGCAAGTTCAAATTGACTAACTAATTACGATAAATTATGGCATCATTTGGAATGGTTTATCAGTGCTGTCAATATTTGTTTAAAATTAATCTGCAGCATTTCTACCTGTTCCCACACCAGGAACTGAATGTGTCTTAGAAATCACAGTAAGTGAATAAACCAATTTAAACACTTACCAAGCCATGCTTGTAATGCCAATAAGATCAAGCTGTAGAAAAAGGAATGGGAGACATGTATGGACATCCATGATGATATTCACAGTCCTTGAAAAAGCTGGGTTTTGAAAGTACTGCTTTATGTTAGGATTTCTGATCCCAAGACTGAGGCATGTGTTGTTTTTGAATGGCTCAGCTGTTATCTAAGTGTTGCTTCCCAGTCAGCAGCTCCCAGCTGAGCATCTCACAGCTTCCAAGCAAGTATTATGAAAAAAAGCTTCCCAATAACTCCTCCAGCATACTGGCAAATAGAAACAATAGAAGCATAATGTTGTCCCATGGGTTCTACAGTGTGTGCTGGGGAACAGCAGTGTCTTGGTCTGTTTGTATAAGTAAGGTCTGAAAGCTGATGTATTCTTCAGGTCTGCTGGGGCTGCCCTCCTGGTGCTACATCATTGTCTTTGCCCCACGTACCATTAGTACCTAATCTTTGGTCCTTCTGGGGCATCTGCTGATTTATTTGGTTTCGGTTTTGGATTGTCCTTCTTCCTGGCATGTTCATTCGTGTCAGTCCTCAGCATTACTCTACTGATCTTTTAGTCATTTTGATTCTGTAAATCTGTAGGCTTTTGCTTGGAAGCTACACTCAGAAAAACTTTTTTTAAAACTGAGTAATATTTGTTTGTCATTAGGAGTAGTGAAATTGCAGAGAAAAGAGTTAAGGCCCATCAGCCTTATCAGACAAATCCAGCTCAACATGTTTTCCTATCAGTTGTGCCCCAAAAATAGGGCCCTGTCTTTTGGAAGTCAGACAGGTGAAGACCTTCTGCAGCAAGAAGATGAGCATCACAGGCATGTTTGATAAGTGCTGTGGAAGGGGAAGTTGGAGAAATGTGCCTTCCATCCTCCAGGCACAGAGCTCTCCCTGCAGTTTAATTTCTCAGCACATCACACTAACCAGACAAGTGGAGGCCCCTATAGTACATAGATGTGTACAAAAGAAAGGAGCAAACAGATATCCCTGAGGTCTCTATGCTTGGAAGCTGTAAATCTTAGCAAACTTACTTTACATGTCAGCAAGATCATGTTCTAACTTTAATAATATGAAGGCAAGGATTACTTCAATTTCCTTAATATCTTGTGAGGCAAGCAGCTAATTACCCTCCTGTCTTTAATTTATTATTTTTTTAATCTATTGATGAATAGAAGTAAGGCAATTCTGCAAGGTATTTTCCACTAATTTTTCTCTTGGTATCTGGACATCTCCTTTGCTCTTCCATGCCTTCTTTGTGCATTCTCTTGGAGGAGTTGTTCTACTGTTACAGTTTTAAGTATTCCTGGTACTGTAGAACATTATCTGATTATTCTGTATCTTGTATGCTCTCAACTATAAATCAGCATTATTGTTATGAGAATGATCTGGTACTCTTTATCTACAAAAATGAATATGAAAGTATAAACAGATTCTCTTCAAAAGTGATTGTAGATAAATTCTCAATAAAGCAAGGTATGGCAAAAAGAATCCTTTCCTTCCTGGCATCAGCTGTTGAAAGGAAACTAGAAGACGTTTAATTTCCTTGTAGTTGTCACAGTGGGAAACCACTGGAAATGATGTAATCTTAATGTGAACAGTTTGTATGTCCCGGTTTATTTAGGTGAGTTGTATTACACCCACTATTGGAACCGAATGGAGTAACTTTTGTATTATGGGAAGGAAAAAGATGCTGTGGTTTGTACACATAATGGTCTAGCTAGAGCATTTAGACCTGGATACGTTTGTCTTCATAAAGATAGAGCAGGTCAAGGTTGCAAAAGCTCTAATGTCTGGACCATTGCTTTTAAAGACCAGAAAGATGAAGCGTTCTCCAACCTGCCAAGCAGTCAAAGACTGTTCTTTGCAAGATGTCCAACAGCTCAAGATGAGTAAAAAAGAAACAGAGAAACGAAATTAAGTCCAAGCTGGATCCTTTTCACCCACCTCCTCCTACATACAGTTTGCACCCATTAAAGAGCTCTGCATGTCGTATCTCAGGGGATTAATAATTAATGCATTGTTTCTGAAAGCCTGCCATGTCTCTGCAATTATTTTAATTTACATTCTTTTCCTGAAGGGATTAATTTCCAAAAAAAGTTATAGTTCTTTCGTACTTCCTGTAGTGATTGTAGGAAACCACAGGAGTACTACAACCTTTAGCTTAATTTCAGAGCCGAAAAAGTTGAGCAGCTCATAGATATGCAGGAACAATGCCGGTAGTTTGCTTTTAAAGTACTCAGTCTAGATATAGGTCAAAATATTAAGCAGAACTTCGTAAAATTCTGAAATGTAACACTCATCTGTCTTTCCAACCATCCCTCATTATTTTGCAGTGTATGTAATTAGGGAAGTTCAGTCTGTGGGGATGAGGCAGGTCTGCAGTTAAGGCAGGAACACAAATCAGTGCATCAGGGTCAGGATCAGGTTTGGACACCATAATCAGGGATAGGCTCAGCTCAGTGATCTTTAGGCAAGCCCACAGTGATGAGGAAGGTCTGGTCATGCGTTGGGTTACCTGTTGGCTGGAGTTCTGCTCTGTACCAGCTGGTCAGGGCTGGGCATGGCTGTGATGTTGTTGTGAGGTAGCTCAGGTGGGGACCCAGGGCAAGTGCCTCATCATTAAGACAGCTCCAAGAGGAGGAGGGCAGCCTTTGTGCAGGCTTCCTCCAGTCCTTTCTTCACAGCATCCCCACCAGATGTAAATCCAGAGGAACTAGGAGAAAAATATTAGAACTGCAGTGATGAATTTGCAGTATATCAGTGGATTAAACTAAATGTTTGTAATTAGGTGATGTGAAAACAGTCAAAAGGACAGGAGGACACTAATCACTGTCCACAAGTATGAAAAAAAGAACAAAGCATTGTGTCAGGACAGTACAAAAATATATGTAACTTCCCTAAGGGATGTAAGAAACATTATAGAAAGAAAAATAAATATGGAAATCAGAGGAGATAAAAAAACCAAGAATCCCATATGTACAGCCACATAGCTATCTATGAAGAAGGTGGTCAAAGTCTGGGGCTCAGAACATTTTTTTACATGGCCTCACTGAAGCTTTCTACCTCTTCTAAGGATTGACTGTAGCCTCTCACCATTTGCTCCTTTGTTAGAGATCTGGACAATGATTTCTGATTTTTTGTCAGACAACTTAAAACATTTTTAGAATTGAAGCACTGTGAGAAGAGTCTTTATGAAATATTGCTGGGGTTTGAAAAATGTTTCTGCTGTGTATGGCCTCCTATTAATTTCCAGAGTCAGTAACTAATGGATGCTAACTGAAAGCAGGAATCATTCTTATGTCTGCTATTTGAGAACATCTGTGAATAGATATTTTTATCCCTTCTTCTTCTTCCAGCTATAACAAATTTAGTAACACAATTTCTTGTATTTTGTTATATATACAGCCATAAATTACAAAGATAAGACAGTGACAATAGGAACCCTTACTTAGTTAAATGAGACTACAGGCATATGGTTGAGTACTCTTGATAAGTTTCTCATTGGTATAAAGAGATCCTGCAACTGAGTCTTGAAACCTGTGTAGAAACTTGTGTAAAAGAGTTGTTGAGTGAAGCTAATTAACATCTTTTTTTTTTTTTTAATTTTTTTTTTTTATTACTCCCAAATCTCAAAGGCCTGTATTGGTGCATGATTAAGCACTAGGTTTTGCATAACTCTGTCTTAGTGAATGGTGTAGTCTGGTGGCAGTGTGCTGCTAGGACAAATACTATGTTTGTTCAACCTGTCAATGTTTTTCCTTTCTCACTGCCAACATCAGCATTAGCTGATTTTAAACTTTATTGAGTGAAAGAATATCCTGAGTTGGCAGGGACCAACAAGGGTCATCAAAGTCCAGTTCCTGGCCCTGCACAGCACCATCCCCAAAAGTCACACCACGTGCCTCAGCACTGTCCAAATGCTTCTTGAACTCTGTCAAGTTGGTCTGTGAGCACTTGCCTGGGGAGCCTGTGCCAGTGCCCAACCATGCTCTGGGTGAAGAGCATTTTCCTGATACTCAACCTTTACCTCCTCTGACACAGCTTGATGCCATTCCCTCAGGTCCTGTCACTGGTCACCACAGGGAAGAGATCAGTGCCTGCCGCTCCTCTTCCCCTCATGAGGAAGTTTTGGACTGCAGTGAGGTCTCCCCTCAGTCTCCTCCAGGCTGAACAGACCAAGTGACCAGCAATCAAATAGATATTGCTGCCTTCCTCCTACTGGTACAGAAGGGCTCTTTATTGCCTGATGACACTTCCTGTGATAAGGTAGAAACACAGAGGTGCACTGAGTAGGAAATATGTTGGGATCAAAGCACCTGGTGGATCATTTTGTTAAGGAGGTAAAAATAAATCTTCTCTGCTCCCATTTCTCATCTATAGAGTGTAATTAGTGGTGTACATTTTCTCTGTTGAGAATGCTTTCAATGAGAAAATATGAGTGTTCTGGCAAAAAGGTCTTGAACTATCACTGGGCAGAAAGAAGAGGAAGGATTCTTCACTTATTCTCACAGTATTGTCCTGGGAGCCTGTTCTCACTGCTTACACTAGCTTCCGACTGTGAATAATTGCTTTGCTCCTTTGGGGATAAAAATCCCCCACATCTGACTGATCTTTCTGCTGTGGTGGAGACAAAACACTATTCAAAATATTGAGTTTTCCCATCTTGAACTCCAGTTTCTGTGTAAAGGCCCAAGCATTGGAGCTATGTGGTTCAAAGTTAGCTCAAAGAAATAAAACTGTATTGATTGCACTGGCTGGTGATGTCTTGGTAGTGAAAAATGAAGTGTCTGTGGTGACCATTTTACATCTGCCTGACATAGCTGACACTGTTGGTCCAGGATATTTATATTTACACAAATGTAAATTCCAGTGGAAACCTACAGGGATTGTTTTGAAAGGTCTCTTTCCTTTCAGAGACAATACTGGAGATGACATTAGGCAACTATGTACTCATACTTGTAGAGATTTTCTGTAAATTACTTTAGGCATCTGTCTTGTCACTTTGCCCCTACTGTGTATTTTGCTTCTGCACCTTTTATTTTCTGTGCAAATGAGTAAGCTAAGTAGTAGGTATTCCTGTATAAAATCATAGTTAGGAAAATTTCCATCTACCTCCCTGCTGAGACTTCATGGTTGTGAACTTGTAAGGTAAAGTGAAATAGAAAAAAATTAACCCTGAAAGCTTTCCATGTTTTTTCATCCTTTATCATTCTCTAGGTCCTTCATGATTTAACTCAGAATGTCATTGACAGATACATAATTTTTACTTTGTCTTAGCAATTCTTTAAAACGGCTCTGTAACTGAGAAGGACAAGCAGTCTGGGTGATATATCACCGTATATGTAATGCATTTCTTTCCCTTTTCATAGGAGAATTTATGATTTAAAGTGACAGTCCATGCTTTTTACAGTGGAGGAAGAAAATGCTGATAATATACTACAGCAAATGAAGGGATGACGTAGCATTTGAACATACTTAAGCAACACTTATTTCATCTTAAAAGCAAATCTTTTCATGGACTCAGCCTCATGTAGACCATGGCTTACCACTAGCTTTTAAAGACTCATGCGCTGTTCACAGGTGATTCTTGTGGCCAAAGCCCTGGTGGTTGGTCACTGGACAATTGACATCTGTGTCTGGAGATCTAATGAGCTTCAGGGGTCTGGGAATTTGACACAGTTATGAGTAAAATGGAGTCAAGGACTGATTCCTGTCTCAGAAGGAATGTGGACTGATTCCTGTCTCCAAGGACTGTGGACTGGCAATATGTTACTGGGGACTAGGTCCCTTTGTAGCAGAACTGTGTTGGAGAAAAGTCATTGGAATAGCCAAAAAATAGAACTAGTAAATTGAACTAATCATGAAGGACAATCAAGAACCCAGTGCTTGAGTTTGGTCCTTGGTACTCTTTTTATTTTACTCTTTAAAGACATTACCTAAAATCCAGGTATAGCCCCTAGGCCAGGTCTATCCCATGGGGAAGCGAAAAGACCTTTAGGAAAACACTACTGCCTCCTGTATCTGTATTATTCCTGGAGCTCTCTTCTTGCTTCTTTGAAGTATGAGGTCTCATCCACCCAGAAATTCTGGGATGTCCCTCACACAGTCAGGAAAGTGATTCAGTTCAGACTTACGCAAAATGGCCTCTTTATGTAACAGCTCAGGGCAACATCTGCCCATCTTTGGGGCACCTCCATCTGCACATATTGCACTCTCAAATCCTGGTGTAAGACAACACTCAGAAGATTAGTACAGAAGTAAATCCTGATATAGAAAATACCAGGATGCACTGTCATCAGAAAATGTCTCCTCTGACCAGTTAAAATAGATGGCACAGACTGCAGTCTGGGGACAATACAGAAACGTGTTCAGCTGATCATGTGTTGGTGTCTCCTTGAGATGGACAAACCACTGTACACCTCAACCTGTGTTTTATAGGTTGCTGATGAGGTGCTGGTAGCATACCCACCTCATAGAGACATACCTGCTTTGCCATACCTATGTGCATGTGCCTCACCTGGAGCTGAATTCCATCCTTCCCTCTCTTGCAGAGTAAATCTCTGAAGATCAGATCATGCCTATTTTTCTGTTCACTTCCAATTGCAGGTCAAGGACACTGGGATTTTATTTTAAGAAGGTCATGTATCTTGCTTGTGATTCCAGCAGTGTTGCCATTGGACGTGTGGCAGTCACGCAGATTGATAGGCTCAAGCTGGCTGGTTAATCATCACACCAGTCCTGCTATTAGATTTTATTTGTCTTGGACATGCACATCAGCTGCATCTCCCAGCTGCAGCACAGACATATATCCATCCACAAGAGCCTGGAGGTAGAACGTGGGGGATAACTGGGGTGTTATTGAAATGAGCTCCATCAAGGCACTTTCATGCTTAGTGTCAGGGCTTTTGTTCTCGGGCACTGGTCTGCTGGCGCAGGTCTACTCTGGGGAGCTGTCACTGCCTCTGTCACTGCACTTGCTGTCGGTGTAGCATTTGTTAATTTTGAGGGAAATCTGGGCACGCATATCTTTCTTTTCTTTGTTTAGTTCCCCACTACTGACTCCCTTGACTCCATTTTTTAAGAGTCCAGATGTTTTCCTGCATCCTTTTAATTACTCAAGAGGCATGCACCATTTACTTGGCATAATGTGCTCTGGGTTTCCCATACTGCATGTTGGGATGCATGCTTCTCTTCCATTTTCTTTTTACCTCTGAGATTACTGGAAACCAATTTACTGACAACAAAAAAGGGCCTGCCTGTACTTTGAATATTTCTATCCTTGAGAAATCTTTCACATGCTGTAAGCAGTAGTGTTCAAAAAAATCAGCGAGCTATCAAAAATAGAGCATCAAGTTGTGCGCTCCATTTATTTTTGTCTCCCAGCTCTCCATGTTGGATTAGGAAACATTAAATATTTTAAAATGAGGAGGGAAAAGATGAATTCTGGCATTGATGCTAAATCCTGACTAGAAAAAGATAGAACAAACTTGTATACTATTTTATGATGCATAAATACTCAGTGTTGTTTAAAAATGCATAATTTGACATTGTTTTGAATTTCCTTGCCATTAAATTAGCTCAGCCTGGAGGAAATACTTTTAATAGCTGCTTCAGGCAGAGAATCCAAAATACTCTAAAATTTCCAGTACATGATCCAGATCACTCACAAACCTGTTCCTGTTCTGTTTCCCCCTCTCTCACATCAGTAAAATGTTACATGTTAGAGAGCAGCTTCTGTTTTCTTTTGAAGTAAATAAGCTTCGAACATTCTGTGAAACTAAGTTGATATCTTAAAAGATATTATTTTAAAAAAATACATCATGGGGTCTTCATGGTACCTTCCCGTGGTCCTCAAAAATGTCCATTAAAGTTGATTCTTGTTGATGTTTATCCTCATCTGTGTTTTTCTTAGCCCACACTCTGGTTATTTGCTATCACAGCGCAAACTGTTCACCCCTTTGTGCTGTTCCTTCACATTGTAGTCACTGTACAGTGTCGTCAGGGTTGGAGTCTGCCTACTTCTTTCAAATGGAAAGAAGTAAATTTTAAATAAAATACATGAAATAGCAGCTCTACAGAATGCAGGCTCAATTAATTTAATTGGTTGTATGGACTAACTGCAGTTGTTATCCCTCACTGCTTAAATGAAAACGTTTATTTCTGTTCAAAAATGTTGTCAGCTCCAACAAAGCAGAATACTGACAATAACTATAAGGACAGCAATAACTCGTAGCCAGTGTGTAATCTGTGCTTGATATGTGTGTAATTGATAAAAATTGCTTTCAGTTGGTAACAATGAAAGAATACACCATGCTCCATATATCTGTCAGGATAGCTTTGTACTGGCTTTTGATGATCTTTGGAAGCGTTGCAATAAGACAGAAGGTCAGTGCACTTCATTCTTTTTAAATGAGTTTCCATATGGTCTTTAGTGTGTAATATGAAAGGTGAAGGCACTCTGGGTTTTCTGAGGAAGCATCATTTAGGTTAAGCTAATGCTAGCATGTAGGGATTGTTGTGAAACTCTAGCCTGGTTGCTTGTATAAAGAAGGCTATCAGCTAGTACTCAAGTGATTCTTGTTTGAATAAATCTTCTCTGTCAGAAAAAAAAAAATCATGAATTAAAGATGAAAGAGCCAGGATGAGTGAGTGTGTGTGTGGTGACAGAGTACTCTGTTTTACTGGCAAGAAAAAAAGAGAAGGATCAAGGGATCAGGGTCTTTAACAAGGGTGGGCAGAGAAACATCCCTGAGGGAGTCATTTAGGTACAGCAAGAGAAGGGTAGGAGTTATATTCCCATCTCCTTCTCAAGGCCCTCTCTCCCAAGCAAGGAGCAGCTCTGACCTCCATTTCTGCGCTGGTCTTTGTGGTAGGAGCAGGATGAGGAGTAGTGAGGGGCACTGTGCTGATTGCTTCCTTTGTCATCTGGGAAAAATTATTCCTCTTGCTTCCACACTGACTAAAATAGGGTAATATTTTTCCATGTGTTTCTGGGACAGGAGCACAGTTGGATATTCATGAGAGTCAGGTTCTGGTACCTGGTACGTCCTTTTAAAGGGGTCATTTGGCTCTTTGATAAGACAACAGTATCTACAGGCACGGGAGATGCCAGCTCCCTAAATTGCTGATACAATATACCTAAGAAAAGTGTTGTTCATCTGGAGAAAACAGGATTAGTATACAAATTGCATTATTGGTGAGGAACTGGCCAGAGAAAAGACAAGCTCAGGTGCCGCTGAAACGGGAATTGTTAGGCTGAGGTGAAGATTATTAATAGAGTCCTTCTAAAACTGATTTGGGGACTAATCTTATTTAGCATTTTAATTTCTGACCTTGGTGGGGGTTTGTTAATGAAATTTGCTGACTATCTCGGGTGTGAAAGCTGCATCAATAAAGAAGAGATTTGTTTATCATACAAAGAGTCAGATGACCTTGAAGTCTCTAGTAATAGAAGTGGGATGAAATTCAATTGTACAAAAATAAAAGTTCCTGCACTTAAAAACTAATAACAGGAATTTTTACTACAAGCTAAGAGGATCAGCTGGAAAAGCCTCAATGGGAAGATCTGGTTGTATTTCCTACCCTTGTGACCATTAATACAATCAGTGGCACATGACTCTGAAAATACCAGAAACAATCCCAGAGATTAATAGAAAGGATTGTTTCAGCACAGGAATATGAACTCCACCTCCTAAGACTTTGTTGAGACCTCCTTTAGAATTCCATCTTAATCCAAAGAGATTAACTCCAGCTGGGACAAAGGGAGAAAGGCCTGCCAGAGGCAGGAAACTGCCCATAGCCACAAGTGAGTGGAAATTCCCATGTCTCTGATAGTTTGGCAAAGTGAAAGTCCAGAGGAGGTGTAGCCTCTAAGTACATGTGGGTGGCCATGTAGTGCCCCATGGTGGTTGCTTCGTTATTCTGTTTCATTTCACTTTTTGCGACTGCTAGCAAATACTGTAAGGGAGCCCTGCGGTTACAGCCGAACATGTAAGCTGGTGTCTGGAGAGAAGTGTCCACCAGTTTTCTCTGGGTTTGCTTTTCTTTCCCCCAATTTCCAGCAGAAATGCGTCCTTCACCCCAAAGATGCGGAAAAAGGGCTACTAAAGTGATCAGAAGGATGAACAGCCTGATACATAAGATAAAACATTAAATATTTGTCTTGTTTAGTATTACAAAGACATGTATATAAATATTGTGATGGGGGTATACAGGTGAGGATAAAGAAAATATTAAATTAAAGGACCGGGTTGGCTTGAAAACATCTGGGTACATAGGGCTATGTAGAAACTTAGACCTGAAATTTTAATAAATTTAGAAATCAGAAGCTCCTTCATATAGGAGGAAAGGGACTTGGGAAGAACTTCTATGTAGAAATAGCTAAAAAAGCCCCACACCTTTAAAGCCTGTGAACAGCACTCTGTGACACAGTTCCTCACCGTTATCAGGACAGTGAATTTCAGTACACAGATCCTCCAGTCTGTCTCTGTATTTTGCTGTTTGTTCCTACCAAGGTACGAGACACAGAGTCAGGCCAGAACATTTTTAAGCATTATAGGAACATCTCAGCAGCATTGTATGAACAGAGACTCTCCTGCTCTGATACTTACACATATTTAATAGTCAAGATGATTTCATCGGTGCTTTCATTCAACTTACTCAAGTATAATGGAAGCTGCCTACATTTAGAAAGTCTTCTTTTCAGAATCACAGATGTGTCATCATAATTGTAACTGCATTCCTTTTCTTATTTTTGCACTGAGTAGAAATAATAGCACATTCATAACAATTTTTTAAGATACTGCCTTATATGTCCAACCGTGTATTAAGGTGGCAGAAAACTATCGCTGTTTTTTCCAGAAAAATGTGAAAATAATTGCATATTCATATTTTCAAATGGGGAAAAAAAATAATTCTCTTTGGCAGAAATTTTCGGCCTCTTCCTTTTAGGCTTTTAACTTTTGAATTGGTTTTTTTTGTTAGTATTATTTTCACTGAAAGAGAAGGTAAAAGGAAAAAGGAGATAGGCAGAAGGAGGGAAGAAACCCTCAAAAGATTGGTGCAATATCTAGAATAGCACAAATTGTATTCTGCAAAAAACTGGGGAGGCAGAAAAAATCTGTTCCTTATAGTGAAATATTGTTGCCAATTTGACGTGAACAGGGCTCTTCAGCCTAAGGAAGAAAAGTCTGGCTAGATAAAGTAAGTCTTCAAGTCATGAAAAGGTGTTGCAAGAAGTAGTAGTTTATTCTCAATGCCCAAAGTCGATAAAATAAGTTAGCTAATGGGTGAAAATTGCAGAAGCACTCAAGTGGGACATTATAAAACCCCTTTTTAAATAACGGATGCTGTAGGCAGGGAAAGTCACGTGGGAGGTTGCAGAAGTGCTGTCATCCAAAGGAGATCCTGACAAGTGATGTGTATTCCACCTGCACCACTGCATTGCACAGGGGCACTGAGCATTTCTTGCGGGCTCCTGCTGGCTCCCAGGGTGGCTGGAGGAAGGGACTAGCACTGTTCACTGCTGAAATGTCTCTCCTCAGTAAGTACTATTTAATTGGAGAGATATGAACACGCAAACAGAGCCAACAGAAAAAAAAACCAAAACAAAAGAAAACAAACAAACAAAAAAAATCATACTTCCTTTTTCTGATTTAGTCTGTTGCATATACTTCGGTCACTTACTTGTAACAACAAGATTTTTTCTATTTATCGCTTATTTGTTTTATGACATCCACAAGTTGGTGTGCAATTTATTTTGAGCACCCCAGAAGCATCTCTTGGCCAAGTTCTCTAGTTGTACAGCTCAGAAGTCTAAAGGGAGATCTGAAGTTATGAACTTGTGCTATTTTATGGACAGAGATGTTTAACAATTCCTTTATGACTTGGGCAACCAAACTCTCCACAAGAACTCTGGCTGAAAGCAGCACAAATAATAAGCACCTTTTTTTTTTTTTCTTTAATGCAGAGAAATGCATTGATTTCTGCAGAAGCTAATGTTTATGGAGATACTTTTTAGAGGTAATTTATAATAAACATTGTCTTCTGGTCATATCAGCCTGTAAACAACCTGGTAGATGTTATAATGTTATTGTCAGCAGCACATTAGGCATAAACTGAGGCTGTTAGGATCTTTGAAAAAGAAAGGAATGCTCCTCTCTACAACTGAAGAGCAGTTTATCACTACAGAATACAACCATCCCCTTTTAAAACAACCCCTTTGAAGCAATGTACAAAGCAGATCCTGTGATTCTGAGATCCACTTTGGTAATAGTTATTGTTCTTTAGTGTGTGTCTCTCTATTAAAAGCTAAGTGTGGTACAATTCAAAAAAGTGCAAATTGAAGTATAAAGGGGTTGATAAGGAGTGATGTAAGGAGGGAGATTGGCAGAGTTCAACACGTTCACATCTTCTGAGGCAAAGACTCCGGACTTGATAGTTGCTGGTGAGTTTTCATTGCTTTCTCCTCAACTGAAAATCTGTGTAAAGAGCAGGCTAAATAATTTACACATGGTTAATATTGAAGTAGCAAGTTATTCCTTCAAGGCCAGCATTTCCTGGCTGCTCTTTCACGCTTGAATGGGTTCCCCTGCACACACTGAGAAGCCTTCACGAAGCACGCAACCAGCGGTCTCACTTAGCTCTGGTACCTTTTAAAACAACAGAGACATCAATCTTTCCCACAACCTCAGCACGTATTTCCTCACTCTTTCTTTCTCATTCATAAATATGGTAGCTGGTCATACCACTCATATTCATCCTGTTTCTTTATGAATCACACTCTATAAAAAAGGCAGAAAGCAGTATTGGACTTCCTAATGCTTCCCAAGTGGTTTTACTTCAAATCATAATTACTAATTTCTGTTAGATGTTTTAATATTTCATTTTGTTGGTTCATTGTGAAGGGGTCTTCTTCTGGCCAGTCTTATCAAAAAGCTCTGTCAGTTGTAGCGACAGTGGCAGTGGTTAATGGCTTTAAACAGAAGGAGAGCACATTTAGATTGGACATGAGAAGAACGCTTCACTGTGCAGGTGGTGAGGCACTGGAACAGGGTGCCCAGAGAAGCTGTGGATTTCCCATCCCTAGCAGTGTTCAAGGCCAGGTTGGATGGGTCTTTCAGCAAGCTGGTCCAGTGAAAGGTGTCCCTGCTCATGGCAGGGGGGTTGGAACTACATGGTCTTTAAGGCCCCTTCCAACCCAAAACCATTCTACTACTCTGTGGAAATCATTCTTCTGCTTGCTGTATTTGTGATTGTTATTAGCAAATAAGTTTCAATACCTGCATGCAGAACTACCGAGAAGGTGTGGCACATCATTTGGATCATATTATGGATCTGATAAAGAGCTATAAAGAACATATATTGCATTCTCTTATGTGCACATTGATTTTAAGTACACAGCCACCAGCTAAGGCACATGTCTGCCTGCATGGAGTCATGGACACATGAAAGGTTATCTTAAACAGCCCAAAAGAAAAAAATACCAAAACACATCCATATGACCGCTCTTTGAGCTGCCCCAAGCTGGTGTTTATGCTTTTGAGTGTCCTGTTTTAGTAAGGCAGATAGTTTTATTTGACAAATAATTCTGTAGAATGGTTAGGAAACTCTTGCTGTACATCTTTTAAGTAGTCATAATCCTGATTTACAGAGAACATGTTTTGGCCTGCACCAGCATAATGCAGCAATACTAGTGTCTAATTTCTCCTGGGTGTGATTTTCATTGGCTATGGGAGAGAAGTAAATGCACAAAACAATGAGTGAATCCATTCAACAAAAATGCATTGCACATGAATAGTTTTACTGGCTGGAGATTTTTCTGCTATGTCTAATCGGCCATGACATATTGTATTACAAATTTCCTTGATTTCAGCAGTTTTCACAGTTCTGTGAATCTCTATTTGCTTGAAGATTTTTCTCTTTTTTTCTCTACTTCTTTTTTTCCAAGTAATTTCCCCTATTGGCTCTTAGTTATAACTTGTCTTCTAGTAGCATTCACCTCATGGTGCTCATTTACCTACCCACATCTCTGATCTAGTAAATATTGGGTGCACACGCATGCACACACAACCCACATGCCTGCACATATATAGAAAAGCAGATATTATTCTGCAGAAACTTGCATCCTGAAGAGACATGTTAAGAGGGACTGACAAAACGTGCTAGTTGTCTGCAATTCTGTCTGTATTTCTATATTGGTAATTGTTTAAAATTCTATTATCTGCATCAATACATGTCTCTGCCCCTCAATGATTAATGACTTGTTTGGCTGAGAGCCTTGGCAGAGAGAGCCTCTTCCTGCTACCTTCCTGCTAATGTCTTTCCTAGATGAGTACTTACATGTTGGACAATCACTGGCTGTGCTTGTAGAGTTCTTAGGGAAAGCACTGACTGGCTTCATTCATAAAACAAATAAATTATCTGATATCTACTCAGGATATTTCCTTGTTTATCCTTGCCATTGATCTTCAGTGTAATTATTTCTGTTGAACCAACTCTAGTTAGTTCCCAAAGAAATTACATATTAAACTTGTCCCTTCTAGCTATTCCTAGTCTTTCTTGTGCAGATTCCCGGTCCCTAATGAGATACTGCCGCCTTCTTGTACAAACACTCCTATAAATTAACAATTTGCCGTATCCATGTGTGTATTTTCTTAATTCTCTGTGAATTGCTGGATTAAGTGTTCCCAACTTGTCTTTCTACACAGTACTTTGGATAAGCTATTTCTGATCAATCTGAGAAAAACTGGAAGGCAGATTTCTGAGATTTCTACATAAGCTTTGGACACTCCAGGTTTTTTTCTTCACCAGCTTTGGATATGTCCTTCAGGCTCAACTTTAAGAGTTCAAACATTAAATCATGAGCTCCCCAGCATGAGTGCCTGCCAGTATGAACCAATAGGCTGTTCCAGAAATCCTTATAGGTGTTCCTGGTCATGTGGTTGGTGGCCTACAGGTGGTTCTATGAGTGGGAAGAGCCTAAGTGTAACAAGGCAGACTATTTTTAAGTAATAATTGTGTAAGTGGCACTGAGATTAGCTCAATCATCATATAAATGGCACTGAGATTAGAGCATGGTGCTAATAAAGCCATGCTTGTGGGTTGAATCCCCATATGGGCCATTCTCTTAGGAGCTGATTCAGTGATCCTTGTGGGTCCCTTCCAACTCAGAATATTCAGTGAAAATAAAAAAAATTTAAAAAAAAAAAAGAAAAAGGAAGTTATCTCTGTCATGCTTTGTGGCTGTTATCACTTGGTGGACAGCCTGCTTGATGACCAGCACAGGAGGCAGGAGGTGAATTGGTACTGAGCCCTCACTGCTCAGTGAGCACCGCTCCAGGATTGTTCCTGGCACACTGTTGAAACTGGGATCTGAAAGGAGCAGTGGAAAACCAAGATATGGCTGTGTAATTAAAGATTGTAATCATAATCCTTTTGCACAGGAGGCTAGAGTTAATATTTCCTTGGCTAAGTTTTCTGCAATGTTCTTCATTTTGCAAATCTAAACAGTTTGTTGGCTCTCATGTTCCAACTACTTGGTGCAAATATGTTCCTTTTTCTAAGGGCCTTTTTTTGTTGTTAAAAAAATGTATAAATTAAATGTTTTAATTTATAATGAAACTTCCTTTAATATATCTTGGTCCAAAAATGGGATTTTGAACAAGACTTCCATGACATTTGCAAACAATTGGAGTAGGAAGGAAAATAAATATTTGTCTGCAACAAAATATTTCTAGTGAAAAACAGAAAAGTGGGTTTTTTTTCTCAGAAAGAATTCAGTAAAGATACAAGTTGAGATTTTGGAAACCTGGCTGTGAATGGGCTGTGCCTTTGTGAGGTAGGAAGAAGCCATGATCACAGATAAAAATAAAATAATGAGGAAAAAAAATTTTGCTCACTACTTGCAGTCCATTGTTGTGAAAGAATAATCACAGTCTTTCTAAGGAAATTTATGTTTTACAATTAAAATATACTTAATATAGTGATTTAGCAGCGCATCAGTCTGTAATAAGCGGAAAATAGGAGGGAATTATCTGTCTTCTCACTGTTAGGAAGCTTTCTTTCTGTATGTGAGAAGCATGAGAAGTTCTGGGGTGACTGCAGAGGACGGGTCATATTTAGTATCCCATTCTGCTGCAGGCAGCAGAGATTAGCTGACCTCCAAGGTCATATCTGATATTCTCAATAGACCGGAGAAAGATGCCCTGGCTGTGTAAAATACCGTTTTTTATTTATATCTTCAGTTTTGGGGAACTTGGCATTCAAATAAAACAAATGTGCCAATGAGAATCAAGAATGAAACAATATTGTGCAAAACATAATTTTCCAATCACTGAAACACATTTTTTTAATGCATGAAACCCATCCCTGGGGTGGTGGTCAAGGAAGCAATTGTATGATAGCCTCTTTATATCAGACAGCTTGCTTTCTAGCATGGTCAATTTTCCATAGCAATCCATCACAGTGAAGCACTGCTCCTCTGAGCTTCGCAACACCATGGAAAACTATGGCAGCAGGGAACCCAATATGTAATTACTACAATGACATCCTCTACCAAATTGTATGAGCTGGTCACAAAGCAAGGTCACAGAAAATTTGTTATGTTCTTGCTGCCACATTAAAAGGAGCTCTAGTGCCAGACACATTTTGCATTCTACATTTTTAGCTCTGCATCTCCCTCTCAAATGTTTTTTTAATCTTCCAAATTAAAGTAGTATTTTAACTATAGGGCTTTGAAATCAAGATTTTATTTGTTGCCTTTGAAAATATTAATGTATTTAAATGAGAAAAACACTGAGAGGTACCAAATCTGTCTGTTCCTGTACACACCAAAAGTACATGAAAGCTTTTCACACAATTAACTAGATTTATTGTTGTTGTTGTGTGCTTTTTTTCTGGATAACAAAGAAAAGAGCAATCTAATAAGGGAATCAAACAAATGAGATGTCCTTTATGAAGAGAAGCTGATAATGAGTACTTGAAGACTTCTTTTTTCCCTTTTTGTACTGATATGAAACAGCAGGTGATTTCCTTTAACTGTGAAGAGTACAGTAAATTAATATTGCCAAAAGACATTGAGGAAGACACATTCCACTACTAATAAAATATTGATAAACGTGTGAGTTTTTTGTCATATTAAATATTCTTCATATTTGGTACCCTAGAAGAAAAGCTGAGCACACAGCTTTTAATCCAGCCACCATCTACTAATGAAAATCTTATTTCAAGGGATGGAAACAGTTTGAAGTAGAGGCAATTTTTAAAAGATGCATATCCTTCTTCAGTTTTTATGCAGACTATAGGTCTGCTTGTTTAGATGTGTGGCTGTATATGAGCACACCAGTTATAGAGACAAGAATACTTGTAGCTGTGCAAAAACCCCAGCCCATCAGGAAAAAATGGGTTTAAGCTTCAAAGGCCAAAGAATTCTTCATCACTTTTTGGTAATTGCCTTGTGTAAAGTGTGGCCTCAATCCCTATCCGCTGTCTGCTGTCCACCTCTGTAATGAATTTGTATCAAATAGCTGTAGTCAGCTCCAAACACAAATGCAGAAGAACTTCTCTTTATCGCTGATCTTTTCATTATTTGCTGGAAGAACATTTCTCACTGACTCCTTCACAGAGACACCCTTGTGTGGGATGCTCAGAGGAGGAGGAACATGCAAATTGCAACCACCTGTAAAACATCCGGTTTGGGTGATGTATCACTCTCCCATAGGGATTCGGTTTTGTAGTCCAGGTCACTCTCCATTGTGGCAGTCCGTTGCCTTAACCATAAAATCGTTGTCCTTTCTCATCCTTTAATCTCCTCCTCCACTGACTGACAGCCTCCCAGTAGCATTGGTCAGCCCCTCATCCAGCTGAGTACCAGTAGAAATGTGTTTTCCAGCACCTGCAGCCAAACCTTGAAGTTCTGGGCAAGAACAATATGCTGCAGAGAGTTGTTTCTCACTGCTCAGCCTGGGTTTATTCGCTGAGCATAATCCAGCCTTTGGGAAGAGGGAGGCAGTGATGCTGAAGTAAAGAAAAACACTGAACCTGAACTGAAAGCTAAAAGTAAAAAAAGAAATCTAATAAAGTGGTGGGGGAAGAATATTCCAAGTTATTAAAGTGTATTTAAGTGATAGATTTTTGAAAATAGGATTTTCAATAGAAAGCATCTGCTCACCCTCAGCAGCAGTGCCATTTTGGCCTATATGCACAGTTTTCTAGTCGAGGTGCAGTTGGGGTGGAGATGTCCCTGTGTTCCTCTGAGAGGCTGCCCCCCAGAATGGATGTAGCCATGCCTAGACACACACAATTAGGCTATGGCAGTGTCTCATAACCTCTTGCCCATCAGTCATGGGAGTTAGCATTACATCCTCTGGAGAGCTGCAAATGACTTCAGTGATAAAAAGAAAATAACTGTTGAGAAAATGTGCTTTCTCCCCAGACTGAGCTGGGCTTTGAGCAGGACAGCTTCCCTCTCTCCTTTCAGGGATCAAAGAGGGTCTGCCCGCTTTGTAATCCACTGTATCTGCTGCCTTGAGAACGCAGACACACACTGCTTTGTGATTCACAAAACACACAAAATTCAACCTTGATTGCTTTTCTCTGTTTCTGTTTCTGTGGTATTAAGCTCAGAAGAACAGCTCACAGGGAGCCTGGTTTGATTCCTGGGTACTGTTTGCATGTGGCATCTGGGACAAGTAGGCTTTTAAAGCCTGGCTGTTGCAGAGCAAGCGCGGTGTACTGGGTACCCTACCAAGAGTCCCGTGTGTTGAACTGGGCTGTTTTTCTCCACAAGGAAGATAGAAAAGGGTTTTCAGAGCATAATGAAACATCTGAAAGCTGAAAAAAACACATCTGTTTAAAGAACACCTTTTCCTAGTAGTCCCTGAACTGTGAGTATTGACAAGTTTGAAATCCCTGTTCAGGAAGTATAATTTCTCTTGTCATACATTCCCTATCTGTACATCTTAGAGGTTTGGTTTTGTCACACATGAGTTATTTTCATGCTCGAAATTTTATACGAAATTTGTTCAAGATTATATAATAAATAATTGATTTGTCCCTGGTACTGTATTTTTCATCTAGCTGTGTTTGGAGCAAACAGAATATACATTTTGAAAAAGCAGCAATCATTTTAGCCTACTGCTGAAAGCAGAATGAATCTCAGATTTTCGTGAACTGTATTTTCACTATTTTCAAGACAACATAGTGTTATATTCTAATAATGACCAGTCTCCTGTAAGGTATTTCAGAAGAAAAAGTCAAGGACAACAGAAACCAGTATTTCATCCCAAAGACTGGGAATGATACATCCAGTTACTCTCACTGCCTCAGACCTTTTATATTTCTCTTCTGCTCTCTGAGGCTTGGCTTTCCCTTTTTGTCAGGGGATACTCCACAGATCCTTTACTGGTAACCAGAGAGGGAATGAGACTTTATTGATGATACCCTTTTAAAGAAACGGTGAGGAGAAAGAAGAAAAAGCCTGCTATTAAAAAAAAAAAAAAAACCCTAACTTTTGCCTGCTCTTTTTACATAAGAATATTTTTCTGTTTCAGACAGAGAAAGGAAAGTGGACCCAATGGTATAATACATGGAGATCCTATCGGACTTCACGTAGTACTAAAATTATAGACCTATCTTTGCTTTAACTGAACTACTAAAGCAGTTAATCTTTTAACCAGGAAAATTGTTGCTCTGAACTGAAAGAATCAAAGAGAGTGGGGAAAAACCCCATGACCAGTTTAATCCCTCATCTTTAATTATTTAGTATGCCATACTATTTATGTGAAGTTTATAATCTTTACATGTCTGTATGTCAGAGGAACTGTGAGCTATGACAGTGTGTTGGGGGCTCAAGCACAGGACACAGCTCTCATGGCCCTCTGGTCTTGAGTTTCAGGCTCTGCTTTGCTGCATCCTTCTTCCAGAAGTACTTCCCTTCCTTGGTGGTATGGAATGCAAAGGTAGCTCAGGTTGCTGTGGAAACCTTGATTTTGACTTCAGTGGATAGTTGCTGGTTAAGATTTCCATCTTTAAAATTGCATTAATTTTTCAAAGTGTAGTTAGTTATTTATATGAAGACTTTTCTTTTGCAGTGTTTGAACAGTTCAGTAGACATTGTAGGAATCTAATTCTGAGTAAGGGTTTCATGCATTTGGGGATAACAATTGAAGACAAATTACAGAAGGTGACCACTATACCTATTTACCTTTGATTTTTTGAAGGGCTACATGTTGATTACTCAATATATTTTCATAACTAGGTGGACACCCATGGATTTCCTTCAGGCTGATGCCATCCCTTAGGGATGTGCATATTGTCTTTGGAAATTATGACTCATAACCTGTTGGGGTGCCAACAGTGAAAATCTAGAGAATGTCGCCTGTCATCTATTTTATATTGGTAACAGTTTCCAGAACCTGTTTTGTAAATCAAGCAGGTCTATAGTTTCTCAACAACAGTGCTCAACTGAAATATTTTTCACAGTTCCAAGGATTCAAGACTGTGACTTCTTGTATGTAATTCTTTGTACGGTAGCAGCATGACCCATGTCTAAGTCATTAATAGTCACAGAAACAAAATTACTGTGGCATTTTGGAAATGCAAAGATCAGACCTGAAATGACGCAAAGTTCTGATATAAATTCAAAGGACAACTAATAAAAATTGTAGTTCTTTAAGATCCCATGGCTACTTTTTAAGGAAACTGAGTTTCATCTCTTCAGTTTGAGAGAGGAAAGAAACAAAAACTCAACATCCATAAAAAATAAGACTGACTTCTTAAATATCAGCAGTTTGTAATTTATAAGATGTTCCATGCATATCTCCAATACCACTCCATCTAGGTGGTACCCACCCATAGAGCAGTACCCACCTTCCTTAGAAAGAAGAAAAAACAGGAATTAGAAAAATTGTGGAGGGAAAATACCATGGCTGCAGGGAAAAGGGGAACACAGCTAAGAGGTGTGAGATAGAAGCCTGAATCACAAAGGTATTTTCTTAAGGTTAATTCTGCATGGACACGCACATCCTGTTCAATGCATGATTGGAGGGCACGCTGGTCTGGAAGGCCATGTCACTGTCAGACATATATTCACTGGAGGTAATGAACTCCTCCTCCAATGCACCAAGTTGAGAATGAGACATTTCAACCCATAATAACCATTATTCTCTAGCACTGTGATGATACCTACACTCAAGTATGATGGATTCCTGTACTCTGGTCTTACCGTCCCTCCCCTCTCCCACTTTTACATGCCTTTGGAAAGAGCTGCTACGGGTGGCCTGGGATATCCACATCCAAAATGTCACTTTGTTTGAAAGAGATTTACAGAACTCCAACTTTTTCTAAAGTTTCGTGATGATTCCTGGCATCTCCCTTTCATTCCAGTGGCCACAGTTTATTTCTTTCAGAGCTGTGCAGTGTACATACTCAGTGGTACCACTTGTCACTGGTCAGGAATGTCCTACAGTGTTGGGTATTTCTGTAATCCATCCATCTGCATAGCTGGCATCGTGTCTTGTTTGTGTGCCTTCACCAGCTTTATGTGCATCTCCCAGCTTGCAGCCAGGCTGTGTGCATCCTCAGGGAATGCATGAGTGCATCATCTGTGCTTGCTGTATTTCTGATGCTTCCTGACTGCTTTTCATGTTAACCTAGTTTGAAGCAAGTACTGCATGTCAACACAAAAGCAGTGACTTCTATGTCAAAAATCCATAAGGACAACATATAATCTCCAAATTAGGTTCTGGACTACAGACTGTGCTGTGAAAATCAGAGGGGTTATATGAAGTTATTGAAAAGTAAGGGCTCAAAATCCCTAATTAATATCCACAGACTGTTGTTGATATTAAGTGAAGTGGCATATGTGCTTTATTAACTTTTGCATAATGACAGTCCTCTGTCGCAGTGTGATCATTCAGTCTTACCTTCTCTGTCATCATGTGTTTATGAAATTGCCATGGACATTCTTCCCCTGAATCATATCATGAGCCACCAGATGAAAGATTATTTCAGGAAAGACGATTAGGAAAGAAGGATCTTGAATAGTTTATATGAGCCATGGACATCACTGATAGGATTTATTTATATTGAAAATAAATTGTCTTTACTTTCTGGAATCTTAGTAAAACAGACTTAAAATGATTGTGCTGTTTTGGTTTAGATAAGCAGGTAACATTTCTTAAAAGCATAGTGGTGTAATGGGTCCTACATTGAATTTCCCTGTAAGTGATCAAAAGCCTGAACAAATTGAATACTATTTTCTGAAGGACTGCAATGTATTTCAGTTTCAGGGAATTTTATTGAACCTAGTGTACATTCTTTTTCCTCCGCTCTGTAACAGGATTTGGCTAAAAAATAACCAAATTGTTGAATCAATGGTGATCTGATCTAAGAAATTATTCCCTCTCTTGTTCATGGCTTTGGATTCACTAGTCCATGTCCACTTAGATGCAAGAAGAGATTCATTTGGAATTGATAGTTAAGGGAATGTTTTATAACCTTAGGGTAGACTTGTCTGGTGGGACAGGCTGCACCACTCCGACTACTGGTACCTATGACATTAAGCATTGGCAATATATGCAGCTTGAATTACTGTGTACTTCCTAGGTTTCCAAACCTCTATGAGATTAATTTGATGCCCATGACTGATGCAGGTGAGGGTAGGTGACCTCACTGCTGGTGTCCACAGATCACTGCAGTGGTTGGTTTGGTTTTAGGGTTTTTTAGCAAAACTGTAAAAAAATTGAAAGGATAACTGGAAGAACAGTGGCAGTGTGGCACACAGTCCTTTTCATTCCTATGTATAAAATGTACAAGAGTGGCTGTGTGAGGCGGAAAGATTTCTGAATAATATTATGGCATGCCAGACCTATGCCCACAGAGCACAGTTAGTCATGGATGGTGAGTTTTCAAAAGGTTTTCAGAGCCTGGCAGAGACTGAGAAGACTGAATTTGCTCTTTAAATATTGAAGGGTCAGAGCTAGGGATTTGCTGTGGTTAAATCGTGGTATTTTCTTGAATTGCATTAAATTCAGAAAACTAAATGAGGTTTTCTCAGCAATATACTGGTATCAGAATTAATTGTGTAATTTTTTCTAATTGCTTTGCTTGTATGAGAAGAATGTTTAATTCATATTATATATTCTTGAGAGAATCCCGAGGCAGCTACTGGCAGGGACCTCCACTGAAGACAGTCAGTGTGCACAATACCACAGGAAATCAGAAAAATCTGTTCAATCATTGTGGTTGTTCAAGGGAGATTTAATAATTTTTCAAAAAATAACTAGCATATTTAAACATACAGGAAAAGCAGTGGAAATGGAGTCTTCTCACACAAGGTGGCAAAGACAGCCAGAAGGAATTGTGTTAAAATGAGGAAAAATGATTGTCAAAGCTAAGACAAAAAATAACATGAACTTTAACAAAACTAGCAACACTTAATTATTAGCTCATAGGCTGTAATGCCCCTGCCAACATCACTTTGTAAAACCATTTTCATTCTCCATTATCTGTTTTCATTTGGTGTGAAAAATGATGCAGCATGAAAAATGATGGAGTAAGAATCCACCGTCCGATCACAAACATCTATCTGATTCAACCCAGAAACAAAAATTACTTTATTTATTTATTTATTTATTTATTTGCTGCCCTAGCTACATTGCTGGGTTTTTTACCAATGTTATTACCTAGTTTCAGCTACTGCCAGAGCTTCCCCATGTCCTCAGTGCTCCTTGGGGCTCTGCGGACAGCTTCCTCTCCCTCCCTTTCTCTGCTCTCGAAACTTGGGAATGACAAGTTCTCACATTGTGTCCTGAAAGCTATCAAATGCTATTTAGTAAGAGGTCTGGCAGGCTGAGGCAAGAAATGTGATTTAAAGACAAAAGCAAAAATCCAGGAAACGTCTCCTGGCTATACAATCCCAGTTATATCATGAAAGAGCGCAAGTTTTCTGGGACATCCTTGGCAATACCTGCTCCACACAGCTGCTCCTGAGCAGGGTGCACTGAGCCCCCGGCAGTGATGACAGCTGTTCAAAAGCAAAAATAATCCCTGGAGATTTCGGGGGAGGATGAAGAACTGTGCAGGTGCCAGGACCCATGAAACCATGTGTGTCACCAAGCTGATGGTAATGAGGGCCTGTCCCAGCAAGCCAGGAGGGCGTGTTGGACTCCCTGCACAGGACAGGTTACACTGCCGGCGTTTGGGGATTTAAGAAGCCACCAGACACGTTGTTTTCTGGAACATACAAAGTGTGCCCAGTGTCTGAGTTGTCACTGAAATGCTCACATGCAGCACCTTCAAACGCAGGTCCCACATCAGGAGCATGAGAGGCCCCCCAAGATGAAACTGAAAGGGGAACAACACGTGGCAGGTCCCAGTTTGCATGGGGGAGGTAAGGACAGGCTTGGAAAGTCTCAGACCTTGTAGTCCAGTCACCTGTAAGACTTCCCTAGTGTTTGCATGGAAACAAAGTGCTCTTAATTTTAACTCCACCTGGGAATTACGCGTTTTGCTACATTTAAGTAGACTGTTGTAAAAGAAATCCGTCTTTGAATCCAGCATGCACAGAGGTTTTATAGGATCTCAAATTTAAATAGCCATAGCATGTATTCCCCAGGCTTTATCAGATGGGAGCAGATCTAAACTCATTCTCATTTGCATGATTCTATGTTTTGTAAATGCAGGTGCTATAAAGCATTGGTGTTTCTTAAAATCCAGGTGAATTTTCTTTGGAAATACATGATTCGGTGTTTTATAAGCTGATATATTTGTGTAGTTGTGTTGTTATAGCCAGGGGTGGTACAAGGATATAAGAGGCAAAATATTTACAGGGAAAAGTAATATTATTTATTAGAATATATGACAGAATTGGGGGAAGAAATAAGCAAGGTTTCAGACACATGAGATCTTCCTCAGGGCTGATACAGATGTCATAAGCTTTGAACTATATTTAAACTACTTTGAGCTTAAGTTGGTTACGTTAATAGTTGGATGTAAAGGAAAAAGTCCTTGGTACTTGAAGACTAGAGGTGTCTCTTAGATAAGTGAAAGTTGAAAAAGGCATTAGTTCATCTAGCACAATGAAGGAAAAGTAATAACTAGCTGTGAAACAGCAAGGGTCTAGCTGGGAGTGAGCAAAATTGTTAAGTGCCATAAAATCACCTTCCTCTCTGAGCCCATAATTTTAGGCGTCCACTTGAGTTACAAATTTCAGTTCCCAGACTCAGCTTTTGAAGATATTTTTTAAGACATTTGTGGGGCCAAGGACTGAGAAGTCAGAGGTGGACTGGCTATTCTGTGAAAACAGATTTCCCACTGACAACTTACTATTTCTGTCTTCTGTAAATTATCTAGAGCATCCTCTTCTAGTCTAGAATGGCTCATTTTTTGGGAGTGTGTACAGTGCATTCTAGAAGGGTAGAAGGAAGCAAATCCAGGGCTGTAGGATGCCCAGACTGTTAGGTTTCTGGTGTGAAAAGCAGTCACTGAAAGGGTCTGCATCATGCTGAGGACACTGACAGATTTGAGGTTTAGGGGGTCTCTTACATGGTGCTGCATTTTGACCTGCAAGGCGTTTGTTTCTGATGTTAAGATTGACAAGTTGAGGGGGTTGCCTGATTGCCAAGAAAGGCAGTAGTAGGAAAAGTTAATTTAATTTATGATTGTCCCAACTGTTTGTTGATTTCACCCCTCCCTCCTTTCCAGGATGTTTTTTGATGAATAGAAGTACATAACCATTGGGGTTTACATTTTGTATTTTGTTACATATGTACACTGTCCAGGCCCCTAAACACGAGTCCTTGTTGAGTGTAGGAGCAGTTCTCTTCAGAAATTTTACATTGATGAGGTGCATGTTGTCAGTGTCCTCAGGGCACATCAAGCTTGATATAACCATGACTAGTTTGGTGTATTTGCAATGCCTGTTGGATTTGTGGAGGCTGGGCTGCGCTCTGTTGTGGCTGAAAATGTTTAAACATTTAATGTTGTGGTAAAACTGACCCAGATGCAAAACCATATCCATAGTTGGATTAGAAAGGAGCAGACAGAGAATTTGGAACAGCTGCCTCACCTACAGTGTTTGTAAATGACAGTGTAAGAAAGTCTGAGAAAGAGCTGGGTAAGAACCTTATTTCTTAAATCCCACACCTTTTGGTCACCTTTATAAAAAGCTATGTTTGTTTTTTAACCCATCCTTATAGTTCAGTCACTTTTTTTTTTTTTTTTTTTTCATCTTGAGGACAATTTTATAGCCCATGAGAGCTGTTTTGTCTGGGCATCCCTTTGTTGAGTGAAAACCAGAAGTTAAGCGGATAAAGTTGAGATCAACGTAGGTGTCACTTCAGATTACAAATTTCAGCTCTGCCTGTAAGGTTCTACAAAGAATAAAAAATGGAAGTTAGAAGTGTTTGAAGATGGAATTGAGGGACCTGTTTTGTCAGGGTCACATTTAAGGATAAATGCTGAAGAAAGAAAGTGTCCTGAATTTCAGCAATTTCTCCTCTGCTGTCACATGGGACCAGACCTTCCACTGGTGCTGTGCCATCAAAAACTACAGTGGCTCTTCAGTGATTTATCCCACGGTATCTACCTACCCCCTTAGTTGCAGCACAGCTTCAGCTCTCCCAGAAACATTTCCGTTGTATTTTTTTTGGAAGACATATGCTTCTTGTTTTCCCCAACCGTGAACAGCTCACAAGAGGTACCACAGGTCCTGCTTCTGTGTGGAGGTTTCCCAAAAATAGTGGTCTCCTAATCAAAATTTCTCCTAACAATGATTCATTTAAACCTAGAGGTTATAACTGAAAAATAAGACATGGTATTACTTTAAGTATCAATTGATGGTCTCTCAGTAGCCTATGGTACACCACAATTGGGAAAGATTTATTATTGAGGAAAACCTCTGACTGAAATGAGCGAACTGCCTGTAAAGCATGCCCTGAAATTTAAATACATGTCAGCAGCAATACTCAATATAGCTACTGGCATTACTGTTAGTGTAAGCAGAGCTAGTATTTATAAAACCAATATCCTTTCTGCTATCGTGGGCTAACAGCCTTTGTCTAATTATTAATATTTTCAGTTGAGGGAATTTTGATATGATGAACTGCCTATAATTTGATAAAACACTTTGGATGCAATTTAAATTCAGTGTCAGTTCCACTTCAGTAATAGGCCATATTTTCACCATTTTTTAAATTTACCTACTCAGTCTTACAGATGTACTATAAATTATGGAAAGAACAACAAAAATCCAGAAGCTAATCACACCCTGGACTATTGCTGCTGGCTAAAGCTGTGTTACTGGTTACAGATTGCATGATATATATGGGCGGAACTAACAGCAGTCATAGTGGCAAAAATTCTGTATTTTAAAAAAATATGTATTTTGCAAGTAATTTGTTTTACTCTGTAAAATGCTCCCTTTTGCATTATACCCAGCTTATTGCACCTCATGGAGTCCCTGTTTTTGTGTAGATGCGGTGTTCACTATCTATTATTTTAAAAAATATGTTCAAAAACCACATGAGATCCATGTGGCTCATATGGGTCCAGTTCAGTCCATGAACTTCTGTTTAATTTTTCTTTCCACCTCTGCAAGGGTTGTGATAATTTTTTCTGAAGCATGTGAATTTAAATAAATTTTCTGAGGTCTTTCACAGTTTACCAAAGGAGTTAAAATCATTCTCCTAAGAGAGTGACTGTGGAGAAAATCATGTTATGCATATATGTTGATGTTTTCTAAGACTGTAAAGAGTGGCTGTATTTTGTTGGTAGTAATGCAGGAGGAAGGGAATGGATTGGTTAAACAACGGGTGTGCTGTGGTCAAGTGAAAGAGTTGTTTATTCTCAGTATAGCCTAAGACAGAAAAAGATGAGACTGGGCACTAGTACAGGTTTCCTTCATGCTTGTGTACTTGATTAGTCATAGAGAGGCTGAAGAAGTGCTGCAGCCTGGGATGAGAGTCCTCAGGGATTTCCATGTTATAATTGCAGTGTGTAGCCCAAGAGGAGGAGCAACTTCAGATAAAAGATGCAATGTCAGGAAAAATAATGCACTGTGTTTTGGAAAATTTAAATTCTGCGTTTTACTAATGCAGTTGTAGATTGTGTTACACCTGTGGCTGCAAATGTTTCCTGAAGGAAGCAAGGACTGAGCCCAGTGAAGGGAGGCTGCTGCCAGATTTCATTGCAAGCTATAAGCAGGAATAACCTGGTCCCAGGGGGGCAGCAGCACCCCTCAGCCTTGGAGCAGCACTGCCTTTGAAGGAAAGCCCTAGCAGGATGTGAGGCTTGAGCATTTAACCTCACATCTGGGAGGTTTTATTTGTCATCTGGCTGCACAATTTGGGCAGTGTTCAGTGTGTCCTGTCTAAGGCAGGAAAACTGGGGAAAGAGCCACCCCGAGGTACTGCAGCAGCAAGGGAGTTTTGTTGCCCCAAGGGCCAGGACCTGCTGCATGGAGAGACAGACAGTGGAAGTGGACCAGGCTAGGCACAGAGTCAGGGAGGAGCCTTGTTGGACCTGGCTGGGGGAAGCAGGAGGGGCAAGCAGCTCTTTCTGCCCTGCTCAGCATCGCTTGTGCCCTCTCCCTAGCCGTGGTGCAGGCCTGGTGGCTATCTATTGTCCCCAGCACGCCGCTTCCACAGACAAGCTTTGCATTGCATGTGCCGCGAGCACAAATGCTGTCTGAAAGGAGACTACTGGAAGGTGGAGTTTCAGCTTTGAGGTGTGAGTATCTGCCAGCTCAGAGTAAACTCTGGTTCACTCACTGTCATCAAAGCAATGACTTTTTAACCTGTTCCAGACTAATTGAACAGAAAACACACTTTCTAAGCCTTAGACTACTTTCCCCAGCAGAAAATTACTCATTGTCTTATAACTTTAGGACTAGAGTGCAGTCAAATTTTTGATGTTACATCCTTAAGAGGAATACACCTTGGTTTGGGACTGCACACCTTCCCTGTGCTTATTGAACAGGTGCCCGACTTGGTGAAGGATCCTCATTTAATTCAAAAGACTTGGCTCATAGATAAATATACTTACTTGGCTGTGTCTTCTTTACTGTCTCTTTATAAGATTCTTTTTCACAGACAGACCATCTTCCTAATAACACCCATGCTTTAATTACAAACGTATAACAGGCACACTGAGGAGTACAGTGCTGGTGTGAATCAAGTGCAATGTCTGAAGGTTTAATCACTTTCTGGAGAAGCACTATTCTTCTGCAAAGGTCAATCCAACCTATTAACATATTGAAGGTGCAGGGTAGCAATCTTGTTTTGACAGGATCCACAGCAAACTAGGGATTTGTTCATGGTTCCCTCCCAGCGCTGCTCTCCACACTTACCCATCCATTGACTCCACTGGCACTTCTCGGTGTGAGAAAGGAATCACAGCCAAGTGCTCAGAGGGGCCAAGGGAAGCACCCCACTAGTGTCACGGGCAGCAGCAGCGGGACAGGCAGTGCTGTCACAGAGGTGGCTGCCTGGGGTGTACCCAGCAGGACAGGAGGGGGAACAGACAGGGAAATGCTGAAAGTGCAACTTGAGCAGGTGGCAGCATGCTACCCTGCAGAGGAGGTGTAGATTCTTCCATAGCCACCCTCCCTGTTCCCTACAAGCAGCTGTGGAGCTCAAACACCCCTGCAAGGAGCAGATGACTGCACAGGCTTGCAGCTCCAGGGCAGCCTGTGTGTCAGTGCAGTAGTGCTGGTGCTCTCGGGTCACCACGGCACCGGGCATTGCGGTGAGGCCCTTGGCTGCCCTCCTTACCCTGGCACTTGCTGCTTCAGCAAGATGTACCAGCTGTTGGAAAAAGTGGCTGCATTTAAGCCTGCAACCTTGCACTTTAACCTCAGGGGTTAGAAGACAGAATGGGATTTTAGGGGTGTTTGTCTAAGCAGCTGTTGCACCATTTTTTGTAGGAATGTGTTGGATTCACCGGTTCATGTGCACATACAGCCCCACAGCCTACTGGGCTGTGAGGGAACTGTGGGGCTGAGTCGGTACAAGGTTACACTGCCAGATGGTGACTGAGATGAGATTATATCCTAAGACACTTTCGGAAGTCTTGCTCTTACCTTGTATTTGCTATGAGCTTTCCAGCTTCCTTGAAAAAGAAATGGATGCTAATTTTGCGTTCTCCTCCTGCTGTTTGAATGACACTGAGGTGCTGTGGCAGGCAATGAACGGGTGCTGGATTCAGGAGGGCTGGCAGAAACTCCCGAGAAGATTTGCTTCCTTTGTTTCTCCGTTGTCACGACATTAGCTTTTGTCAGAAACCTGTTTGTTCCGAGGTTTTAGGTTGTTAAATATTGATGATGTCTACACAGACATTTATGGTGTTTTGAAGCGTCTGAGCTCCTGACTCCCTGCTCTGGAAGGATTGTCACTGCTTTGAACCTTGCACACAATTTAGGAAATCAAACAAGAGTGAAAGAGTCATGGCAACAAGTCACTAGACACAAAGGTAGTTGGATCAAAGAGAATGTCTCATCGACTTTCCTGCCTATAACCTCACATAAACACCTTGCTCTTAGATCCTGGCAGCACAGATGTGTAAATTATTCAAACCAACAAACAAATTAGATACTGTACATGCCAGAAGAGGAGGACTGGTAACAACGAAAGTCTTAGCTCTGAGAATTGTTTGGGGCAATTGAGGAAAGCAAAGGCAGTAAAATATTTGGTAAAGCTAAAACAGATATCAAGCTAAGCTAATATATACAAATAAAATGCACATGTAACTATGTCCATAGGAACCCAAGTGTTGTGCCAGAGCGAATCCCTGTTTCTGCAGAAGTTGGTGTTGAATTTTCTAGCATAGGCTTTAATCTCCCAGCTTTTCACAGGTGTAATCTGTGCTACTTTTGGAAAGGAGGATGAGGGAGTTAAATGCTCATGAGTCGGCAGATTGTGGCAGGACCACAGGCAAGCATGAGGCATATCCACCTGAGTGTGAAGAAGAAACAAAGTTGTACTAGTTAGGCCAAGGAGACTGTGAGGAGATGTAGGAGGAAATGACACTATAGGTATAGGAAGGCATTCTTAGGTCAAAGGGAGTTCCAGTAATTTGTTAATTAACTAATTAAGCCCCAATTAACCCCACCCTGCATTAGGCCCATGAGACACAAGGGTTTAGCTCATTGCCTGCAGCAGTCAAGCAGTCAGCAAGGATTCCCCCATGCACCCTGCCAGCTGTCACTGCCTTCACCACACAGCTGGCTGTGTGCTTGCTTTCCAGACACGTACCCAAACCTCCTCCCTCTGAAGTGTTAAAGGTGTCAGTGCAGCTTAATTCACTGTGGATGGTGGCCTGAAGTGGCACAACAGTCCTGCTGCAGGTGACTGATTAGTGCTCCAGGTCCAAGTGATAATTAGTTGTTAGGATTTTCCTCGAGATTCAACTGGAAAAGCCCCTGGGAACTAGAGGCAGATTGCAGCTCCTTGTCATGGCTGCAGACATTTGGTGGCACCATGGTGTTTCCTGCTCTCCAGTTATGGCAAGCAGTCCTTCAGCTGAATGAAGAAATGTGGGTGCCTGCCTCAAGTATGTGGGCTCAGTGTTAAGGTATCAGGGTGGCATATATAGGATCTCTAACATGGCTGGGATCAAACTAGATGGGCCAGAGGTCCCTTCTGTTCTTAAACATTTGCTCAGCAAATTAGGTTTAAGAAAAGATGGTGTGTTAAAGACCACAGAACTGAACTGCAAAGCAGCATCTCCTGTTCATTTTTCTTCTGTTTGTCATTCTGTCATCTTTAGGTTTTAAAACTGGATGACGTGGACTTCTATTGCTTGTCTGGCTGGACTTTCTGAGTGTTGAGTTGTCAGTCTCAGCCTTCATCAGAGACATTTTAAGGTCTTACATTTAACTGCAAATTTGAAACAGTCTCTACTTTCTTCAATTCTAGTTCACAAAAGCATATGAAGGCAATTTTTTCGAAAAATTGATTTCTGATTGCATGAAAAGTGAAAATCAATCCTTTGGCCCAACTAACCTTTTAAATCAAATTGGGTTTCCTAATATAGTAGTTCTTTTCAGATCATGGTTTGCATATTGTCTTTGAATGGTCCTTATTTTAGAATAATCTACGCTCCACTTGCAGTTTTCTAATGTGAAGCCTTTTTTGCTGAAAACAGATTTTTTGGTTAAATGATTTTTTTGATTAAATTTAAAATATGCAGCCTGAGATTCATGCTAGTGAGAATACCATCATTAATATTATCATTTTGCAAAGAATGATTCCCTTTGGAAACTTTATTTTGTTTACTAAATGACCCAGGTTTTTTTCCTTTTCACAAACTTTCACTGTAAGTTTTTAAAGACTTGTTTAGATTCCTGTGCTTCGGAAAATGTTATACAATTCATGAGTTCAGCATACAGTCACCTGAAATATTCCTTCCCGTGTCACATCTTCACTGCAGCATTAGTTACTTGAACAGTACATTTTGTACAATATAAGCATAAGCCTATGCCATCAAACAAACACAAAGGGTCATACCAGATGTCCTGGGCCTTCCAGCAGATCTGTATTTTTAATATCATATTCTTAATCTGTGCTTAATCATGAGTACATAGATCTTAGATGACCTTGAATTACTTACATTAAAAAACAATACATAGTTTATTAGAGAACATCAATCTCAATGAGATGTAAAGCAAACTAGTTAATTGTTGGCTCAGGTTTTTGTGTGTCGCTGACAGTATCTTTGTTCACAGTTCATTCCATAGTTCTTTTTATGTAATTAATGGTTTTTTTCTCATTTGCGTAAGTTCTCCACGCAGCTAGAGTGAGAGGACAGGTACCGTTTCTGCAGGTAGGAAGGGCACATCCACCCGAGATGGCAGGGTGCTGAGGACAGAAGGAATGCCTGAGGCCACATACATTCCCCTTGGCCTGGCTTCCTATGGAAATGTGTCTCAGGCTGTCATGTGTGCCGGCAGTTGTAGTTCCTTTGAACTCTGAATTTGACAGGGGGTTAAGAACTTTTAAATCCCTGCAAATTTCCTGAAAGTAAACGTCTGTGTAGAGGGAGAGCTACCCTGTAAGTGTTTGGACAGAGAGAAAGGCAAAAGTATGAGCTCACATACTGTTAGGCACCAGAGGATCTGCGTGGGACAGGGCCCTTAATAAATATCCCAGCTGTGAGAAAATGTTGCACTTTACTCCAGCATTGCAGAAAAACCCCAGTCATCCTCTCCTTTGCTCATGAAATAGCATCTGTTGTAACTATAATCACAGTTGTGATAGCTGTAGTTTCACCTTACACATAGAAGCTTTCTTCTGATAAGCTGCTTTATTTTTTATTAATACTTATTTTATGCATTTCTCGGTTTGGGAGCAGAAAATACATATTCATTGAGACTACTATAAGAGGGAAAATTGCTTATTTTATCTTTCAAAGATTAGATCCCCTCAGTCAATCAGATGATTGCAAATGCATGCTCTTTTGTTTATTTTTTAAATCCCATAACATCCAATTAATTTAGTTTAATCTCTTGCATCTAATCATACAATGTATCTTCCTCATGGGTGGAAAGTAAGTTGTGCTTTACCAAAACATGAAGATAAGTGGCCAGTCATTTCATTCTACCCTTTTTTGTTCTAAAGCATATCTGGTGCTATTGGTCAACAATTTTATACCTCCCAGTTGAGATACCAGTCGGACTGGTCAGTCACAAGAGACCTGTTCTGTACATTGTGCCTACTTTCGTAGCTTCTTTCATAGCTTCATTTTGGTTATTAAATATTTATAGTTAAGAGAACGGACTTGTTAAATGAAATTGCTTGCTGTAATTTCACCTAATGGCTTCATGCTTTAAAAGAATTAATCCATGAAATATCTTAGATTTAGGGAAGAGTGTCTCCTTAGGGTAAAGCTCAACTCTTGCGAATTGCATTTGATAACATCAGGGACATTCTGCTTCAGAAGCTTTCTGACATGGAACAAGCAGACCTTGTTTTGTCAGACAGAATAAGTGATGAAAGATTTTTATTTTTACAGAGAATAAACTCCTGTAAATTTTGTACATCAAGCTACAATATGCTGATATCCTCTGAAGATGTGACATTTTCTCTGAATCTATAGTACACATGTATGAATAAAAGTTAATAAATCTACAATGCTAAACTTGTCAAAAAACATCCAGAATAAGTGGGTTCTCTAGGTACTGTCACAGCACAATTGTCCTAATTTTTCTTACCCTGAAATGCACTTATTACAGTTGCATTATTATAGTTGCATACAAACCCACATGGAGCATCAGTCTGACCCACTGCAACAGATCCTATATTCTCTTGGAAATGCAGTAATTTGAAGGTCCAGTCTCAGGTTAGGTTCCAGCAGAGCATATAAGGCAACACTTAATTGTCCCATTTAAACCATTAACTTATCTGGGAATTTCTATCTAAGCATGTGCTAAAGACCTAAGTATGTCTTGAGTTGGAGGAAGGCCTTCTGATGGTCGATGGTACTTAGTCAGCTTAGCTTCAAATAGTGGTATCAGCAGCACAAATTTATTCTGTTTTATTGGCACTTGGCTGCCTTCTAGTTTCTTCGTTGCTTAGCAATTCAATGAAATTGAACATTATAATACTTCATGCGTTGCTGGAGCAAATGGTATTTTACAGATGAATAGAGAGCTAAGTTTTGTCATCTCTGCATTAATAACATCATTATAATTGTTTTTATTATTATTGTCCATTGTATTATTTTGCAAATGAGATATTAAAGGCCCAAGTAAATTAGGTTTGAGATTCATCTGTCCTAATTAGGTATCTCAAAGTTAGACTGCCTCAGTCTGCAGTACTCACCACAGGCTTCTTTTCTAATCAGCAAAGAGGAGCAGCACCTCTTGAAAGTAACTCAGGTCTTCCTGGAAGAAAGGCTTTGCTGATGTCTCCTCTTCTCTGCTGACCATGAAGAGATTGTGGAGTCACTCATTCAAATTCAGGTAGTCAATCTTTTATAGGGAAACATTTTTGCTGAATTCATCGTGTTCACAAAAGTGTCAGTGGCAAATGTGAAAACTGAATTCAAGTTTGTCTTTCTTCTGATCTATGCCACTGGTTCCTGAGTTTCAGGGTATTTCATTTCAAGACCCTGATTTCGTGATTGGTCATGAATGTCCAATGCCACAAAGAGCCACAAACTGTTACAAGGTGTCAGTGAGTGGTACTTTTCTGTCAGCAGCTTTAGAGATGCCTGAACATAAATGCTGTTGGGGAATCTTATGCTGTCTGGTGCACATGTGCTCCAGGTGACTACAATTGGATTTATCAGTATCAAATATTTGTGAATTTTGTAATCCTTACTCAAATCTTGATTCTGCAAACTAGTATGAGATGAGGCTTGGTGCTCTGGTGCTTTGTTTTGCCCTTGTTTATGTGTTTCCTCTTTGTTAAGGTTCATTTTTCTGGTGTATAGAACCAGGAAGCAATCTTCTACTGCCTCCCTATCCCTAGGGAAGGGCATGGTGGAGTAGCCAAAATGGGTTTTCCTATGTGGCAAAATGATGGTGAAGAAGCTGAATCTGGGGTTAGAGGTTTCTCCTACTGGACTGGGAGCCAACTACTTTTCCCCAAGGACCCTTTATATCATTACTTGCGATGTTTAAAACAGTTGATCTTAACAGTTTGACTCATATTTACAGCTAGTCACTTGTGCCTTAGTATGGAGTCCCATCATGCCATTACCAAAATCTTGCATATGTCTCCTGACTCTTGGCTCCTCTCCGAGCATGGTTTTTATTTCAGCACTTTTTCATTAGTCCAGGAAGAGCTGAATGTGGGGAAAGCAGCTAAGGTCACCTCTTTTGTCCCCTTTTCTCCTTCTCTCTCCTGTTTCCAGGATCAGAGGGAAATGGTCCCTTTAGATGTAATACAATGTTAAAAGCAAAGGAGGTCTTTGTTCATTTTCATGGAATCACACACTCATCAAGGTTGGAAGAGACCTTGAAGATCATCTAGTCCAACTATCAACCCAGCATCATCACCCCTAAAACATATTCCCAAGTGCCACATCAAACGCTTCTTGAGCAATTCCTGAGATGGTGGCTCCATCAGCCTCCTGAGTAACTTATTCCAATGCCTAACTACTCTTTCAGTGTAAAATCTTTTCTAATACCTAATCTGAACCTCCTGTGGAACAATTTAAGGTCCTTTCCTCCCATCCTTTCACTTGAGACCCATCAGAAGTGACTGACCCCACCTCACTACATCCTCCTTTCAGTCAGTTACGAATTTGGCTCAGATCCTCCTGAGATGTGGGACAAGTGAAGGGATATGTCATCTGGCAATTGATCTGTGCAGGGACAAGGGCAACACTGAAGCAGTTACAGATGTGTGAAGCAAGAAAAGTCCAGCATCCTCATCACAACCTCCCTCCAAGCGCTGCTGCCCTTCCCACAAACTACATTAGAGGTCACATTTGTATTTTATGGTGTCGCTACACATGCTGTTGTTCTAGTCTGAGGCTTTGATGATTGTGCAGCAGCGGAATGAAACATGTAGCTTTTTGACAGTATTGATTTCCAAAAATAAAAGCCAGTCACTGACCCATGGCAGCATGCTTTTTCCTTCACTGCAGTGTGCTGCACTGGGCCATGGTCTCAGTTCTTGCAGGACCATTTCATGCTGGAATACAGAGAAATAGCTCTGAGTAAATGAGCAAAGCTGCAACAGTGGCATGATTGAACCTAGTCAGAAACTCAGCCCCACACAGCTGCTCACTCACTCCTACCAGCAGGATGGGGGAGAGAATCAGAAGGGTAAAAGTGAGAAAACTCATGGGTTGGACAGTTATAGGGAAATAAAAAGCCACACATGCAAGCAAAGCAAAACAAGGAATTAATTCACTGCTTCCCATGGGCAGGCAGGTGTCCAGCCATCCCCAGGAGAGCAGGGCCCCATCACACATAACGGTGATTTAGGAAGCTAATCTCTCCAATCTCTCCCTCTTCCTCCTTCATAGGCTTTATATACTGAGCATGATGTTGTGTGGTCTGGCATATCCCCTTGGTCAGTTGGGGTCACCTGTCCTGTGTCCCCTCCCAACTCCTTGTGCACCCCCAGCCCCCTCACAGGCAGGGCAATGCAAGAAGCAGAAAAAGCCTTGATGCTGTGCAAGCACTGCTCAACAACAACTGAAGCATCCCCGTGTTATCAACACCATTTCCAGCACAAATCTGAAACACAGCCCCACACTAGCTATTAGGAAGAAAATTAACTTTACCCCAGCCAAAACCAGCACAGTCAGGCTGATTATTTCCTGGATCGCTGGATCAGAGAGATTGAACAGATGAATGTGTTTTGTTTTATTTCCAGAAAAATTACTTTCTTTTAACCCCATTGTTCATATCTGGCAGCTGATATCAGTTCAATCAATGACTCCTGTTTTCTTTGCAAAATTATGAATTTACAGTGCACCATGTTAACTAAAGAACCATTTTCAACATATTTGTAGAACTCTCCCACTCCATCAAATTCTGGATTCAGTTTCACTGAAGACAGTTTATCCTCTAGCATTTTTGCCATGTTTATTATTTTCTTACTCCTTTATCTAGGTAAGCAGACTGAAGAATTTTCATATAGATATTTTCCCAGTGTTATGAATAATTAATTTGACAAAATTACAACTACACAGGCAGAAGAAAGTAGTAAAACCAGGATTAGAGTACCCAGCGGGAAAACAAGTAGTCCTTTGTTTGTTCCTTCACCTCAGGTAAACTTAAGATGTCAAGCCTTGCCTTGTGCTTGGTGCGGCGCGTGGGAAGCCGCGATCCCGGAGGATGCGCAGCGGGTTTGGCTCGGGCTGGGTTGTCAGGATCGGCGCTGCCCTCTCGTGGCCGCAGCCGTAAATCGCTCTCGGGGCTCCCCGGCTCCGCCTGGGCACCCGCGGTTTGCAAACGCTCGCTGTGCCTAGGAAAGGGAAAATCGATGGCAAAATGTATTCAAAAGGAATACGAGGCTGAGCCTGAATTCAACTGCCTTTACAAACATTTTTTTTTTTTTTCCCGAGGCAAAGGCTTGCAATGTAACTCCGGAGTTAATTCCTGATGAGCATCGATGTGTGTGAGTCAATAAGGAACTCAGGACCTCAAGAAACACGTTTCTCTGCAACTGGGCTCTGTGTATCCAGATGATTTGTGTGGTTTTGCTTAGGCTGGTTGGTTCTCAGGCCATTTCCAATGCAAAGGTCTATTTTTCTTCTCGGTGACTGAAGTTCAGTATGTAACAGGGCTCAGTGAGGAAAGCAAATGACTCATCTCATACACTCAGCACCCCTCCACGATGCACATATGCCTTCACACCAAGAGAGCTGAAGAAGAGAAAGCATACAAGAAAGTCAGGGGAGACCACCCATCCTCTCTCTATCAAAAGGCTTTCCTGGTCATTAAGGCTTGGTCTTTATACTGGACTTGCTCCAACTGCCTGGGAGCCAAGCATCTTTCTCAGAGAAGAAAGAGTGCATGGGGATCAAACTGTAAGTAGAGGCTGACCATATAAATCAAGTACTTCTGCATGATGTGTGAACTGACTGTACACTTTGGCAGAGATCTTAGGAAATGCCTAGATGCCATTTAGCTACTCCTTTGGGATATTCCTCAGTGATTTCACTAGTGATCCAAAGGCTTTCCAAAGGGGGCTTTTCACTTTCTGAGGAACCTGTGCCAGCACGTGCTCCAAACTGAGGCATTTGTGCTGAGTTCAGGGTCAGGAAAACACATCCCCTGCTGAAAGGTGGGCAGTGGGAAGGTGGGGAGGCAGCAGGGCCGGGGAAGGGAGAGCTCCGGGGCTGGGCAGCAGTGGGCAGGGTGGCAGCAGGAGCAGCACCGTGCTCCTCATGCAGCTGAGCTGTCTGGATGGGCTTGTGCAGGTGCCAGCCTGCCTCCATTTTCAGCACATTCTGTTGAACACAGTTGCCTGTGTCTGCCTCATTAGAGGCATACTGATTGTACACTGAAGCAGCAAGAGGTTCAGAAATGCAAAAATGTGGGTACAGAGCAAAAAAAGGAGGGGCTAAAGTGTGGCACTGCTGTGGTGAGAGCTAAAAGGTCCTGTGGGCACAAGCAAAGACTGGACAAGCCCAAAGAAGTGAAAGCCACAGAGGGCTTCTTTGTGCACAGAAAGGGAAGAGAGGAGGTTCACTCTCTTCTGCTCTCTTTCTGTGTTGTTTCTTTTTTTCTCAGTCTCTGATAACCAGTGAAAACACAAAACTGGGTTAACTGGGTTTGTTATCTGCCAATAGGGCTGATGTTTTGTTCTTAAGTGACCTCCCCAAAGCCGGGGCTTGGTGTTCTAAAGAGATTCAATTATCATTGTTGCTCTGCACCCATACTGCAGGGGTGAAAAAGAAGCACAACCAGTTTCAGCCTCATTGTGCTGAGGGCTGTACAAATTCAAGAGCTCTCACAGTTCGGCTTTGTTTCTTACTGAGGTGTTTGCTACCTTTGAGTGCTCCTATTTAAAACTATGACATAGATACACCTACACACAGTTTTCAAAGAATTGTTGTTGTCATAGTTGTTGCTAGATATCAGATATCTCTGTAATTGTGACTCTTTTCTATCTCTGTTTCATGCTGTGCCTCTGAATTGTTTAGAGGCAACCTGAATTATTTTCAAGCCCTGCTAGGGAGGCCCTTTCTAGGTACATAAAAGAGCTTATATAGACTGTTGTACTTGCAAAACCACTTGAAGTGTAAGCAGTCTATATGTTTACATAAAGGGAAGCAATAAATAAAGAGAACTTTCATCTTGAAGGTTAGTAGCAGCTGTCAGATGCTGAGTTTGTATTAAATATAGTCTGGTAGTACTTACTCATTTAATCAATAGGTGACATACTGTCTTACCTTGATCTGGGTGGTGGGAAGAACAGTGACTGTGAACCAGGGAGTCTCTGCCTGTGTCGCTGCTTGGCTAAGCCATGGCCACGTTGCATCCCACAGTAACCAGCTTGTGCCTGTAACCCTGGCCAGCTGACAAGGGTCCTTATGGGGTTACCTACCCCCTGGGCAGCCCAGAAACACTGTGGGCTGTAGGGGTTCACCTGCAGCCATCCCAGCTGCAGGGATATTGGCTTGCTCCACTGTAATACCAGTGGTGATTTCCCAATACCAAGGGACCCAGCTGCTCTCCATCCACTTGGCACTTTGGAAAGGCCCAGGAAGGAGAACCTGTCAGCAGATCTTCCTCAACCCTTACTGCACTTTCTTCTGTTTCTGGGGAGCAAATGGAAAACATAACCCTGAACGAGTTCCTTGTATGCAAATGTGTGTTTGTTTATATGTAATGTGGGACGCTGGGTGGTCCCAGTTTTGTGAAGGGAGCCCCTAGGGAGTCCAGGCCTTGAGGCTTAAGTAATCTGACTGAGAGACTTGTATTTACCTTCTGAAAAAGAGTCAGGCTTTTAGAAGTGATTGCTCCACCACATAAAGAGTCTTACAACAACTTTGACAGGTACAATGGAGGTTGGCTTTGGGTCATAATCACATTGGAGGCAATCATAAGGCTTTAAATTAATAAGACATGTATTAAGCATAGCCTGAAAGCACTCCCACTTCACTAATCCACTCAGAGTGATAGCTTTTGAAGGAATCATGTAGTGTTTAAGTTAATAATGTATTTCTTAAAAATAGTTCTTTTAGTAGCAAATGTATGACAGATGAATTTATTGTTGAGCCTTCTAATTTGTGACTGTAGTCCTGCTTAAATTGGAGTGTCTGTTTAGCATTAGAGAGGCTTCCCACAGCTTACCAGTTGGAAAGCCCAGATCCATGCTTCCTTTCCAGTACCAGTGCAGTCATTTTGACAGACACAAGGAAGAGCTTTTCTTCCTTTCCTTGGGTCCCAAAAGCCATCCCTGATGTTTCACTTTTAAATGTGATTGTAATGACTCAAATGTTTGGAGTTTCTCTCTCAATTTATTTTTTTCATGATTTCCCAAGTAAACAAAATCTGTGTAATTCAGTGGGATTAGTCCTGTATTATTCTCCATCTCTCTTGCATTTTGAACTGCTCTGAGGGAAGGAGCCACTCCAGATTCTACAGGTTTCATAGAACTAGCAGCTTGCTAAAGACCAAAGATCCAAACTAGTGCTTTCCACTAAGAAAATTCCTATCTTGTGGTCTCAGTGGTGCAGGGCCTGTCTGACCTTCTGGAACAAAACTTGCTGCAACAACAGAGCCTGAATAGCAGCTAGAGGCTTTAGCAGGGCAGTGAGGGTTCCCTGTGTCATTTTTGAGGCCTTTTCAGGGGGGAAACACTGAAGCTGCAGACACAAGGAGGATCTACAGGTAGGGGCTCATGCTGCATCTGATGGGGAGATGGGAGCATTGTTCTGGGAATAACTGGCACTTGGGTGTGCTGTCATCATCAGTGCAGTGGAGATGTATAAAGCACACTGCACGCAAATCCAAAGGAGACCAGATTACATTAATCCTCCTATTCACAGACCAGATTCTTGAAAAAATAAGTAGATGGGCAGAAGCTGGCGATGGTACTGGCATTGTTAAATAGAGATGGTCTTCCAGATCGCCCAAAGAGCAAAGACTTTTTTGATTTGTTGCAACTCCCTGCATTCTGCTAACAAGAACAAGAAGGTGAAATACTGTTGAAGAACCACCAGCACCACTCCCAATTTATCTAATTTAGAGGTTTCCAGCAAAATATGTTACATTTCCAAACTCACAGGAACCCTTTGTTAAGATTTTTTTTTTTTCCCCGTAAATTTCAGAGAATACAAAGAGGATAAGAACCCTGTCTGAGGCGTAGCAGTTAAAATTCCATTATGAGTTTGAACAAAATCACAAACCTTCCAGGGAAACCAGTGATATCTGTTATGTTGATTAATCAGAAAAAGTCCATATGTTTTTCAGGCTTTCCATTGTGTTTTCATTGTATAAACAAGAAAACAAAACCAAAACAAACTCCAAAGGAATTTCATGAAACTGTGGCATGTAAAACCAGAAGAAAAATTTGTTACCACCCATAAAAGATGAAGCTGTTTGCTTTTTTCCCAGCTACTGAGAAGCCACTGACTATTTTTGAGGTTGGGGTTCTGGTGGAGTGGATCTTAATTTCTAATAATGACTATGCTTCACTTAGGAGGGGTATGGTCTATAATATAAAATATTATCTCCATGTGTGTCTTCTGGGGCTAGTAGTGTTTCTTGCTCTCAGACAATAATTTTTGTCCGCTCGAACCCCCAGCCTCAGGGCTGTTCTCCATGAGTTCTTGCCCTATTTTCTAATTTTGATGTCGAAAAGAATAATATCCTTTTTGCAAAGAGCCTCAGCAGTATCTTCCACTCCCTCCTTCATCCGTGGGACTTTGGAAATTTGGAAGGAGAGAGATGGGCTTGGTGCATGGTCTTGTCTCCCAGATCCTAAGGAGTTTACAAGTAATATACATGCAGCTTTAACCAAAATCGGCCTTTCTGCAGAACAGTAAAAGTGTTGTCTCCTCTAAGAGTCTCCTTCTTTGTCTTCAGTATCAGTGCTCTAAAGCTGTACTACCACCCACATGTTTAAATGTCAGGGACTAGGACTCAAGTGTCTTGAGATATGTGTTCATGTTTAACTGAGAGATGGAGGAGCTTTTTAAGCACTTCTTAGAGCAAATGCACCTTTAACCTCCATGTTATCACAGTAGTGTGGTGTGATATCACTGCTCATGCCATTTCAAAAAACCCCAGCATATTTCTTTAAAAGGACGATCTTGGAGATGCTCTCAGGCTACATGTAAGTGCTGAAGAAGGAGGTAAAAAAAAAAAAAAAGAGAAGTTTCTTTTTCACTAATAGCAACTGAAATTTTTACATTACCACTTGCCTTCAGTAATGTATTCAGGAATATACGAGAAGGACCATGGACGAGAAGGAAACTCTACAGAACCACCAAAACAGCTCAAAGGCAGATCTACTGCTTAGCCTCTCCTGAGGCCTCTGCCATTTGTTAGCAGGGCTAAGAGCTATCCAACTCCTCCAGAGTATGGAGCTTTGGACACCTTTTCCTAAAACTGGAATATTATGGAAATCACTTGAATTACAATCTTCCAGTAGACAACACTTTGGTTTAATATTTCTGCACTTTTACTATATATGCACAGTTAATTAAATGTGCCTGATATACCAAAGGACGTTATTTGTGTTGGTGTAAAACTCTACAGATCATACTCCTAACTGTAGTATGTCCCTACCCACTCCCCATGTACACAAACTCAATCCTGTTAATAATTCCAGGTGTCTTGAAAAAATACATGGATTTAAAATGGTACAAAATGAGAAACTGTACTTTATTCAATAACCCTTATACTACATGTATGATTAAAAAGCTTTTGTTTAAGTGGTCCCTTACAAGTCTTAACTACAGAACAATTCATACAGAGGTGAGGTTAATAGGATATTTCTCATTAATCCTGCAGTTCCATTTTCACATGCCAGAGATGGGCAAATGAATTTATCTTCAAAGTATCTGTACAGTATTAGAGCGCTGTTTAAGAAAAAGAGCAGTGTCAAGGATACGGGTAATTATGCCTCTTTGTAACATCAGGACCTTTCTTTTTAAAAGCAGTGGATTTAGAGGAAATCTTGTTCAGTAAAGCAGTGTTATCAGGTGTCCCAGCCAGGCCAGGTGCAATCCACACAGTATTATATCATGCCAAAATGGATGTGGCAGTCAGGGGTCCAGCCTGGCAGCAACTTGCCTACTGATGCAGAAGACCAGGAACAGATTTATTACTTTTTTATAACTTGTTTAATTTCAATGATACCATGATGTAGTGTGCTGACATGGCAAAACACAGCACATGCCCACAAAAGTCACTCAGAGAAGGCTCCCTGATGCCAGAGCATGTGGCAAAACCACTGGGGTGCTGCAGTCAGACAGGGAATTTCATGCCTGGCTGCCCAGGCTATGTTTGCCCTCTGAAGAGCAGATTTTCTGAGTAATCAGACTGGTATCCTTCACCCTTCACATCTACAAACTCAGCAAGAAATACATATCTAGAGCATAAATGGTATTATAATACCATAATTTATATTTAAACTGTCTGACCAAATGGTGTCTAGTCCTTACCTTAATCCTAGCACTGGAACTTGGGGGTCTTTGTTGATTATTCCCTTTTCACAGAATCACAGAATAGTCCATGTTGGAAGGAAATCTCTAGATCATCTGGTCCAACATTCTGTGGAAAAGGCATCCTAGATGAGATTACCTGCCCAATCACATCTTGAAAAACTTTAGTGATGGGGACTCTTCCACGTCCCTGGGGAGGTTTTCTAGTGACTGATGGTTCTTACTGTAAAATAGTTCCTCCTTCTGTTGAGATGAAATCTCTCCCAGTGCAGCTTGTACCTTCTTGTCTTCTGCATATGGCTCCTTGTGAAGGGAGAGTCTCTGTCCTCTGTAGGAGCCCTTCAAGTACTGGAATACTGTGGTTGGGTCCCCCCTGAGCCTTCCCTTCTAAAGCATATAGGAGCTAGCTCCTTCAGTCTTTCCTCATAGGTCAGGTTCTAGAGCCCTTTGATCATCTTCATGGACCTCCTGTGAAACTTCTCCATTCTGTCCATTTTTCTTTTGAACTAGGGGACCAGAGCTGGAGACAGTACTCCATGGCTTCCATTTTCTTTTGCATAAAATGCAGCTCCATTTCTTTTTCTTCCCTTTATATCCTTCTGAAAATGTTTGTAGCCATCCACTGTAGTTTTCTAGTCCTGAGAATTTTCCCACCAGCTTTCTGTAATTCCTATCACATCATAAATCTCAGAGTGGTCACAGAGTTCCAGTTCCTCCTGTTTGTTGCGCAGACTGTGTGTGTATTTGCCTTTGGAAAGACTTGGGGGGTATTCCGCACTGCTCTGGTAGGTGCTCTGGCTGTGCCATTATAACCCGGTGAAAATCACTTTTGTGTGCTCCAGTGAAATGGTCTCACATTTTATTTATCAGCAGTATTTATTGTAATGCAGAGAAGCCACTCTGATTCTGCTACTGCCAGTCAGATGCATTCAAGTATGAAGGGGAAAAAAACCTGTAAAACGATCAAATGAACAAAAGTTCTGATACTTTATCAAGTAGAAAAGTTAAATGACTTGTTCTATAAAGGCACTGACATTTTTTAAGAAACTACCTCCTCTATTTAAACTTTGTGGGTTTCAACGATATTTTGATTTTATATACTTTTAAGAGCTTTCATTTCTTGAGATAAATGCAATTAAATATCTGTTCTCTGCAGAATATTATGGGTCAACTGGTTTAGATTACTTTATAGAAATATAATCATAGCTAAAACACTTTGCAAAACTTATTTAGCTGGATCACTAGGTCACAGCATTTAGTATTGCTAGTTGTAAGATTAGCTTATTGTAAAATAATTGCATTTCCCCCAAAATCATCTACTAAAGGCATTGGTTTTAGTAAACATGAGATAAGAAAAAATCTTAACAGTCACATCATTAAAAATTCATGCTTACTCTCCATGGAAGATGTCATTTATAATAGAAGCCTGTTTTGCTTGTGTTTCTCTCTTCTGGTGATTTTGAATTGCATCATAACTGACAATATTAATTAAAAAAACACCTTTGATTGAACAGGTTAAGATGTTTTGTGAGGAAAACATTTAATGAGCAGACTTCTACAAGTCCAACTTATTTTGGAGTCTTAAAATACACAGTGTAGCCAGTGCATGTGTTAAAAATAAAGCTTTCCACTGAAAAATGTTTCCTGACTATTGAAACCCTGGACTACACAAAAAAAAAAAAAAAAAAAAAAAAAACCCTGGTTTTTTTTTTCCTTTACATTTTTTTTTTTTTTTATAGTTTTTATGCTCTCCACCCTCCCCAGCGAGGCCAAAGCCATACACCAGTCCTGGGAGCTCCACTCTCACCAAAAAAAAAAAAAAAAAAAAAAAAAAATCCTGGTTTTTATTTTGCTATAGATTTCTTTTTTTTCTGTATGACATTCAAAATAGCCACAAAACACAGATCTAGACAGGAGTCAGCCCAGAGCAGCACTGTACATGTTGTGCATTACTTAGATGGAAGATTGTGAAAATTAACTGGGAAAAGAAGGTTCTCCTGTTTTTTCTTGAACAGCATGTTGTCCAAGAGGATGAACATGATGTGAGCACAGCAAATGGCTGCTCTGAACACCTTAGAAAACATCCTGCCAGTTTACAAAGCACAGCTTTGGTGCCTGTCACCACCTTTCTCCTCCAACCAAAGCACTGTTCAGCACTCATGGGAGGTTCTGCTTAGCTGCTTGCATCCTTCATAGTCTGAAATGGAGACATCTGTGGGTTTGGAACTCCTTCAGGGCTGAGATGGTGATTAAGAATAAGCACAGTGAGTTAAATTTGAATGTGAAATGAAATAGGAGTTAAGTTCCTAAGCAGCTTTGAGGATCTGTGCCTGAGCTCATAAAATGCAATTAATTAGTGACTAACTGGGGACTCTCTAAGGCTCTTCCATCCTTGAGGTTTCAGTATGACATCTCCCCTCCTTAGCCTATGTCACGTGCTCTAAAGTCATCATTTTGCCACGAAGGAGTCAGACACATTTACAAGCTCTTTGATCTAGCACAATTCCATGTAAATCGTAGCACACAAACACACATCGTTGTGTGCTACGGTTTGTGGCAGGGAAGGAGCAGGACTGAACACTACCAGGCCTTAAGCACTGACAATTGTTAGGGCACTGCTCAACCTCTCCTAGTCTGCTGAGCTGTGGCAACAAGCATGGATTGCTAAAGCTGGTGGAAATTCATTATCACTATTGGAATGTCATTAACGCTTTTCCCAAGGATTACATATACTTTTAAGTGTCGAAATACTCCAAGCCAGTGTTCAAGCAAATTAAAAGCAGCAATTCCAGGGAAGAGGCATTTATTGATGATAAAATGCTGTGAGGGCCAACAGATGTCATTCCTCATAATAAGGCATGTGGCTCTAATTTGGCACTTCTTGCCATCAGGAGGAACCTCTTGCAGAGCAGATGTCGCTTCTAATCCTGTCTTCCATGGGTGCCTGTGCCCTGTTGGAATTGGTATGCCAGTTCAGAAGCAGGCTCAGTGCCTTGAAAGCAGATGGTCATGAGCACGAGTCATGCTACAAAACCGATACTTCTAGAAGTGTGGGTGCTGAGACTGAAGGACTACCCAGGAACATCAAAATCTTCCTGTGCAGGAAAATTCCCCCTAAGTAGGCTGATACATGCCATTAGTGCTTTAGTGGTAGTAGAAAATGGATGTTATCTGTATCTTCTTTCTGGTTATTTTAACTTTTGGCCAGCCTCTGGTGATCCCAGGGGTCATTCTGGCAGCTGAGGGCATTGGATAATATACGTGTCTTTGGCAAAAATGCCGTCAATGCTCACTGTTACTTTGAGAGCTCTACAGCACCTGGGAATTGTTGTAGTGTGGAGGACTACCCTGCTGGGCAACAAGGGGGAGAAGTGGCCCTTGAACCTGTATTAATCCAATTCCTCTGTAAGACAGAGCATGACTGTGCCAGACAATACCTGAAGTAAATCTGTGCTCCTGTTTCATTTCACCTGCTTTTTGCTTGGTATAGAGAGTAGCATTTTGCCTACAACATTCAGCCTAGGTCAAACTTTTGTTGCACTGAAGACAATGCCTCAGTTGCCCTCACTGGGATCAAATACCGTTTTTCTTACAAATTCAGCCTTAAATAACAATTAATTTCAGTAAATTTACTGAATGCAGGATCCCAGAAAACCTGGTGCTTGGATATAGCTACTTATTTACTCTCCCAAAATGAATCTTAGAGGAATTTAAATGTTTAACTGATATGTAATATGTTCTTAACTTGTGTCAGCAAGAAGAGCTGTTAATCTCTCAAAACACCATGAGTACATGCTTGCTTTCAAGTGTATCTCAGGTTTTAAAAACCAGCCCTTGCTACAATTAATTGCTAGGCTTCAGTAATTACAGAGTAAGATCAGGTTACGCAGATCTGATCTGTTAGGAATCTTAATCCATATGTCTAGGAGAAGCTTACAGTAGGTATGTTTCTCTATTCTCAGTTAGAGAAGCAAACATTTCCCCAGTATATAATTATACTTCTTCAGCTCCTCCAAGTACCGCAAGAGACACTTCAGTGGAGGACTCATGATGTGGGATGTTTCTTGTCACCGTGATCCTTGCTGAATGAGGAAGGTTTGCAGGGAAGATTTGGTCATGAATGACCTTTGATGACTCAGTCGCAGGTAGTGCCAGGAGATTCTCCTTTCAAAATGTAGATACACAGTGATGTCTGAAATCCATTTTAAAATGCCTGTGCAGCCCAGGCATCTTTGGAAGGATTCCAAAAACCTTGTATTATCCTTTCTGACAAACATTACAACTGATCAGCAAAATACGATGGTGTCTTCATTCCATGTCCTAGGAGTTTTTAATTAGCCAGCTATGCAAAAGCTCTCAGCCAGCCAAGCAGCTGTACAACCTGCCAGTGGAAGGCAAAGCTACCGCCAACATACGGTGCAACTTTATTACATAATAAAATGCTCGTCTTTCCTGATAGAGATGTAGCATTTCACAGGAAATCAAATAAAATGGGTTATGTGATTCCAAGGTCTGGCACAGTCAGCAAGTTGTCTGCAACTCCCAGTAACACACTGAGAAATTTTACTTTGTGGTGAAGTTTTCACCTTGCCCAGTGAGGCTTGTAACACTTCAGGAGGGAACAGCACATAGCTCCACTCAAGTAAGAAATGCATATAGCCAGATCCTAAAATATGTATTTTATTTGGTGATGTGAAATGAATTAGTTAGCATTGATACAAGGAGGTGTATCAGCAGAAGGCTGTATTTCTGCTATCTATTATGTATGAAGGACACTGAAGATGGGTTTGTGCCACAAAAATTAATCTAGATTTCAAAAACTCAGTGTCATCAAAAACAGTAAGTCGTGTAAAGGAAGGAGCTTCAATTACACTTGGCAGAGGCAAAACATCTCCACTTTTCTTAAACCCACTTTGATGTACGTGAGGCTAAGCTGAATGAGTGCATGCAGTGACATGGAGCATACATGGCCCAGCTCAGTGGATGCTTCCTGGCTGCAAGTCCAGCTGTGCTGGTAAGCAAGGGAAAGCCTGGAAGCCAGGCTAAGCCCAGTCTCCTGATCCCTCACCCTGTTCTTCACACTGTGACTGTGGTTTTGTCTGCTCTAACCCTCTCAGGAAAAGCTGCTATGATCAGCCTGAGTGGTGTCAGTATAAGCCAGCCTACAACACCTGGCCAGCTTTTGTTTAGCAGTGTAAATACAGTCTGATGGACCAAGCCTCAAACAAAGGCCATGTGTACAAGGGCATCCTGCTGGAAGTAGAGTTGCCAGTGCTGCCCTGGCAGCTCAGCTGCCACTGGAGTTAGGAAAGCACAGCCTGAAGAGGTGATGCTTCCCTCTGCCCTGCCAGAAACATCACCTCTGTCTTTTGCTTGCCTGGATCAGCTGCAAGTGCAGAATACAGCCTCTGACTGCAGAAGCAGTCAGGGCAGCTGGAGGCAAAGGTAGAGCCTGCCAGTGCATCTGCACAGAGCTGCTTTTGCAGCTCTTCTGGTGGTAGTCAACCTTGCAGGGTTCCCACCCTTCAGATGCCCAACAGCTTTCTGCACAGCCAGATCCAGGGGCCCAAAACCATCTGACAACAGGTGACACAGGAGAAAGGTGCTTGGCCTTAGGACTGGAGGGCACCTGGAGAAGGATGGATGTGCAGCAATCCCTTAGTGATGTGTTAGTGTACAAAAGCCATGGCTGATCACAGCTATCTTTAATCATCAATGATGGCACCAAACTCCCTCCCTAGCAGTGAGGGGGCTGCCTCAGAGGTAGTGCCTCTGGCAGTGCAGAGACCCAAAGCTATCTAAAGCTGTGCTGACAGGCACTGCAGATTTGGCTCCTTATTTTGGTGGAAATTATCAACCTGAGTTATTAACCTGAACTCGAAATTCAGGTTTCATTTTTGAATGTAAAGACTTCTGAAAAATCAGCTTTTATAAAGGCATGTGGTCAGGCACGAACCTCCTCTAAAATAAGTATTTTACAGAGAATTATTGCTCAAACATCTTTGTCTGAGCCAAAGAAAAATGCAACGGGGAAAAATGACTTTGAGCTAAGTTAGGCTTAAGCATTGCGTGGACATTAGTTCTTAAGCATCTTCTTGTTCTGGATGGAAAAGAAACCTGTCATGAGCTGGTCTCTGATCTCTTGCATATTTGGCCTGTTAGGAAATACCAGGTACTAGCTGTCTGAAAGACAAAAAAGCCCAATTAGTCAGCTAGTAATCTTATGTACTATGATAACATCTTAATAACATGGTTAGCCCTTGGGGCCAGTGATCACACTGTACCTCTTGGTCAATAGCTTTGTTTCAGCTTGAGCTACTGAGCTGTATGTTCAGTTGTGTCGCTTGAAAATTACACTGTGAAACCTCATATTGAAATATACCATGTTGGACTTCAAAACAGCCCCCCTTAAAGTAGTGAAATAAAAATCTTGGCTGACAGGTTGCATGTCTGGTAATCATTCTACAATGTTTACTTACCACTTTACAAGTAACAATCAGGAATAAAGAATGGGCATTAATTGAAGGATGGGCAAAAGTTCCAAGTTAGTGAAAAGTGTGTCTTGCAGGTTTTAGTTTTAAAAATCACTTGATTATTTCCAGTAGTTTAAGGTATTTTTCTTATCAGATCATTCCCCAGGGCAGTGATTTTAAATTTCACTTTGTGCTTGTACTTGTGCTTGAAAACTGGGGCACAAAAGTGCAGCCTAGTAAAACCCAGAGGAATAATACATCCCAGTGTTTTGCAGGTGAAAAAAAGTCTTTGCAACCTCATTCATCATCAGGTTTTCCTGCTCACTTCTCTGTCTGTGCTGTTTCCTTGCTGTGTGAATTTGGAAAGTGGCTCAACTCCTTTTTTAAAGCTTCTTCAGTTCTGTGACTGGGAAGTGATTTAGAATTCCTAAGTGGCATCACTGATGCAACAACTAGATGTAACTTCATTGTCGTTAACTTGGCATCAAGTAGTGTCCAAGGATCTCTATGCTGGAAGGGCCTTCCTATAACCCTGGGTAAATGTTTGTCCTTCAGTGAACATGCACGATGCCAGCATGTTCCCAGTGTCTTGAGTGTGATTACAGCTGTGGCAGGAGCTATCAGCTCCAAGCCTCCTGCCAGCACACGGAATGCTTGACCTGCTGTGAAGAGCTGGAAACTCACTCCGTGTCACAGGCTGCACATAGCAGCCCACGGGACAGGGAACTGCAGACGCAGCTGCACTCATGCTGTAATACTCCTCTGCAGTTTGTTTGTCAGCAAGACACAGACCCTTTCTGCTCCAAGCCTCCTGCCAGCACACGGAATGCTTGACCTGCTGTGAAGAGCTGGAAACTCACTCCGTGTCACAGGCTGCACATAGCAGCCCACGGGACAGGGAACTGCAGACGCAGCTGCACTCATGCTGTAATACTCCTCTGCAGTTTGTTTGTCAGCAAGACACAGACCCGTAGGCATTGTCAAACAAGCTGCTTTTCTAGAGAGGATGCAAATTCTCCAACAAAAGGAGACTTTATTGCCCTTGGCTGCAGACAGGGAAATCTGTAGCTGTGGGGCTCCAGAACACAGCCCTTCCTATCGTTGTCTCCTCTCAGATCAAGACCTGCCACAGAACATGGCCTAATTTATATCTCATCAAATGCAGAATTCTCCCCATACATGTTCCTGCTAGTTTTACAGTTATCTATATTATCATATGATATTTCCATCCTTTTTTATAAATATTTGTAAATAATTTCAGAAAAAGAACACCTATAGGAGGCACTAACTCCTAGTGACACATACAAGAGAGTCTTTGTTTTCTGAGGGTGAGGAGCCCCTGAAATGAGCTGCTGCAGGGCAGGGCCAGATGGTGAAAAGAACGGTGACAGATATGGAGGGAGAGTGGTTCAACGACATCTAGGAGCCTGTGGGATTTTGGTCATGGTTTTCTTTGAACATACATGTTCAAAGTATGTTCCCAGCCCTAATTTCTCCATGTCTACTGGCAAACAAGTGTAGGGGAAGAGTAGCTGCAGCTGGGACTCTCCAAAGTAACTGCAAGTCTTCAAAGGAATATTCTTCTTTTCTATATAGTTTTTTTTCAGAAACAGAAGAGTAGGATTCCTTGGGGCTCACAGTGAGGAGGTGATAAAAGTGAGGATGAAGGCCTTTAGCCCCAGCAGATCATTAATAGCCTGTTAAACACTCTACTGCAGTGCTGCTCCTCACAGAGCACAGAGTCTGCAAGAATACAGGGCCTTTTATGTGGCAGCCCCCGAACGACTCACCAGGTGCTTCAAAGGCAAGCAGAGTCTCCCCTGGTTTAGAATGCCAAAGTAGAGGAGTAGGAGGGAAGAGGTACAATACAACAAAGGATGTGGTCACCTGGAAACTGTTCACCCACTGCACATCTGGTGTTTCTGTACAGGCTTTTACTGAAAAATAAGAGGTGGTATCATGGAAGGACCCATGCTACTGATTCACCTGCTGCAGATAATAGTGGGAGGCATTATTTCATGATGGACCAACAGGTACCATCTGATGAATAATCTTTCTGATTCTCCTATAAGTTGATTCCTTGCAGTAAATTAAAACCTTTATTTTCCTCCTAGGTCATGAGGAATATGCATTCTCTTAATCTTCAATTAATTTCTTCTTTAAATGCTATCTGAACTCTGGAATCCAGCACTATGTGTAGCAACGTGAAACTCGCCTACCTCTGCACCTGGGGAACTAGATGCTGCCCTAGTGATATCCGTGGAAGCAGCAAACATTTGCTTTTTTGGGGCATGTTATACACGCATGTGTTGCTGTATCCCACTGTCTCTTTCAGATCTCCATCTATGAGTGAAGAGCAAAGTGGGACGTAATGTCTCTTAAGTTAAACATTGACCTTATCTCAAATCCTGGGTGTATTGATATTGCTTTGGTGAGTTGACCTTGGTTGGCTGCCAGGCACCCACCCTGCTGCTGTCTCACTATCTCACCTCCTCTACAGGACAAGAAAGAAAATAAGGTGAATAAGACCACAGGTAGAGATAAAGACATGGAGATCACTTACTAGTTGCTGTCACAGGCAAAACAAACTTGACTTGGAAAAAATTTTAGTATATTAACAATTAAAGTAGAGTTGAAAGGTGTGAAACAAAGACAAAACAAAAAACTAAAACAGCTTTCCTACACCCCCTTTTTCCAGTCTCAACTTCACTTCTCCCTTCCCAAGTCCTCTACCTCCTCCATCCCATATCCCCATTGAGCAGTGCAGTGGGAGGAGAATGGGGGTATCAGTCAGTTCATTACAGTTCCTCTCTGTCATTTCTTCCATCTCACACTTCTTCCTGCTCCTGCATGGGTCTTTACCCAGGGCTGCTGTCCCTCAGGACAAACCTGCTCCAGCACGGTTCTCATGTCCAGGGACCACAGCTTCTTCCAGAGCCCTGTTTCTGTGAGGGCTCTCCATGGATGCAGCTTCCTTTGGGCCATGTCCACCTGTGTCAGTGTGGAGTTCTCCATGGGCTGCAGTGTGAATATCTGCTCCGCCACGGTCCTCTCCACAAGCTGCAGGGAAATACCTGCTTCCCCAAGGTCTTCTCCAGGGTCCTTAGGGAACACCTGCTCCCTCTCAGCCTCACAGTTTTTCCCTCACTGCTCACTGCAGGGCACTGTTTTGCCCTTTCTTAAATACATTCCCTCTTGGCTGACAGGACAGGCTGTGCCCTGTGGTGGGTCCATTTCGGGAAGCATCTGTGCCTGATACAGAGCAGCCCTGGTCCCCCTGGTGCAGGCTGGCCCTGGGGCCTCAAGACACCTAGCTCAGTGATGCAGCTCAGCTCCCTGAGTCCATTTCTTAATAAAAGATCAAAAGCTGTATTGCTTTTTTTCCTTGTGTTTTTCATTGGAAGGGCTTGTCCAGCCACAGCACAAGGTGTGTGGCCGGTTCTCTCCAGGCTCTGGCATTTCTGATCCAGGGATCCTATGAGGCCATGTTTGTCAGCTTTCTCACCCACTCATTTAAGGAATTAGGAGATCTCTTATGCTGTGTTTTAGACAGAAAAACTGTTTGTAGCTGGCAGCACTTCATCTTCAATACCTAGGAAAACTTTTTAATTTGTTTTTTAATAAGAGGTTATGTAACTCCCCTGGGCTTGTACTTCAATGCGGGAATTGCTTCCATTTGGTCAGATTTGAGAGGTGAAATGTTCTCGTATAATACATTTTGCAACTGAGAATAACGGGTTTCCATTAAAGAACACTTGAACAGCATTTCTCTGCAAATAATAATACTTTAATCTTCAAGGTTAGTGCTTCTGCAACTGAAACGTACAAAAAAAAATAGCTGAAGAAAGAGAAAAAACTTTCTACAAGTGGTGCTACCCAAACTGCCTGGGTAAGCACATATATCAGACCACTTCAGGAATAGCTTCAGGAGTGTGATGCAGACAGCCTGAGGTGGACACACATGCTGCAGCATTCCCTGGCACCTGCCAGAAGAGATGTCCTCGTGCACAGCTGCAGAGGAGACGGGGCTAGGCTGGGCCAGGTTGTCTGCGGTTGTGACTTTACAGAAGTCAGCAGTGTTTGCCAGCAGATAATTCAGCACATAAATGTTTGTTACACAGGTGAAAAATCCATGTATTTTGGCTATTCAACACTGACCTGATGTGCTGAGGGGTTGTTATGTGCACAGCTGTGTAAAGGTGACCAATGCTTCAGGTCTTTCTGTTCCTGCATAGAGGAACACTACACTGTTTTGTCTGAAGTTTTAATGTGGCTTGAGAAAGGTCAAATATGTTTGTAGAAGTCCATTTATACTGCAGATACACACTTCAAATTAAGACTTATGTGCAAGCAGCTTCAAAGGCACAGAAAAACTTAAAGCTGTTTTCTCAGAGCCAAAAGGTGTATTCTTCCTGTATCAGAAAAGAGGATTTTCTTTTCCAACCTGCTTTTTTTTTTTTCTAGTAAATTTTCAGTAAAAAGGCAAAAATGAAATCTCTCCTTTAGTTGCGCACTTTCAAGAAGCCTGTGTCTTAAAAATACTGGAGACTTGGACATGCCAATTATTCAGATAATGCTGTCATTTTCCTGCAGGCAGTACCTAACCAATATAATATTGTATCTTTGTAAAACAATTGAAATAAAAATTATAGGCCTTTTCTGACATACTTTGTATTTCTTGCCACTATCTCCTCTTGTTTCTTCAAACAAAATGTTCATTCTTTTGCAAATGTCCAAGTCCAGATGTGCTGTAATCTTTTGCTCCTCTTAGGCTTTGTAGACAGATAGGTAAAAACAATACTCCAACTTTGCCTTTCTCAAATGTTAAGAAAATACTGTTTTCCTTATGTCTACAAGGAATCTAGGATGTCATTATTCCCTAGATGGCAAGCTCAGGAGGAAACCAGACCCATTAAAAGTTTTAAAAGAGGTCAATATAAGGTGGAAAACTTAGCAACCTAATATTTGTTATGAGAATATGATTGAAGTGGATGTGAGAGTTAAGGCAGAATTTTTCCTTTGTTTTTTATCTTATTATTCAAATGTCTCAGTGTGATGAGGGACTCTGTGGGAAATCCCACCCACAGAGACTTTGGAGCAAGAGAATTTGGAACTTTGCACCGCTGAGCCTTGGTATTCCGCTTTATTTCAAACACCAGCAGCTTCCAAGTGATAGGGTGAATGTGTGGTGTGGCTCCTGTAGCAGCTACAAAACCATAAACAACTTGTCCACCCAGATATTTAGGAATTCCTTTGTTTCTTTATGAGCATTGTACCCACATACCTTTACAGAGCTAGACCAAGAGGAGGTCTTAAGTTCCTGTTGGAATCAGACTCTAACAGCTGCCAAGACTTGGCATTTAAGTAAGTTGTTGGGAACTCTTTATTTCTACCTAAAGGTTTATCTTGGAGAAAGTCCATGTAACTTAGCCCAAGGTGCAGTGAGAACGTGTCTTTGTAGATCGTAATTGCTGATAGAAGTTCGGTCTGTATGCCACAGTTCACATACATTTTTTATGGACTTATAATTAGTGTAATTCTGGTCTCCTGCAGGTTCCAGCTTCGGAAATGAAGAGCAGACCACCCCTAGGGTGTCTGCACCTTCCAAAGATGTTCCCAAGGGGAGCAGCAAGAGCACGACGCAGGTATCGAGCAGCACAGCGACTTCACGCAGGAGCTTGCTGCCAGCACCAAAAACTGCCACAGCACCCGCTGGTAAGTGCTCCAAACTTAAAACACCACCTGTGTTAAGCCAAGAAATGCAAAAATCTTGCTGTGATGCTGTTTTACTGCTTGCTTTTAATTAATTTTCATGCCATCCCTGGGCCCATTGCCAGTGTGCTGACTTGGACTCCATTTACTGGAGTCTCTTTTAAACACAGTCAACAACACGGCTATAATCTCATTTTGTGAGCTATGTGTGGATTTGAAGGCATTTGCTGTCCCTAACTACACATATCAGAGATTTAGTGTATATATTGTTGGTTCTCACCAAGCAGCTTTTTAAAAACATTGCATTGCTTTAGAGACCAAAGCATTCCACTGAGCAGATAATTCATTGCTAGGTAGGCTTGCAGTGATGAGAATATTGGCCTCTAGGTTTGAGCAATCTTTTTTTTTCACTCAGAGAGGCAGAAGGAGGCAAGCAAATAAAGCAAAAAAAACCCCTAGTCTTGTTTTCAATTTGTTTCCTTGCCTAAACTCTCCTTCTGTCCAATTCACTTAAATGACCAGTTCCATCAAGTTCAGATTAGACCTAACAGTTTAGATTCCAAAATAAATAATTTTATCCAGGCTGGCTCTTACTCAACAGTGTTTCATTTCTATGTAAGTTCCATTGGGTTTGATAACACACTGCAAATGGAGCTGGGAAGGAAAAGTCAGTGCAAAATATGAGACAAACACCTTATGAATGGCTAGTTCTTGTCACCTGCTTTCAAGATAGATTAACCTGTTGCAGTGGTTTGACCTTGGCTGGACACCAGATACCCACCAAACCAACTGAACAGAGGGAGATAAATACAATAAAAGGTTCATGGGTCAAGATAAGGATGAAGGGATAACTCAGTAATTACTGAGTCATTTTATTGTCATAAACTTGGCTGGTTTATTTTGGAAGGAAGCTAAACATGGAAGTAGGGTTACCTATCTGTGTTATGCAAACAGTCAGACACAGGGGCAGCTGACAAGTTTAGGAAGTCGTTATTATACACAACAGACAGAAACAAAAGAAACTATGTTAGTCCAATGCTCTGGTTTAATTTTTTATGAGCCAAGTTAGCAGCATGTATCTGTGGCCAATTCATTGCTTCTTTTTCTTTTTTTTTTTATTATAGCAGCGTCATGGTTCCTCACAATGCAAGTATCTGATAGGAGCAAAGGTTGAAATAAATCAAGAAATGATGAAGACAAGGGTTTTTTAGCAATTCTAATCTTGCCTCTCTTGCAATAGCAAATGAACACTGGGTGTAGATCCCAATGTGATAGAGACACCTACAGGATGTAAATTTTTCTGTTTAGGTATCCTTTGGACAGTAATTTCTATAGGCTTGATGTTGCATATATATTTAGCATCTGACCAACCTCCTGTGCAAGACATTGCAGTTACTAAACTGAAGTGCTTGGAGCACTCTGCAGTTGCAGCTGAGGAGCACAGGCACTATGTGTATTGCACACAGCTCATTTTATGAAAGGAAGAAGGAAAGAGTTTCACAAAGAGGACGGCAGTAATTTAAATATAAATAGTATTTCTGAAAGAGTGCAATATCAGGTAATGTAAAAAATTACAATTGTATTTCAGAGACATACATAATTTTATCTATGTGTGAGTAGTAAATTAATTCACAAATGAAAATATCTGCCTATATTAATGAATCAAAAATAACCATCAAAAATCACACAAAAGCTTTCATGTATTAGATCTTACTTGAGAAGACCACCTGAACTGTAAACTTTCACTTAAAAAAAAGAATAAAGACACAACTGCTCAAGAGAGATTATACTCCTGATATTTCACTAAAAGTGCTCGTGAAATAAATTGGAATGAGGGGAATTTTTAAAAATTTAATTAATGAAAATTGACTCCTTTAGCTGCTGCTGGACAGACGATGATGCTGTGCTTCAGATGATCAAAAAATAATTCTGGCATGGGACAATAGGAATGGAAGATCGTTGTCATGCAAATTGTTGTGCAGGCATGAACTGATGGCCTTTCGACTGGTCTATGAGAAGAGTGCACTTAATTAGGTTTCAGTGTATTGCACAGCCGTTTCTATACCTACATGTCTGTCCATTTATAGAAAAGGGAAAAGAAAGTACATACTTGACTAGAAAAAAGAGGCCTTTTAATTTGACTTAAATATATTTGCTACTTTGGGAAGTACCGTGATAACCAAACTAAAACATGGCATTGCTGTATTGCTTCGTATTTTGTTTAACAATAGGTGAAAGCAGCTCTCCATCAGGAACTTTGCAACTGTAAACTAGCTCTGAAATTCATAGAAGCCTCTTCTTTCCACAGATGTTGATGAAAATATATAGTGCTTGAAGCATACATATAGGAATTTTCTGGTCTAAATTGCCCTTAAAATGGGGGAATATCAGCAGAAGGCAATGTTCAGAGACTCAGTTCTGTCCACAAGGCTGGACCTGCCACCCAACAGTCTATGAAATCAGAGAGCTGAGGGATTTCATATTTTCTATGGCCTGTTACAGATTTTGGGGGGTGTGTGTTATGGGATTCCTATTTCTACTTGCTTATTATTTAATATTTATGTCACAGACAAGTGACTGTTATCACCCAGAAGAAATACCCTGATTTGAGTGCAATGACAGTGGCAGTAAGGAATTAATTTGAGCAGCTTGTTTCTACTTGGCCCACTAAATTAAAGACAATCAAAAGCATTGTTCAAAAAACTCACCCAGTCAATTCCTGTGCTTTTACAAGTACCAGTAAATCATATGTAACAGGACAGGCTGTTAAATGCAGTCAGTCAAGATGAAGAATAGGAGGTCAGTGTTATCTCAGCTCTCACCAGCAATCTTGTAGTGTAAAATGCGCTTCTTTTGATCAGATTCTGCAAAATCCAGACAGCACAACATCAGCAGGAGGGAGAGGGATGAGCTGAGGTCAGCTGAGGGGGGAAGAGTGAGCACCAGTGCTCTTGCAGGGATGAAGGGAGAAGAGTCTGCTGCTGCTTTGTTCCCCCTTGCAAACACTTTCCCTTCAAAGCTGAATAGCAGTGGGTTGCATTCATGCTGTTGCCGTATGAACATAGGGATATGCAGCACTGCCTTGCAGGTGAAAGTGGGATGTTCAACTGCAGGTTTTCCTACCTCTCTTCTGGGAACCACTCTGAAACATGCCACAGCACAAATGTGTGAGGAAGAGACAATAAAATGCCATAGGATCCTTGCAAAATGGCAGAAAGAGATGGATGGAGTAGTTGTTTTAACTCTTCAACTAGCACTGGATGTTCTGAATTATTACCCTGAGATTTTCTATTCAGTCCAAAGAATGACTAGTTTTATCAGGTTTATTTTTTCCTTTATTTTTTTAAACACCAGCTAAAGAGACTTTTCTTTTTCAATACAACAACAAGGCAATTGCTTTCAGACAAGACAATGAAATAGTCACTGTCCTTTTATTCTTATCACATTTAATTTAAATTTGAAATAAACACAAAGGGAAAAGCACAAGCATTAGCAGTTTCTACTTAAACAAATACACAGTCTTTCTTCCACATCTACTTATTTATTCAGTCTTTCAGTGTCTCATAGATCACAGGAAGTAGAGAGTCTCTAGAGAGAATTAGACTGCTCTCATTCTACAGAATCCATCATATTTCCAGCTTTGCTAATTTTGTCTCAAACAATGCATGCAGGGATGTGTCATTACTCACTAAGGACATGACTAGTCGTGGGTGTCAGGGGGAAAGGCAGAAGAAAGCTCAAAGGGGCTCTCTGTGTCTGTGAGTGACTGAAGACATTTCCTTGGGTTTCTGGGGTTTTTTTTAACTTGAAGACTGCATTAGTTAACTTATAAAATACTCCTGAGAACAGCTGGAATCCGTCTGAATGCAGTCAGTCCCATTGAATTGTTAATGATGTCTACAGCGTGGTAGGATTTGTTTTGGAATAAATACTCAATGTACAATTTGTTAGCGTGCTTTCAGTCTGAAGTATGAAAGCAAATTGAAGCCTATCCCACTGTACTGGCTTTTGAAGACTCAAAAAGGTACAGGCAAATACAAGTGCTGATTCTGCAGTGCTTGAGAAGATGTCTTGGGTAAGGTGTCTTTTGCTCTGGTTCCTAGGCTAGAATTCAGGTCTCCTGGGGGAATGGAGCAGTGGCTTTGTTCATCTGCTGTTTTGCTAGGTGATTTCTGGAATGCTTTACCTTGTGTTTCTAATTATTTTGCATTTGCTCCTTCTGTTTCATTTGGAGCAGGCTGTGTATGTTAATTAGGAAATGTAAATACCTTTACAGAACTGTGTGTTTAGAGGCCTTTTTTCTAAAGCAAGTGTTGTAAGCACACTAATAGAAAAGACAAGTATTTCTGCTCATTGTTATCTTATGGCCTGAAATATCCATTTCTTTACACAAGTATAGCTTTTAAAAGAGGGGAAACACTGGGAGATGTCTAACCTTAAATGAGATGTAGATTCACATAAAAATTAGTAGTCTGTGGCTTTGATTACTGGCTACCAGAAAGACAGCTTCTCATTGCATGAGCTCTGCCAGTGGTAGGAGTTGGCAGAGCCTTGGAAACTGTTCCAGGAAGCCTAGAAGTTAATGGTGGTTCCTGCTATGCTAGGAGCTTTTTGCTGGGAAACTCAGTGCTAAGAGCCCTGATT